>NC_137152.1:4150129-4520129 GCF_951394435.1 Stenella coeruleoalba
ATTTTCACAGCCACTCCCCCCAAGCCCCCGCCCGGCACAGAGCAGACAGCGCACCATCGTTGCACGTCCGATCCCTACTGATGGGGGGGACGTGGTTTACGGAGCACGTGCGTAAATGCGCGAATAGCAGCGCACCTTCCAGGGATGCGCAGACACAGAAGGCCGCGCCCGGGAGCAGAGGCGCCTGGGCTTCAAGGATCACGTTTGGCGAAGTGATGTGCTGTGCTGTCCGGCGTTTGAAGGATCCTGAACCGCTTTACTTTCAAGGCAGAGGAGAGCGTGCAGCTTTCCAGGCCTCCCTGCGAGCAGGGGGATCCTCGGGCTTTCAGACCTCTTCCTCCTTTTCCTGGCCAAGAACGCCCCGTGGGATCCTTTGAACGCCCTGCCGGTTGCAAAGTGCCCTCGTTTTCATGGATGCCCTTGAATGAGCCCATTCACGGAAGCTTTCCCACAGCCCGGAAAGCCATCTGGGCGCGCCCGCTCGGGTTTCGCGCGTCTTGGTGCCAGAAAGAGAAAAGGCACAGGCCTCTGCTTGGCTCCTGAAAGCATTCCTGGGCTGGTGCGTCATGGGTGTGAGAAACCGCCTGAGAGGCTCGGAGGGAAGGCTGTCCCCCCGAAACAGTCCCCGAACCCACTCTGAAACGAACCTTCTTGGAAGAACCTTACAGGATGGGGAAAGCAAGTCTTTCAGAGACTTAACACTGTTTATCAAAGTGGTGTTTATAAACAAGGGAAATGAACGGCAACTTGTCAACACCCTATTTCTTCTGCAATTTTATGTCCCAAAATATTGATGGAAGGGGTAGGGCTTTGCTTGCATAAACAAGGCCACCTAGTAGAAAATGTAACGCCTAGACTCTTCTCGAATTATCTCTGTGTTTATAAAGTCATGGGGGACAGACGGGGGGGTGGGGGTGAAGGGAGCCTGGCATTTAAAGCTTATTGTCACCATTAGGAGGGAAAACAGGTTATTCATTCTTTCATTCATACAAATGTAAGGTGTCTGGCTGTGCTTAGCAGCTAAGGGGGAACCCAGCAGTAACTGGGCACCCCTCCCCAGGGGACTTTGACAATGTCTAGAGACAGTTTCCACTGTCTGAACGGGAAGGTGGTCACTGGCTTCTAGGGAGTGGAGGCCAGGGACGCTGCTGAACATCTTACAGTGCCCAGGACAGCCCCCCAAGGAAACTGGCATCCGACCCGGAAAGTCAGTAGTGCCGAGGTGGAGACACCCTGACGCTGAGTAAGGAGGAAACAGCCATCTCAGCCTTTAGGAGTCACTTTGGCAGGTGTCTTCGTGATATCAAAACTCAGTTTTTCCTGTCTGGTGAGAACTGTGTGCACCATGCAAAGGAAGGATTATCCAAATATCCCTCATATGCAGATCAGAGATGCAACAGGTATGTTTCAGTGGCTAAAATGTGGCTAAGTATGCAAGGTTAGAGAAACTGCATTTTCCACCTTAATCCTATCTGGATCCCACCCCCTGCCCCCCCAGGGCAGAGCCAGGTGGACCAAAACCCAAGCCCCTGAGACTAACGCATGTTTTGTCTTTGTTATTCTGTTTGCTCCATCCGACCAAACTCCCTGTCTTCCTGTCATGTTCCTGTGGTTTGCAGGGTACAAATATCCCCTGCTTGTTCTCGTGGTTGCTTTTGGTGTAACGTCTTTCCGAACCTGTACGGGTTCAGCCGATACACGACACATTAAATATTGTGATTCTACTGGTACCCTCTCCTCTTCCAAAAGTGCACCTCTACCTTCTTCATCTATTTCTAAATTTCTTGTCTCTGTCTGTATAAGGCGTCCCCCCCTCATCCTTTTCCCCATATATTTCTCTCCTAATCAGTGGTAGATAGCGTGTCTCCTTTTAAAGCTCATAGACAATCTGAACACTACATAGGAAACCACATTTCTACATCATCCTGCTTTCTGAATCCTGCAGGGCTGGGAGCTTTAATTGCTCTCTGCGCTGCATCGCTTCCTGCCTATTCCTACATATCAAGGATTAACCCGTTGACGTGTCATCTGAGGCCACGTGAGATCTGGAAAACATGCGTGTGTCAGTCTTGACGGCTTTTTACCTCTCGCTGAACGTTCTCTGTTGAACTGAGGCTGTCTGAGGATCTCACACATCAACAGTTCTTAGCTCTCTGCTCGTATTCTTACCCACAGAATGAGCTCCTCGCTTCCCTCTCTCTACCCAGATGCTACACAGCTTTGAGTTCCAACCCAAGGCCACGGCTTCCTTCTAGTTCTAGCACCTGTGTGGCCCCGGATGATCACAGAATCTCAGAGCTGGAAAAGGATCTTGGGTGTGATCTGCTGCTATTCTTTCATTCAGTGGGTGAAAGAAAAGGAAGCAAGAGGACGTTAGCACGTTGTCAAATATCAGGCCCTAGTACTGGCAGCTTTTGTCCCGAGCTTATTTGTGGCTGCCCTGTCGGAAGGCGGGGACGGTGTCACATCCGTCTTCACCTGAAGCTACATCTCACTGTGCTGAGCACGTGACGGGTGCGCATCAGTCAGGTGCAGCGTGCTTTCTGTGTATGTGCTTCAGTCTTCTATGCATGCTTCTACCAGAGGAACGCACCCTACAAACCCCATGCCAGGCAAATGTTCAGAGGGATTTGGAAATAAGCGGTGAAGTTAGCCATCAAAAGTCAAATTCAAAGCGGGGATGCAAAAGAATTCTCTTTCAGACTATTGCTTCTTTGTCTTGGTGGGCAGATTCATTTCTCCTGCCGTGGAAACTGCATTCGTTTGCATCAACTCTTGGTTACTTCCCAGAGGCAAACAGCTGGAGGCCACTGTCACCCTGGGATATACTTGCTTAAAAGTGTGCATCCCGTTTACAACCCCTCCCACATGATTCCCTTTTCCCCAAACCCAGCTACTTGCCATTTTTTTCCTTCTTCTGACACTCATTACTTAATTCCATGAATGTGTTGAGTCATGACTTCTGTTCTATTTCTAGAGAGTCGAGCCTCCCTCTTGCCTAAGAGTTATTCTCTTAAGTAACACATGAGTTTTGACTCATTATATGTTTTTCTCAAAGAGAATAGAGAGTTTGTGACTCAGGTGCGTTCATTCTGGTGTAATAAAATCAGTATCTTGTTTTCTAGCTCTTATGTTATTCTGATATTCAGGGCTGCTGCAAGCGCATGTGGGAACTGGTTTTAGGGTATACGCGTTATTTCATCCAGAAATTTTAAAATATTCTTTATCTTCTTTAGGGACCACGGTCTCAGCTGCTGCTCTGCTCAGCTCAGCGTCCGGCTGCCTTGGATCCCCATCTCACATACTACAGACCTTGAGGAGCCAGAGAAAGGAGGTACGGGAATTTTCTCTTTGCTCTCCTTCTGGATAGCTCAACCACGCTCCTCTGAGAGCCTCAAGACAGAACTGAGCTTTCAACAACCACCCCAATGGAGAACGAGGCGTCCGCTGTGCTCATTTGTTATTCTAGAAATCTACCTTGAGGTTATGCAATTTACAATGCTTTTCAGGAGGAGGAAAACCACCCGAAGCATTAACATTTGTAGCCAAGCCTCAGCTTGGAAGAAGTGGCCCACAAAGATGCAATCATCCCCAGCAGCTAAGCTTTGCCCTCACCTGTCCTCCAAGCCGCTCACAGAGTAAGTTAAAACGCATGACTCGTAACCTCCCTGCAAACGGTTCCACCCGGGAGATACACTGCTGCTGCCACTCCCCTTAAGCTGTTAAGAGAAAAGTGCCTAGGTCGGCCATTTATAAAAATACCAACAAATAGAATTAATACAGAATCAGCCAGGAATCTGTGTCCCTCCTGAGCCATGCTTTAGGGAAGATATACCTCTCTCTAGTTTTTACCCTTTTGTCTACGCAAACTCAATTCCTCTAACACGTACTCACGAACCATGTCTTATACATGTTTTCTATCCCGTTACTGTGTGTGTGTTTTACACCCAAGAAAAGTATCATTTAATTTCCAGGTAAAGTATGAGAGAAACTAAAACGATGAAGAGAAAGACCGTGGCATGACTGCAACCAATCCTGCTAACTTAGCCCCCAGTTTAACATAGTACTACTACCGGGCTTCCCTGGTGGCGCGGTGGTTGAGAGTCCGCCTGCCGATGCAGGGGACGTGGGTTCGTGCCCCGGTCCGGGAGGATCCCACATGCCGCGGAGCGGCTGGGCCCGTGCGCCATGGCCGCTGAGCCTGCGCGTCCGGAGCCTGTGCTCCGCAATGGGAGGGGCCCCAGCAGTGAGAGGCCCGCGTACCGCAAAAAAAAAAAAAAAAAAAAGAAAGAAAATAGTACTACTACTACTACTATTTGAATATGTACTTTCATAAGTACCTAAGCTGTGTCATTGCTTGAGCACGGGCTGTCTATTTTTCGCAGGGTGATAGGTCAAGTTTAACTGCCTGTTAGTAGACAGTCTCTTAGCTCCTGTTCCATACAGGAAACACTATACCCTGTTGTCAGAATTTTCCTTTTACCTATTCCACTTGTGGACCGGACTCAGGAAGCTCAACAACTATTGCAAACCACACAGAAATGCAAGAGTCTGCAATCCCAAAGAATTCCAACCTAAGACAGGCAGGGTTTGTTCTGGTCAAGACAATAGTGAATTAATTGTGGTCTTACCTATTCTTTGCCTGGAAAAGAAGACACCAAACCCAGCTGCGTGAATGACCTACGTCCCTGTTATCATGCAAACCATGGAACTAAAAAGGTGCTGGTGACACGGCCAGCACATATTATTTCTAGCAAACACACACAACTGGACTCTAAAAAATGTACTTACATCATCACTGTGGAATTAGATATGCCTGAACGGGGTTTTCAACTGTGATGCAGAACAGAGGGAATTCTGAATAAGTACATTCCTACTACAATATACTCACCCTAAGATGAAAGAAACGAACCCCCATAATTCGTGAACACTGTGCTTAGTAAAGTTCCTTTGAAAATATATGGAACACAAGCATTCATAGGGAACAGAAGTGCATAAATAAGTACATGATATTTTATACTGAGAGTAACTGCTTTTCAAAATTTTCTCTGTATTTATTTTACATTGGAGCAATTTAAGACGCTTTATGAGAGATTCACTCTATAGAATAGAGAACTATATTCAATATCTTGTAATAACCTATATTAGAAAATAATCTTTAAAAATATCAATATATGTATAACTGAATCAGTTTGCTGTACCCCTGAAGCTAACACAATATTATAAATCAACTACAACTTCAATTTTTAAAAAAGATAATTTATAAGAGGAACATAATAATAGGTTAATAAATTTGTATTGACTCAAAAATTAATAAACAGATATATTAAAGTTGGTTATTTTGGAAAATATGATCATATATTTTCCTTAAAATTCACAAATTGATCAAATTCCAGTAACGAGATTTACCTACAATTACTACATTTGCTATTATTATTTAATATCTAATTAGTGTTAAGAAAAATAACCTAAGAAAGTCATATATGTTCTTTCTAGAAATAAATAATTGCTAAAACAGAGTAAGTTTCCCCAATCTAAATATAAAAGGGGGCAAGTTGAAAGGTTAAAATCCAGTTTTCTACTTCCAACAAAAAGTGAATGGCTCATTCACAAAGAAAGAACACTGCAGGCCAATATCACTGATGAACACAGATGCAAAAATCCTCAACAAAATACTAGCAAACAGAATCCAAAAGCACATTAAAAGGATCATACGCCATAATCAAGTGGGGTTTATCCCAGGAATGCAAGGATTCTTCAATATACGCAAAACAATCAACGTGATACACCATATTAACAAACTGAAGGAGAAAAACCATATGGTCATCTCAATAGATGCAGAGAAAACTTTCGACAAAATTCAACACGAATTTATGACAAAAACCCTCCAGAAAGTAGGCATAGAGGGAACCTACCTCAACATAATAAAGACCATATATGACAAACCGACAGCCAACATCGTTCTCAATGGTGAAAAACTGAAACCATTTCCCCTAAGATCAGGAATAAGACAAGGTTGTCCACTCTCAATACTATTATTCAACATAGTTTTGGAAGTTTAAACCACAGCAATCAGAGAAGAAAAAGAAATAAAAGGAATCCAAATCAGAAAAGAAGAAGTAAAGCTGTCACTGTTTGCAGATGACATGATACTATACACAGAGAATCCTAAAGATGCTACCAGAAAACTACTAGAGCTAATGAATGAATTTGGTAAAGTAGCAGGATACAAAATTAATGCACAGAAATCTCTTGCATGCCTATACATTAATGATGAAAAATATGAAAGAGAAATTAAGGAAACACTCCCATTTACCACTGCAACAAAAAGAATAAAATACCTAGGAATAAACCTACCTAAGGAGACGAAAGACCTGTATGCAGAAAATTATAAGACACTGATGAAAGAAATTAAAGATGATACAAAAAGATGGAGAGATATACCATGTTCTTGGGTTGGAAGAATCAACATTGAGAAAATGACTCTACTACCCAAAGCAATTTACAGATTCAATGCAATCCTTATCAAACTACCACTGGCATCTTTCACAGAACCAAAACAAAAAATTTCACAATTTGTATGGAAACACAGAAGACCCTGAATAGCCAAAGCAACCTTGAGAAAGAAAAACGGAGCTGGAGGAATCAGGCTCCCAGACTTCAGACTATACTACAAAGCTACAGTAATCAAGAGAGTATGGTACTGGCACAAAAACAGGAATATAGATCAATGGAACAGGATAGAAAGCCCAGAGATAAACCCACACACATATGGTCACCTTATCTTTGATAAAGGAGGCAAGAATATATAATGGAGAAAAGACAGCCTCTTCATTAAATGGTGCTGGGAAAACTGGACAGCTACATGTAAAAGAATGAAATTAGAACACTCCCTAACACCATACACAAAAATAAACTCAAAATGGATTAAAGACCTAAATGTAAGGCCAGACACTATATAAAACTCTTAAAGGAAAACATAGGCAGAATACTCTAGGACATAAATCACAGCAAGATCCTTTTTGACCCACCTCCTAGAGAAATGGAAATAAAAACAAAAATAAACAGATGAGACCTAATGTAACTTAAAAGCTTTTGCACAGCAAAGGAAACCATAAACAAGACCAAAAGACAACCCTCAGAATGGGAGAAAATATTTGCAAATGAAGCAACTGACAAAGGATTAATCTCCAAAATTTACAAGCAGCTCATGCAGCTCAATATCAAAAAACCAAACAACCCAATCCAAAAATGGGCAGAAGACCTAAATAGACATTTCTCCAAAGAAGATATACAGATTGCCAGCAAACACATGAAAGGATGCTCAACATCATTAATCATTAGGGAAATGCAAATCAAAACTACAATGAGGTATCACCTCACACCTGTCCGAACTTCCCTCATCAGAAAGTCTACAAACAATAAATGCTGGAGAGGGTGTGGAGAAAAGGGAACCCTCTTGCACTGCTGGTGGGAATGTAAATTGATACAGCCACTATGGAGACCAGTATGGAGGTTCCTTAAAAAACTAAAAACAGAACTACCATACGACCCAGCAATCCCACTACTGGGCATATACCCTGAGAAAACCATAATTCAGAAAGAGACACGTAACTCAATGTTCACTGCAGCACTATTTACAATAGTCAGGACATTGAAGCAACCTAAGTGTCCATCGACAGATAAATGGATAAAGAAGATGTGGCACATGTATACAATGGAATAGTACTCAGCCATAAAAAGAAATGAAATTGAGTTATTTGTAGAGAGGTGGATGGACCTAGAGTCTGTCATAGAGAGTGAAGTAAGTCAGAAAGAGAAAAATAGATACCATATGCTAACACATATATATGGAATCTTAAAAAAAAAAATGGTTCTGAGGAACCTAGGGGCAGAGCAGGAATAAAGACACAGACATAGAGAATGGACTTGAGGACATGGGGAGGGGGAAGGGTAAGCTGGGACGAAGTGAGAGAGTGGCATGGACATCGATGCACTGCCCAAATGTAAACCAGATAGCTAATGGGAAGCAGCTGCATAGCACAGGGAGATCAGCTCGGTACTTTGTGACCCCCTAGAGGGGTGGGATAGGGAGGGTAGGAGGGAGATGCAAGAGGGAGGAGATATGGGGACATATGTATATGTATAGCTGAATCACTTTGTTATAAAGCAAAAACTAACACACCATTGTAAAGCAATTATACTCCAATAAAGATGTTAAAAAAATTGAATGGCTCAAAATTAAAAAAAGCATGAGGCCTCCTACATAATAGAATATGTGAGTCCTGAAGTTAAAGCAGAAAAACAAAATAAGTGGAAATAATTACGGATTTGGGGCTACATCTCTTTCATATCTTCATTCTCTGAGGAGCAAATGAAATAGGATTATCATTGAATAATATCAGTCAATTAATTAAAGATCCAGAATCCAAATGACAAAAGTTTAGAAAGATGAATACCAGTGCTGTCTATTTATAATTACCCTGGAGCACTTTTTAAAAAATTATTTAAAGTAGCTAAGCTCCCTGTAATTCCTGTGGGTAATCTAAGAACAGATTAATTTTTCAATTATAAATATAAACGTCTGTGTCAGGAAAAAAACAACTTTATAGTTTATGTTTTTCTTCTTTATTTAGGGTTGATTATAAGTCTATTTCTTTTTTTTCATAAATTCATTTATTTTTATTTTTGGCTGCATTGGGTCTTTGCTGCTGCACGCGGGCTTTCTCTGGTTGCGGTGAGCGAGGGTTACTCTTGGTTGCGGTGCGTGGGTTTCTCATTGCAGTGGCTTCTCTTCTTGCGGATCACAGGCTCTAGGTGCGCGGGCTTCAGTAGTTGTGGCACGTGGTCTCAGTAGTTGTGGCTCGCGAGCTCTAGAGCGCAGGCTCAGTAGTTGTGGCACACGGGCTTAGTTGCTCCGCGGCATGTGGGATCTTCTCAGACCACGGCTCAAACCTGTGTCCCCTGCACTGGCAGGCGGATTCTTAACCACTGCGCCACGGGGGAAGCCCCTAGAAGTCTATTTCTATCTTGAGAATATTAATGCTTTTATTTTTTAAACATGCCCAACTGAATTGAATCTTACATGTTCTAAGATGACGTGTCAATGGAAATAAGACATGGTATTTTTGTTTGTTTGTTTTTTGGCTGCACTGCATGGCATGTGGGATCTTAGTTCCCCAACCAGGGATCAAACCTGTGCCCCCTGCACTGTTAGCACAAAGTTCTAACCACTGGACCAGCAGGGAATTCCCATGGTATCTTTAAAGTACAGGTTCCAAAAGCCTCGGCGTTTTGCCAAACTTAGTACCAAAAAGAACATGCTCAAAGCCATTATCAACACTGAGCTAAATGTCAGAGAGGCTGAACATGGTAAGAAGGGGATTAACGTGTTTGGTCTGTCTAACAAGTAGGTAGGACAGCAAACGTCCTTCAACACCAGCACCCATGTTACAAGACTTATTAAGGACAGCAAGGGCTGCGTGAGGAGAAAGCAGCATGTGTGCACTACAGGAAGAAAATTTCATGCCCACAGATGCCTCCCTGCTGGACAGCACAGAAGGCTGAACACAGGTAAGACGGATGCTGCCATAAAGTTGGCTGCTAGTAGAAAAGGAAGAAGAAAACAAAATGGGCAAGTGCCCAGAGTATATAGGTGATGCCCTTGAATTCTGCTGATTCCAGAGGACTGACATAGTTGGGTCCCTCCAACATCAGGAACTAAAAAAGCAACCCTGAGCCACTTCAGATAAGCTACGCTCAGGAGGGCTCTTTATAAAGTTGATTGTTCTGACATCTGTGATTCCTAAGACCCCAGGGACCGGGGGAAATTTAAGCTTGCCATTCCCATGGTTACCTCCGTCAGAAAAGCGTATGTTCCAGTTCCCGAGCATTAAAACTGGGCACTAACCTCCTACTTGATGACAACTGCCCTACCTTAGCCCATGACAAAACCATGACAATGTCATCGACACTCGCTTTCTGCTAAGGCAGGTGAGAGGTCCTCATTACTGATCCCTTTAGAGAATTTCTGTAGAGTCATTCTCAATGTGTGTGGCATCACACTGGCTGCTGGGACACACTTTTTGTTACTGGGCAGCTCTGAAGAGCCCTCAAGTCTTGGACATCAACAGAATACCAACAGAACACAGACCAATCAGAGCCCTGATAAACGCCCAGGTGTTCTTAAGTGGCAATGGAGCTTACCCCACACTAACACGGGTCTGGTCTTACACTGAAAGGTAATTTGGACACGACTGGTCAACTGAACGCGTGATTCTTATACGAAGCTACCCCGCCTGAGATTAGTGATTACAAAGGAACAAGATTACTTCTTGTGAAAAATCCTACAAATCTCCCTATTTGATGTGGGATCACCTAGCACCAGACTCTGTAGGCCATGTGAAAATATAGGCCCTGCGTTGCCAGGTCTTCCAATTTTTAAGAGAAGCATAAAATCAAATTATAAAATCAAAATTTAACCAATTTTAAATGCTAATAAATTACATTTACACAGATAGCAGTTGTCATCAGGGAAAAATGGGTGAAGGGTACATAGTATCTCTCTACTTTTTCTTGCAGCTGCATGTGAACTTATGATTATTTCAAAAAAAGAAAAGAAGAAAAGCTTACATTAAGAAAAACAACAAAATACGCCAGGACACATATTAATCAAACTGTCAAAAATTAAATAAAGAAAACATATTAAAAGCAGCAAGGGAAAAATAACACACAAGGGAACCTCCATAAGGTTAACAGCTGATCTCTCAGCAGAAACCCTACAAGCCAGAAGGGAGTGGCAGGACATACTGAAAGTGATGAAGGAGAAAAACCTGCAGCCAAGACTACTCTACCCAGCAAGGATCTCATTCAGATTTGATGGAGAAATTAAAACCTTCACAGACAAGCAAAAGCTGAGAGAGTTCAACACCACCAAACCAGCTTTACAACAAATGCTAAAGGAACTTCTCTAGGCAAGAAACACAAGAGAAGGAAAAGGCCTACAATAAAGAAACCAAAACAATTTAGAAAATGGGAATAGGAACATACATATCGATAATTACCTTAAATGTAAATGGACTAAATGCTCCCACAGAAAGACACAGACTGGCTGAATGGACACAAAAACAAGACCCATATATATGCTGTCTACAAGAGACCCAACTTCAGACCTAGAGACACATACAGACTGCAAGTAAGGGGATGGAAAAAGATATTCCATGCAAATGGAAACCAAAAGAAAGCTGGAGTAGCAATTCTCATATCAGACAAAATAGACTTTAAAATAAGGACTATTAAAAGAGACAAAGAAGGACACTACATAAAGATCAAGAGATCTATCCAAGAAGAAGACATAACAATTGTAAATATTTATGCACCCAACATAGGAGCACCTCAATACATAAGGCAAATACTAACAGCCATAAAAGGGGAAATAGACAGTAACACATTCATAGTAGGGGACTTTAACACCTCACTTTCACCAATGGACAGATCATCCAAAATGAAAATAAATAAGGAAACACAAGCTTTAAATGATACGTTAAACAAGATGGACTTAATTGATATTTACAGAACACTCCATCCAAAAACAACAGAATACACATTTTTTTCAAGTGCTCATGGAACATTCTCCAGGAGAGATCATATCTTGGGTCACAAATCAAGCCTTGGTAAATTTAAGAAAATTGAAATTGTATCAAGTATCTTTTCCGACCACAACGCCATGAGACCAGATATGAATTACAGGAAACGATCTGTAAAAAATACAAACACATGGAGGCTAAACAATACACTACTTAATAACGAAGTGATCACTGAAGAAATCAAAGAGGAAATAAAAAAATACCTAGAAACAAATGACAATGGAGACACAACGACCCAAAACCTATGGGATGCAGCAAAAGCAGTTCTAAGAGGGAAGTTTATAGCAATACAAGCCCACCTTAAGAAACAGGAAACATCTCGAATAAACAACCTAACCTTGCACCTCAAGCAATTAGAGAGAGAAGAACAAAAAAAACCCAAAGCTAGCAGAAGGAAAGAGATCATAAAAATCATATCAGAAATAAATGAAAAAGAAATGAAGGAAACAATAGCAAAGATCAATAAAACTAAAAGCTGGTTCTTTAAGAAGATAAACAAAATTGATAAACCATTAGCCAGACTCATCAAGATAAAAAGGGAGAAGACTCAAATCAATAGAATTAGAAATGAAAAAGGAGAAGTAACAACTGACACTGCAGAAATACAAAAGATCATGAGAGAGTACTACAAGCAACTCGAGGCCAATAAAATGGACAACCTGGAAGAAATGGACAAATTTTTAGAAATGCACAACCTGCCAAGACTGAATCTGGAAGAAATAGAAAATATGAACAGACCAATCACAAGCACTGAAATTGAAACTATGATTAAAAATCTTCCAACAGGGCCTTCCCTGGTGGTGCAGTGGTTGAGAGTCTGCCTGCCGATGCAGGGGACGTGGGTTCGTGCCCCGGTCCGGGAAGATCCCACATGCCGCGGAGCGGCTGGGCCCATGAGCCATGGCCACTGAGCATGTGCGTCCGGAGACTGTGCTCCACAACGGGAGAGGCCACAACAGTGAGAGGCCCGCGTATCGCAAAAAAAAAAATCTTCCAACAAACAAAAGCCCAGGACCAGATGGCTTCACAGGCGAATTCTATCAAACATTTAGAGAAGAGCTATCACCTATCCTTCTCAAATTCTTCCAAACTATAGCAGAGGGAGGAACACTCCCAAATTCATTCTACGAGGCCACCACCACTTTAATACCAAAACCAGACAAGGATGTCACAAAGAAAGAAAACTACAGGCCTATATCACTGATGAACATAGATGCAAAAATCCTCAACAAAATACTAGCAAACAGAATCCAACAGCACATTAAAAGGATCATACACCATGATCAAGTGGGGTTTATTCCAGGAATGCAAGGATTCTTCAATATACGCAAATCAATCAATGTGATAAACCATATTAACAAATTGAAGGAGAAAAGCCATATAATCATCTAAATAGATGCAGAGAAAGCTTTTGACAAAATTCAACACCATTTATGATAAAAACCCTGCAGAAAGTAGGCATAGAGGGAACTTTCCTCAACATAATAAAGGCCATATATGACAAACCCACAGCCAACATCATCCTCAATGGTGAAAAACTGAAAGCATTTCCACTAAGATCATGAACAAGACAAGGTTGCCCACTCTCACCACTCTTATTCAATATAGTTATGGAAGTTTTAGCCACAGCAATCAGAGAAGAAAGGAAATAAAAGGAATCCAAATCGGAAAAGAAGAAGTAAAGCTGTCACTGTTTGCAGATGACATGATACTATACACAGAGAATCCTAAAGATGCTACCAGAAAACTACTAGAACTAATCAATGAATGTGGTAAAGTTGCAGGATACAAAATTAATGCACAGAAATCTCTTGCATTCCTATACACGAATGATGAAAAATCTGAAAGTGAAATCAAGAAAATACTCCCATTTACCACTGCAACAAAAAGAATAAAATATCTAGGAATAAACCTACCTAAGGAGATGAAAGACCTGTATGCAGAAAATTATAAGACAGTGATGAAAGAAATTAAAGATGATACAAATAGATGGAGAGATATACCATGTTCTTGGATTGGAAGAATCAACATTGTGAAAATGACTCTACTACCCAAAGCAATCTACAGATTCAATGCAATCCCTATCAAACTACCACTGGCATTTTTCACAGAACTAGAACAAAAAATTTCACAATTTGTATAGAAACACAAAAGACCCCGAAATGCCAAAACAATCTTGAGAAAGAAAAACGGAGCTGGAGGAATCAGGCTCCCTGACTTCAGACTATACTACAAAGCTACAGTAATCAAGAGAGTATGGTACTGGCACAAAAACAGAAAGATAGATCAATGGAACAGGATAGAAAGCCCAGAGATAAACCCACGCACATATGGTCACCTTATCTTTGATAAAGGAGGCAGGAATGTACAGTGGAGAAAGGACAGCCTCTTCAATAAGTGGTGCTGGGAAAACTGGACAGGTACATCTAAAAGTATGAGATTAGGTCACTCCCTCACACCATACACAAAAATAAGCTCACAATGGATTAAAGACCTAGATGTAAGGCCAGAAACTATCAAACTCTTAGAGGAAAACATAGGCAGAACACTCTAGGACATAAATCACAGCAAGATCCTTTTTGACCCACCTCCTAGAGAAATGGAAATAAAAACAAAAATAAACAAATGGGACCTAATGAAACGTCAAAGCTTTTGCACAGCAAAGGAAACTATAAACAAGACCAAAGGACAACCCTCAGAATGGGAGAAAATATTTGCAAATGTAGCAACTGACAAAGGATTAATCTCCAAAATTTATAAGCAGCTCATGCAGCTCAATAACAAAAAAACAAACAACGCAATCCAAAAATGGGCAGATGACCTAAAGAGACATTTCTCCAAAGAAGATATACAGACTGCTAACAAACACATGAAAGAATGCTCAACATCATTAATCATTAGGGAAATGCAAATCAAAACTACAAAGAGATATCACCTCACACCAGTCAGAATGACCATCATCAAAAAATCTAGAAACAATAAATGCTGGAGAGGGTGTGGAGAAAAGGGAACACTCTTTCACTGCTGGTGGGAATGTGAATTGGTACAGCCACTGTGGAGAACAGTATTGAGGTTCCTTAAAAATCTAAAAACAGAACTACCATACGACCCAGCAATCCCACTACTGGGCATATACCCTGAGAAAACCAAAAATTCAAAAAGAGTCATGTACCAAAATGTTCACTGCAGCTCTATTTACAATAGCCCAGAGATGGAAACAACCTAAGTGCCCATCATCAGATGAATGGATAAAGAAGATGTGGCACATATATACAATGGAATATTACTCAGCCATAAAAATAAATGAAACTGAGCTATTTGTAATGAGGTGGATAGACCTAGAGTCTGTCATACAGAGTGAAGTAAGTCAGAAAGAGAAAGACAAATACCGTATGCTAACACATATATATGAATTTAAGGAAAAAAATGTCATGAAGAACCTAGGGGTAAGACAGGAATAAAGACACAGATCTACTGGAGAACAGACTTGAGGATATGGGGAGGGGGAAGGGTGAGGTGTGACAAAGCGAGAGAGAGGCATGGACATATATACACTACCAAACGTAAGGTAGATAGCTAGTGGGAAGCAGCCGCATAGCAAGGGATATCAGCTCGGTGCTTTGTGACCACCTGGAGGGGTGGGATAGGGAGGGTGGGAGGGTGGGAGACGCAAGAGGGAAGAGATACGGGAACATGTGTATATGTATAACTGATTCACTTTGTTATAAAGCAGAAACTAACACTCCACTGTAAAGCAATTATACCCCAATAAAGATGTTAAAAAAAAAAAGAATAGAACTGAATCCTACTGAATCTTCAAAATTATATTGAAAAATTTTGCATACGCCCAACCTCAGAAGGAAAAACAGAAATTACAAATTTCTTTGAGAGTCAAGAAAAGTACAATACAAGAATGTTTATTCAATAAGACTTTAGATGAAGCTTTCAAAAGTGAATAAATCCAATTAAAGCTTTTTTTGTTTTGTAAAAAAAAAAGAAAGAAAGAAAAAGAACAACAATGACAAAATACTGTGAAAAACACCTCAACACTGTTAGCTGGGAACTCTGTAATCTCTGATGTATAAAATGATGGCTCTGGCTGAACTGCCATGATATGACTGCTCTCTTTTTTGTGGTTACTGTTGCCATACATTTGTTCTGGCAAATAACTGACCTCATGAAAGGTTTTACCTTTAAATTTGGCAAAAAGCATCTTATATTTGTAATGTATACCCATGATTCACTGAATGATAAAGTGTGTGGGTCTTGGAATTCCCTACTGGTTTCCAAGGAGGCATGTCCTTTGACACTCTGTAATAGTGTTTTTTAACAAAAATATGGATTTGAGTACAAAAATGAACTCAGGCTGTGTAGGGAGAAGCTATAAGGGACTCTTACCCAAGGTTCAAAAATGCTTGTCCAGGGCTTCCCTGGTGGCGCAGTGGTTGAGAGTCCGCCTGCCGATGCAGGGGACACGGGTTCGTGCCCCGGTCCGGGAAGATCCCACATGCCGCAGAGCGGCTGGGCCCATGACCCATGGCCGCTGAGCCTGCGCGTCCGGAGCCTGTGCTCCGCAACGGGAGAGGCCACAACAGTGAGAGGCCCGCGTACCTCATAAAAAAAAAAAAAAAAAAGTTTGTCCAAAGCTAACTGTAAAACAAATTAAAATTATATCTGAATTATAGACTTTGTGCATCATAAAGCAGAATTTGGGAATCCACTTTCCCACGCCAAGTCTAAACTTTGTTTCCTGCGGTGTTTATGTAATTTTCACATTTAATAAATTTGGCTGGTCTCTCTGAGGAGCTTCTGGCATCGCTATTTTTTGAGATACATTTTTGACTTTCTAAGTTTGCTCGTAAATGTGTGGAGGATTCCAGAGTTCTGCTGATTTGGATCCTGAAGTGTGTATATACCTTCATTTGCAAATGTAGCAACTGACAAAACTGCTGATTTGGATCCTGAAGGTGTACATATCTTCATTTGTACATGAGAATAGCAGTTTTATCAGTTCACTTAGTTATGATTAAGGTCCGGGCCATCAGTTCCTATTAGCCAAAATCTAAAATGTGATAACACCAGTGAAAATGGCCATCATGAAAACACTCTACAAATAGCAAATGCTGGAGAGGGTGTGGAGAAAAGGGCACCCTCCTACACTGCTGGTGGGAATGCACATTGGTATAGCCACTATGGAAAACATACATGTAGGTTCCTCAAAAAACTAAATATAGCTGCCATATGATCCTGTAATCCCACTCCTGGGTATATATCCAGAGAAAACCATAATTCAAAAAGATGCATGTGTTGGTGGGAATGTAAACTGATACAGCCACTGTGGAGAACAGTATGGAGGTTCCTTAAAAAACTACAAATAGAACTACCATACGACCCAGCAATCCCACTACTGGGCATATACCCTGAGAAAACCATAATTCAAAGAGTCATGTACCAAAATGTTCATTGCAGCTCTATTTACAATAGCCAGGACATGGAAGCAACCTAAGTGTCCATCATCGGATGAATGGATGAAGAAGATGTGGCACATATATACAACGGAATATTACTCAGCCATAAAAAGAAATGAAATTGAGATATTTGTAGTGAGGTGGATGGACCTAGAGTCTGTCATACAGAGTGAAGTAAGTCAGAAAGAGAAAAACAAATACCGTATGCTAATACATATATATATGGAATCTAAGAAAAAAATAGGTCATGAAGAACCTAGGTGTAAGATGGGAATAAAGACTCAGACCTACTAGAGAATGGACTTGAGGATATGGGGAGGGGGAAGGGTAAGCTGTGACAAAGTGAGAGAGTGGCATGGACATATATACACTACCAAACATAAAATAGATTGCTAGTGGGAAGCAGCCACATAGCACAGGGAGATCAGCTCAATGCTTTGTGACCACCTAGAGGGGTGGGATAGGGAGGGTGGGAGGGAGGGAGATGCAAGAGATATGGGAACATATGTATATGTATAACTGATTCACTTTGTTATAAAGCAGAAATTAACACACCATTGTAAAGCAATTATACTCCAATAAAGATGTTAGAAAAAAGAAAGATGCATGTACCCCAATGTTCACTGCAGCACTATTTACAAGAGCCAAGACATGGAAGCAACCTAAGTGTCTATCAACAGATGAATGGATAAAGAAGATGTGGTACATATATACAATGGAATACTACTCAGCCATAAAAAAGAATGAAATAATGCCATTTGCAGGGACATGGACGGACCTAGAGATTATCATCGTGATGATCATACTAAGGGAAGTAAGTCAGAAAGAGAAAGACAAACACCATATGATGTCACTTATATGTGGAAGCTAAAAAAAATGACACAAATGAGCTAATCTACAAAACAGAAACAGACTCACAGACCTAGAGAACAGACTTCTGGTTGTCAGCAGTGGCGTGGTTGGGGAGAGACAGATTGGGAGTTTGGGATTAGCAGATGCAAACTATTACATACAGAATGGATAAAAAACAAGGTCCTACTGTAGAGCACAGGGAACTCTATTCAATATCCTACGATAAACCATAATGGAAAATATGAAAGAATGTGTGTGTGCCTATGTACATATATAGACACACACACATTACATACATATGTATAACTGAATTACTTTGCTATACAGCAGAGACTAACACAACACTGTAAATCAACTACACTTCATGTTTAATGTGACTATATACAGTAAAAAGCACAGGAGACTGACTATCGGAAGACGTCGTTTGGGAACCGGCAGTAACACTGCTTCACGGGTTAAGGTAAACTTGGGGAAGAGAAATAACACCTAATGCTCACTGGGCACGTACTGCACCAGGCTCTCTGTTAATTACTTTTATCGGCTCATCTAATTCTTTCTTCAATCCTGAGAGGGAAAGCTGTGTCCTATATTTTCTCTCAGGGAGAAGATGAAGAAATTGTGATTCAGATGGGTTAACTGGCTTTCCTAGAGAGACTCTTCTGTGTAGCTGGAACTGACTCCAAAGTTATGCTGTCAAATGCTCCAAAAAGCTGCCTAAAAAATTGTTGCAGTTATTTCTTCATCTCCTTCTCTGTTAAAACAAAAACAAAAACCTTTTACCTCCTTGCACAAAGTGTTTGGGATCCAGGGATATTTAAGAAGATACGGTAAACTTCAAATCACTATAACAATATGAGGCGTTACGTTTATCATTTTAAACGTACAGGCAATTTTTTCGTTTATGTTGGAAAATGTGTCTGGTGAAAGAACCAGGACTGGATCTCTTTTCGGAACACACTTCCTGGTGGATAACTAATAATTCCACCCAGAAAAGTAAAATGGGAGGCTGGGAAAATCTGATATGCACACAGAGGGTATTTCTGTTGATCAGAGCTCCTGGCTGTAGGGCACACAATACTGTGCCGAATGTAACGCGAAAAACATACGTGTTTACGTGCAGTTTACTCAGTCCTCCCAAACTTTCCTGGCAAGGGGGATTATTTTTTTATGGAATATTAATTTGTTAAGGCTGCTATAACAAAGGACCACAGACTGGGCGGCTTCAACCACAGACATTTATGTCTCCCAGTCCTGGAGGCAGGAAGTATGAGATCCAGGTGTCAGCAGGGCTGGTTCCTCCCGAGGCCTCTCTCCTGGGAGTGTAGACGGCCGTCTCCTCCCTGTGTCCTCACGTGGTCGTCCCTCTGTGCGTGTCTGTGTCCTGACCTCCTCTTCTTATAAGGACACCAGTCCTATGGGATCAGGACCCACCCTAATGACCTCATTTTACCTTAATGACCTCTTGAAAGACCCTGGCTCCAAACATAGTCATATTCTGAGGTCCTGATGAGGACTTCGACATGTATTTGCGGGGGTGGGCACGATGCAGCCCATCCGTAGCAAATACCCACTAACACTCTTCAGAACAGTAATCCTGAGGACACACTGCGCATGCAGGTGTTGAAGACAGTCAAGACTTCCTTGAAGTGGCTCTGAAAATGGTCTGCAGGGATTTGCATTAAGCACAGTGTTTGCTCCACCATCCAAAGCCATCAGTTCCTCTTGGACGTAACTGCCAAGAACATTAATAAGAACACTTAGGGGTTCCCATAGCGTTCCCTTATCGAGTTGGCGTACCTGTTCTTAAAAATTTATTCTCTAACAAACAGACCCTTCAAACAGATCTTCCGTTTCATGTAAAATAAGAATCTACCATCCAAATATTCACAGCAATGCCGGCACTTTGCCTGTTAACTCAGGATCACAAAACGTCTCCAGCATACTCCTCGGCCCGTTTGGTCAGCCCTTGGGATTATAACTCGAAAGATCGTTAAGTCCCGAGTTCCCTGGGACTATCGGAGGGAGAGAGATGCTTGGAGATGTGCTCTGAATCATGCACCCCTATTAAAGCAATTATTGGATCAACTATAAAGTCAGCTGGATAAACTCGGAAAGGGAAAATCCTCTTAACTTCCCTTCGCCTGTAATGAGTTCACGTGCCTTCTCTCCTGGAGATCACATTTACCTGACAGAATCATGTCGAGAGCTGGCCAAGCTTGAAATTACTGAATGGAAACGTCTCATTTTGAAAGTCCACAAGACTGATTCTCCACAAAGCCTTTCTGTGGGAAATAACACGCCGTCATTCAGAAATTAATGGTGACAACAGCTGTCCGTATCACTTCGCCAGGCTACCTACTGGTGGGCTTTTGTGGTGTGTGTGCCAGTGAGTAGCAGATAAGGTGGAGGGAGATTAGAACCCTTTCAGTAAACCGTAGGAAGCTCTTGACAAGACGAACCCTTTTGTACTTGCAAGGGTTAATGAAAGCAAGTTAAGGAATGTCAACTTGTCTCTGCGTTCGTAAGAGCAAAAGAGAAAGTTGAAATTATTCCTTGTGGTCCAGCAAGGGATGGAGAAGAAGTGCTTTGCACCTGCTCACCTTGGGCAACCTCCAGCAGGAGAGTGTGCAGGATGCCACTTTCAAGTGAGGTCTTTAAAACTGCACGGAACACCTGAATCTCTTGCCTTCTTAATGGACCTAAGACATTACCCTTTCCAGGAGAACCTGGATTTTCAAACCGTTTTCTCTTTGTTTCCCAAAGAACAGGCTTACGCTATCACCAGTTAAGTGGAGAATCAAGAGTGCTTTTCTTTTATTTCGTAATGCTTTTTACTGACACACTGATGCAAGAACCTGAACTCCACTATTTAGTCATGCTTTCGCTATAAGTTTAAGCTGGGGGTCCAGCCTCAGATGCGTCCAGTATCAGGAAAGCAAACACATTTTAGACAAAATGATCATGTATCATGGAAAACGCCGGGAATTTAGTGTTCCGTTTTCTGGAGAATGTAATTAAGATTGCATTATATTTCTGAAATAGTTTTTTGTTTTTGTTTTTGCAGTACGCGGGCCTCTCACTGCTATGGCCTCTCCTGTTGCGGAGCACAGGCTCCGGATGCGCAGGCCCAGCGACCATGGCTCACGGGCCCAGCCGCTCCACGCATGTGGGATCCTCCTGGACCGGGGCATGAACCCGTGTCCCCTGCATCAGCAGGGGGCCTCCCAACCACTGCACCACCAGGGAAGCTCTCTGAAATCGTTGAATGTAAAATTTCTCGAATCACTCAATAAGCCTCTACCATTTGTTTGAACCCACTGTATAGGTCTGTCGTTTGTTTACCCTATCTGAACTGATATGTAGGATTTTGTATGTCGGAAAATACAGTTAAGGCAAATAGTTCCTTGTGCATACTTGAAAGACTATTTTCTTGCATGTAGGTGATCTGAAGCAGTGCAGAATATACGAAAACTACAGGCTGCCTTAAGTGTCATAAAACTGGCCACACACCAAATGCATCCAGTATTCACCGAATCAAAGGTACGTTTTATTTACTTGCCTCCAAAGGTAACCAAAGGTACGTTTTATTTATTTATGTTTCTTTTTAATTAATCTGTATCTGTGACAAATTTTAAAGCGGAATGTGACTTGAGCACTACATTTCCATTGACGAAACTTGCTCTGAGCTACTTAATATAAAACGTACCACCTTGAAAAGTAACACGCGATGTTAGCGATAATATTTACATTGCTCAAATCTGTAACATTGGAAATGTCTTCTCCATCTTTTGTTCTCCAATCTACTCTTCTTGTTTGTGACATGACATCAAAAGTTAGGAGAATTCGACCTTTTCCTTTTCTAGGCAGTAGGTTTGCTCTTCATCTTCGAAGCGCGCTCTCTCTCAGATGCATCCTTTGTTATTTTTATTCTCATTCATTTATTCATATATCCATCCAGTTGTCGAGCCATTCATCCATCCATTTAGGTAGCATTTAAGCACTATCTTTGGGATGGGGAATTTTACGTACCGGATAAACCCAATCGTTCAAGAACAGTGCTGACGTTTTTTGTTTTTTGGTTTTTTTTTTTTGCGGTACGTGGGCCTCTCACTGCTGTGGCCTCTCCCGTTGCGGAGCACAGGCTCCGGACGCGCAGGCTCAGCGGCCATGGCTCACGGGCCCAGCCGCTCCGCGGCTTGTGGGATCTTCCCGGACCGGGGCACGAACCCGCGTCCCCTGCATCGGCAGGCGGACTCTCAACCACTACGCCACCAGGGAAGCCCAGTGCTGACGTTCTGAGCACTGGGAATTAAGTAGTTAAAAGCAAAACAGACTAGAGGACACATCCCAACTGAGTGTATCAATCAAAACCACATGCTGTCCAATACGGGACTGCTATTGCAGGCTCTATGTGGTTGCCTTTAGACTGTTGTCTTAACGTCATTTGGCTTCAGAGTAAAGATGGCTTTCATGTACCTTTAAAAGGTCAGTGATGCCGGGTGATGGTGAAATGGGGGCAGCCCCTGCACCACAGAGAGACCTTCCCAGAAATCTTCTACAGTCAAAGGGTAAGACAGCATTCTGTGTGTCGAGAGGACCAGATGCTTCTGTGGGTGCTCTGTACTGGGTGAAACACGCTCCAGGAAAGTAAGAAAAACAGGAGCAAATGCAACTCGGCCAGAAGGTGAAAAAGACCTCGAGTCATTGACTATGTGAGAACCCTGCTCAGGCGCGGAGCAGTCGCGAGAACTTGGATAAGCCTTGGATCCTTTCCACTCTCCTCAGTTTTCTCAGCTGTAAAACGAGAACTGGGCTGGGGTGTGGGGTGAGCTGGAATAAGAAAGTACAACAAGGGCACTGGAAGCTGTGATGATTCTGTACCTCGATCTCAGCGTGGTTTGAATGAATACCTTGTCAGACATGAGAATCTGCTGGGACAAACAGTGTTGGCCATTCTTCTTCGTTGGCGTGTATGAGACAGACTGTGTTTGGTTATCTCAATACCATATATACCACAACGTGTCGTGCCGTCACCTTGTTTCAGAATCTCTTGCAGTAACAAGGTCTTCTCTGTTTCAGTAACAACACACATTTAAAATTGCTTACCCTTTCCTCAGTTTCTCAAAGTTTGACATTCAAGTTGTTCACAATAGCGCACAGCGTGGTTTCCATGGAGACTGAAATCTTTCTTTTCTTCCCATGTTTCCGTACAATTAACCACAATGCAGGTCAAAGAGCACAGAGAGCGTTATCTGTGGAGCGCAGCAGGTTTATTCCTGAGAAAGTGGCATGTGTTGGTTATGCAGTGCTATCCAGACGTACCCTCACCTTCGATCTTGCTAGATGCTGAATACAATCAATGAAGCGCTGGCTGAAATCTGAACTTAGAACGCAGCCCATCAAATGATGGCTTCTTATGGCTAAACAATGCAGAGACCTGTTATTGCAAATTCTATTAATTCTACTTTGAAAAACTCTAATAGCTCTAAATGAAAAGTCACTGAAGATTATTATCAGAGATGCGGGCCAGGCTTTTATTTCTGGCAATAAAACTAGACTTGGATTTAGAAGAATGAGGTCCTACCTGTGTCACTAACTATATTTATAACTTCTAGCAGGTCACCTGAAATCTTTCACTTTCACATTTCTCATCTTTAAAATAAGGAAATTGCATTAAACCTCTCTATCAGTGACTCTTATCCTGAGATTTTTTTAAGCCTATGGTTTGGACACTTTTATTTGCAAATGAAATTGAAGAGATAAAATTCATGGTAGAAACTGCATTGACTGCACGGTGTTCTATTGTTTTTCGATCATTTGCCTTAAAATGCCTCTTTATAAGCAGCAGTAATATATTTATGTATGAAAATTCACTTTACTTGCCACCTCATGTGGAAAGGTAGCATTTTAAGGCCCGTGTCAGAAATCTAGAAGTATCCATAAGGGATATATTCCAAATATAATTTTGAAATCTGTAACAGAAGTTCCTTATTTATCATAAAACATATTAGGAATAACTTTTCTCTGGTGATGGATGGAGACAAGGTCTGTGGCTTTCCCGTGTGGTAGGCAGAATAACGCCTGGCTCCAAAGATGCTCACGTATTAATGCCAGTACCCGTGACAATGTTCCCTCACACGACAAAGGGGAATTTAGGTGACAGATGGAATTAAAATTGCTCATCAGCTGACCTTGAAATAGGGAGATTCTCCTGGCTTATCCAAGTGGACTCAAGAGAAGCCTAAAGGTCTTTAAAAGTGGAAGAGGGAACTTCCCTGGTGGTCCAGTGGTTAGGACTCAGCGCTGTCACTGCCCGGGCCTGGCTTCAATCCCTGGTCGGGTAGCTAAGGTCCCACAGGCTGTGTGGTGGCCCGGGGTAGCAGGTGGGGTGGGGAGTGGACGAGGGAAGCAGAAGAGGTCAGAGTGGTGCAGTGTGAGGACTCCAACGGTGGTTGCTGGCCTGGAAGATGAAGGACGGACGGGACCACAAGTCAAGGAATGCAGGCAGCCTCTAGGTACCGGAAAGGGCAAAACACACATTCTCCCCTACAGCCTCTGGAAAGAAGGAAGCCTTGCCCACACCTTGCTACGAGCCTACTGAGACCATGCTGGACCTCTAACCTACAGAACAGTGAGATAATGAATGATGGCTATTTTAAGCCGTCATGCGAGTGTCAAGGTGTCTGAGCAGCCATGAAGAACGAATACACCAAGCAAGTGTGCACGCTTCTGACAGACGGGCCAGCTCCGAACCCAGTTCCTCGGGACAATGTTCTTGGTCTACAATCCTGTTAGTCTCCTGCCACGTCCCTCCCCCCAACAGACAGACAGACACACACACACACACACACACACACTTCAAAGGGAGACTTTTGCCCGCACCAACCTAAATCGTGCCTAATCCTGTCTTCTCCAGAATAAGCATAGGGAACTCGACTCAGTACTCTATAATAACCACCAGGGAAAAGAACCTGAAAAAGAATGGATACATGTATATGTATACGTGATTCACTCTGCTGTACATCTGAAATGAATGCAACACTGTCAATCAACTAGACTCCCATAAAATTAAAAAATATGTATCATTCTTTCTTGATGCGTATCTTTTGTGGAAAGGGCTTGTGTCTGAAGACAGAGACTGGAGACTTTCTTGAGTTCCTGAAAATGTGCCTGTTGGGCTATGAACGTGTGTACCGTTGGCAGGGCTGATCTTCGTGGTGACTCAATCACCTGACAGCCAAGGTACTGGGCTGATATTAGGTCCAAGATTCTCCAGAGATGATGTAAAATGGAGAAAACAGATGCTAAACATGGCTTCTGCACTTACCTGAGAGTCGCCAAGCTAAGTTAGCCTAGGTCAGGTGAGAAAAAAAAAAGGAAGACTATGGGTTTCACCATAGTTAATCTAATACAAAGGAACATGTTCTGTTCACTACCGTCAGCACTGCGGACAGATTTCGCAAACACTTAATTCGTAAATGAGCATTCTGGAAATCGACAGTTTTCACTAATTTGGACTGAGCTTCTCCATCACTTAGCCCCAAGTCATTAATATCATATTGCCACTAATTGGCTACAATACTAATCAGCCTGAGGTCAATTATACACATAATAGAACTCACATGAACATTCTACTCATTATTGGGAATCAAATCCTCATCTTCATTGATGATAACTAGTGACAACATGCATACTAATTGGGATATGCAACACTGAGATGAAGGGGGTAGGTAATCCCATCCTTTATTTTTAAAGCAATCTCTTTTACCACCTTCTAGATTTAAACTCCGTGACTGCGGAGGCTATCTTTTGCTTGCTTTGGTGTCTTTCAAAATGCCTACCCAGTGTCTTGGTTAGCCGTGCAAATATTTAAATGGAATGAATCAAAAGCACATGTGGTCCTTTCTGAGTAGAAACAGGATGAGAAAACAAATAAAAAATAATGCAGGCAGGTACTTTCTGATGGGAGGGGGCAGAGGCAGAGAGGGGACATTGGGGATATATGCTAAAGACTAAGAATGAATAATAAAGATGTATTCTACACCTAATTTGATTCCATTCAGTGTGATGACAAAGAAAGATCCAAGTTTTGCTTATTAAGGAGCTTGGCATCTCCAGGTATCCTTGACATGTGTTTGTCCAATGGGAAGACTTAGGAAAGAAGACCTGGTATCCTGGTATCCTGAGTGCTCAGGTAAAGAATCCTGCTGCCTCCAAATCTGATTCATATGTAATATTAGGTCCTCATCTGGATTAGGGTAGCTAAAATTACTAACTTAATTTTAATACAAAGGCAGACCTCGGAGATATTGCAGGTTCGATTCCAGACCACGGGCAATAAAGGAATATTTCAATATAGCAACTCACACAAATGTTTTGGTCTCCCAGTGCATATAAAAGTTATGTTTAAACTAGACTGTAGTCTATTAAATGTGTAATAGTATTATGTCTAAAAAAAAAAACAATGAACGTACCTTAATATAAAAATACTTTACTGCTTGAAAAAATGCCAGAACAATTACAATCGTAAGAGCGAAGATCACGGATCACGTTATCACCATAACAAATGCAAGTGATGAAAAATTTTGAAATATGGCGAGAATTATCAAAATGTGGCACAGAGACGTGAAGTGAGCAAACGGCACCAGCAGACTGACTTAGCACAAACCTTCAATTTGTAAAAAACACAGTATCTGCAAAGTGCGATAAAATGAGGTCTGCCTGTGTTCAAAAGTCATGGCTTTGATTCTGAGAACAAATAAGCAATGAAGATTTTTAAGGTAAAGAGTTGAAATCGCAATCATTAGGTTATATTCTATTTAATGAGACTTTTAGATGCAGTGTATTTAATTATGTGAAAATGAACATCGAAAAAAGAAACTTGAAAGGAAATGTGCCAAAAAATATTTGGCACTTATTTTAAGAACTTCAGGAGTCATGAGTGATTGTGTTTTCTGCCTTTTTTTTTCTTTTCAGCACCCTTCTAAAGTAACGTGTACTGTTTGTCAAAAGAAAATAATAATTTTAAAAATTTACAAAATGTATTTTAAAATTTTGAGTATGCAATTTAAATAATCCATGTCACTATATGAAGGACTAGTTCAACAATGTTACTTGCTCAGCTTTAACAAATATTCCACAACTTTCCAGGACACATAAAAAACTTTGATATTGACCCAAATATCCATATTTAATGAGACAGATACACTTTTCCTTCCAAATATCTATGGCTTATCATTTAACCCACTAGTAACTAATGTGGCTTTCTGGGAACTTGTATAGGACTTAATTTATGTTCACAAAAACTGGCCATAAGAGAAAAAGTGAAATTCAGATAATCACACATATTGAAAACAAACACTTTGTAAGCACTTGGATTAACTGAATTCAACTTAAAAAGAAAACGAGCACTTTGACTAAAAGCATATAATTGTATGTATTTAAATCATTATGCACTTATTTGGGTTAAAGGAAGGTGTCATAAGGTCAAATTCAATATGAATATCAAGAAGCATTGTAACAATTCACCATCTCCAAGTATTTTCTCAGTTCCTTCCCTTCTTTCTCAATGAAAACACTGGTGATGAGCTGAGGAATCTTACCTGCATTGAGTGTACATCTCACACACACACCACAGGAACTAATGTAAAAGGAAGCAAGAAGTTTTCACCTACCACATGTTCTCTTGGAAAGTTTTATCAGATAAATGGATTGAGCAATTTTTCTAATGATAATTATCTTTTTTCAAATATTTACCATCCAGATATGTTGTTTCTTTATAGCATGGCTTGCTCTGAAAGCCATCACTGATAATTCCAAGATTCTCCAGAGATGATGTAAAATGGAGAAAACAGATGCTAAATATGGCTCCTGCACTTACTATGTGATATTTAAGCTTCTCCAGGGCAAGCATCTCTCTGGTTTATTTTCTGCTGTATCCACAGCAACTAGAGCAGAGCTTGGAATATAGTTCAAGAAAAACGTACTGAATGGACAAATAACTGGAGCTATCCAATAATACTTTCTGCAGTTAGGGAAATGTTCCACATCAGTGCTACCCAAAAATGGTAGCCACTACAATTTTCACAGAACTAGAACAAATAATTTTAAAATTTACATGGAAACACAAAAGACCCCAAATAGCCAGCAAAGCAATCTTGAGAAAGAAAAACAGAGCTGGAGGAATCAAGCTCTCTGACCTCAGACTATACTGCAAAGCTACAGTCATCAAAACAGTATGGTACTGGCACAAAAACAGAAACAGATCAATGAACAGCACAGAAAGCCCAGAATAAATCCACACACTTATGGCCAATTAATATATGACAAAGGAGGTAAGACTACACAATAGAGTAAAGACAGTCTCTTCAATAAGTGGTGCTGGGAAAACTGGACAGCTACATGTAAAGAATGAAATTAGAACATACTCTAGAACACTATATACAAAAATAAACTCAAAATAGATTTAACCCAAATGTCGACCAGATACTATAAAGCTCCTGGAGGAAAACATAGGTAGAACACACTTTGAAATAAGTCACAGCAATATTTTTTTGGATCTGTCTCCTACAATAATGGAAATAAAAGCAAAAATAAACAAATGGGACCTAATTAAACTTAAAAGTTTTTGCACAGCAAAGGAAACCACTGACAAAATGAAAAGACAACCTACTGAATGGGAGAAAAGATTTGCAAATGATATGACTGATAAGGGGTTAATATCCAACATATATAAACACCTCATACAACTCATCATCAAAAAAATAAATAAATAAACAATCGGATTTTAAAATGGGCAGAAAAACTGAATAGACATTTTTCCAAAGAGGAACTGCAGATGGCCAACAGGCACATGAAAAGATGCTAATCATCAGGGAAGTGCAAATCAAAATTACAATGAGATACCACCTTATACCTGTCAAAATGGCTATGATCAAAAGGAACACAAAATAACAAATGTTGGCGAAGGTGTGGAGAAAAGGGAACCCTCGTACACTGTAAGTGGGAATGTAAAATGGTGCAGCCACTATGGAAAACAGTATGGCGGTTTCTCAAAAATCTAAAAACAGACATAGCATATGACCCAGCAATTTCACTCCTGGATGTAAATATGAAAGAAACAAAAACATTAATTTTTTTTTTTTTTTGCAGTACGCGGGCCTCTCACTGTTGTGGCCTCTCCCGTTGCGGAGCACAGGCTCCGGACGCACGGGCTCAGCGGCCATGGCTCACGGGTCCAGCCGCTCCGCGGCACGTGGGATCTTCCCAGACCGGGGCATGAACCCGTGTCCCCTGCATCGGCAGGCAGACTCTCAACCACTGCACCACCAAGGGAAGCCCCAAAAACACTAATTT
Source organism: Stenella coeruleoalba (assembly GCF_951394435.1). NCBI lineage: Eukaryota > Metazoa > Chordata > Mammalia > Artiodactyla > Delphinidae > Stenella > Stenella coeruleoalba. Next base: position 4,179,450 of record NC_137152.1, read on the forward strand.
GAAAAGATACATGCACCCCAACATTCATAGCAGCATTATTCACAATAGACAAGATATGGAAGCAACTTAAGCGTCCACCAACAGATGAATGTACACACGCCTGCACATACACACACACACACAGTGGAATACTACTCAACCATAAAAAAGAATGAAATATTGCCATTTGCAGCAATACAGCTGGACTTGGAGAGTATTATGCTAAGTGAAATAAGTCAGAGAAAGACAAATACTGTATGATATCACTTATATGTGGAATCTAAAAAATAAAACCAACCAGAGAATATAACAAAAAAGAAGCAGACTCACAGACCAAAATAGTGGTTACCAGTGGAGAGAGGGAATGGGGAGGGGTAATAAAGGGATAAGGAATTAAGAGGTACAAACTCTTAGGTATAAAACAAGCTATAAGGATGTACTGTACACTGCAGGGAATATAGCCAATATCCTACAATAAGTATAAATGGAGTATAACCTTTAAAAATTGTTAATCACTATATTGTACAACTGTAACTTATATAATATTGTACAACAACTATACTTCAATAAAAAAATTAAAACAGAAAATTCTAATCATAAAAAAGCCAATATGGGGCTTCCCAGGTGGCGCAGTGGTTGAGAGTCCGCCTGCTGATGCAGGGGACACGGGTCCGTGCCCCGGTCCGGGAAGATCCCATGTGCCGCGGAGCGGCTGGGTCCGTGAGCCATGGCCGCTGAGCCTGTGCGTCCGGAGCCTGTGCTCTGCAACGGGAGAGGCCACAACGGTGAGAGGCCCGCGTCCCGCAAAAAAAAAAAACCCAAAAAAAACCCAATATGGTAGCCACTAGTCATATGTGGCTATTGAGCCCTTTAAATGCAGCAGATGTAAGTGAGGAACAGTTTTTTAATCAAAGAAAATGTAAATGGCCACATGCAGCTAGTGGTTACCATAATGGCCAGGACATGGCTAGGTGTTTACACTTGGTATTTTTAATACAGGAATGAAACGTTTCTTTTCTCTTCCAGTGACTAGTCTATGTGCCTTTAATTATCTCATAGGAACACTTACCAGAAAACGCTAGTAAAGGAAAAACCAAATCTTACTTTAATACGATTCATTAATGGTGTTTGTTACCACACAGAAATTTCGATGAATCTATGTTTCTTTGGTGACATATTTATACTGCCATAGTTAGAAAGATCATCTCACTCCAAGATTATAAATTCTCCCATCCTTCCTTCTAGTACACTTCATGGTTTAATTGTTTATATTTAAATCACTGATCTATTTGGAATTTATCCTTGTGTATGCTCTGGGACATAAGATCATTTTTAATTTTCCCATGTGACTAGCCAAACATCCCAACACATTATTCAAGTTTATCTGTTTCCGTTGATTGATGTGCTGGCTATTGGCGTCCAAAATTCCTAAAGGCATTTTGGCCTATATCTGAACTGTCAAATCTGTTCCACTGGTCTGCCTCTGTGTCTGTTTGACAACATCATGTTTTATCATTGAGACTTTATAATATACTACAATTCTACTTTAAAGGCTTTTAATCATCCTCACTGTTCCTATTTTTCAAAAGTTTTCTAGCTATTCTTCTTTGTTAGTTTTTCCATATGTTCTCCTAATTGGTTTTTGTTTCTCTATGTGAAAGTCATTTATTTTTATACATCATTTTGTATCCCACACTGAATTGCCAAACGGCAGGCTAGGAAGACAACACTGACATTCGTATCACAAGCAAAGGGCTGAACTCAGTCCCCAACCTGGGAAGTGATAATTACAAGACTGACAACCAGTAGATGGCAAAGGATATGAACCGACAGTTCACAGAAGAAATAAGGGAATAAGATGGATTTTGAAGAAGAGAAGGGATGCTTGTTAAAATAATAAAATTATTAAATAAGCAAGTATAAGTACTGTAAGATGCTGTTTTCAATCTGTCAGAGGTGGGTGAAGGAAACAAGAGTACATCAAGGGTCCATCAGTTCCCCCAGCAGGATGGCTGTCTTTCTTATTTTACCTGCACCCAACTTCCCAGAGCAACATATGTGATAAACAGCTTCACATACATCTCAAGAAGAACATTCTGTGTGCAATTACAAGTGCTTGGAGGCTGGCTTCTCAGCTGTGGACACCTCAGCGCCTTTAGAAGGCCGTTTCTGGGGAAGGAACACCACCTTGAGACCACTTTTGCTGGGACACATCCCATGATCCTATCCCTTGATGCCGTTTCTCTCTCTTTGATGGAGAAAAGAGAACCAAGCCTGCTGCATGTGGAAAATCTGGATGTCTCTTAGCCATTTATCACCTCCAAAGCAACAGCAAATGTTTTCTTGTCTCATTGCTGCCAGTGCATGGAGCTCACAGGAGCGGCTAAGTGTGGCAATAAAGAGGAGAGACCAGGCTGGAAGAAAGGAGACCATTTGAAATTGTGTCGCCAACAGGTAGAGAAGCTGAGTACTTGGGAGAGAGGGGCGGGATGACTGGCAAAAGAGGACCCTGCTTTTGCCCATCCAGAGTGTACACAAATAGTAATAACAACAACAATAAACAGGTAAGATAAACGGGTGGGGGAGCATGATCATGATACCCCCAAGATCTCATGGACGTTGACTGTGGCTTTGATTTGATAGAGAAGTCACATTTAAAATGCAGAGACCCAAGCCATAGTAACAAGTTCACCAGACCTGCACTCTCCAATATGGCGGCCAGTCATCCCAAGAGGCAGTGAAGCATGTGAAATGCGGTGAGTCTGAACTGAGGTGGGTTGTAAGGACCAAATGCGTACTGATTTCAAAGTCAGTGAAATATCTGCTCAATACACTTTTAATACTGATTACCTGTGGGGAGATGATAATACTTTGGATACACTGGGTTAAGTAAAGTATGCTATTAAAATCATTGTCACCTACCTTACCTACATTTTTTTAGTATGGCTACTAGAAAATTTAAAATGACACATGTGACTTGTATTACATTTCCACTGGACAGATATCGTATGATATTGCTTATATGCAGAATCAAAAAAAAAAGGATATAACTGAACTTATTTACAAAACAGAAACAGACTCACAGATGTAGAGAATGAACTTACAGTTAGCAGGGTGAAAGGGTGGGGGGGAGGGATAGACTGGGAGTTTGGGATTGACATGTCCACACTGCTATATTTAAAGAGGATAACCAACAAGGACCTACTATACAGCACAGGGAACTCTGTTCCATATTATGTAACAATCTAAATGGGAAAAGAATTTGAAAAAGAATAGATGCGGGCTTCCCTGGTGGCGCAGTGGTTGGGGGTCCGCCTGCCGATGCAGGGCACACGGGTTAGTGCCTCAGTCCGAGAGGATCCCACATGCTGCGAAGCGGCTGGGCCCGTGAGCCATGGCCGCTGAGCCTGTGCTTCCGGAGCCTGTGCTCCGCAGCGGGAGAGGCCACAGCAGTGAGAGGCCCGCGTACCACACAAAAAAAGAATATACGCGTGTATACATAAAAGTGAGTCACTTTGCTGTACACCTGAAACTAACACAACATTGTTAATCACCTGTAGTCCAATATAAAATAAAAAGTTAAAAAAATAAAATCAATGCCATTTTATTTAATTTTTTTTTTAGTATGGCTACTAGAAAATTTAAGATTACACATATGACCTGCATTACATTTCCATTGGACAGCACCATTCAACGTGACCCACATTGATGAATTCACTTCTCTCTTCAGCTCAGTTACTCCTGGCTTTGCCCCAGCAGGCAACTCTGTCTCATTTGGGGCAGGAAGATGGTGTGGGTCCCCTTGGGTGTTCATGGACGCATCCCTAACTGTACCCCCTGAGCACTCCCTCTCCAGTGTGCTTCCTGTGCCCCCCGTGTCTCTCTAAAGCCCTGACTTTGTTCCCTTCATAACAGAAGTGTTCTCCTGAAGTCATTAGACTTATACCTTTCCTGAATCATGTGCTTTACCCCCTTTCCATATATCTCCCTTCTGCTCCCTACTCTGTGTCCAACATGCTTTCACCCATTACAGAACTGTCCCATCTTGGAGTGAGAAAGGAGGTGTTCTAACATCCCTCCTCCCTTTTCTCAGTTCAGAAGACTTGATCTCTCTCAAGACAAACTGATCCCCCCCAGAAAAACTTCCTTCTAAAACCTTTTTCGTGGGAGTGGATGGAACACCTGAAAGATATTGGGTGCAGGACTGGGATTAAAACCTGGGTTTCTAGAACCTTCTTTGCAAGTCCATTCTACTCCTAATCTACCTCAGGTGTGCGTCTACTTTATAAGAGTGGTGAGGACAGAGCCGTGACCCCTGCTGGGATATCCAGGGCCAAGCTCTGGCAGTCTTCCTGACACTGGCCAACTCTTCAAACAGCTACAAGGCCTTTCCAAACGAGTCGGGGGCACGACTTTGTAAGTAAATTGAATGTTGGTAAGACATCAGAGTTCGTAAAATTCCCAGAATATATTTTAAGCATTTCTCAAAAAAAAAAAAAAAAAAACCGTTTTTTCCTGGGAGAGAGAGATTTGGTCACTACGCCGTGACATGTTGCCAGCTTTATACTTTTATCAATGTTGGCCTCACTCCAACCAGATCTTCTTTCCATAAATAAAATTTTATCTGAAGCACAGCAGTTATTGTAACATGTTGGCAGAACTGTCATGGACTATTTTATTTTAAGGAGACTTTAGAATACAATTTTTTACATCTGGTAAACCTACAAATGGTGGGAAATGACAGTTTTTGACATCTCAACATCTCTATCCACCCATTTGACCCTCTGCTTGGCCAGACACGACCAACGGGAGTGTTTTAATCTCCTGTTGAAATGTAGATCTTAATTTAAATGTTCCATCCAGAAGGGGCCTGTCTGAAGTAGAAACTTATTGTGAGACTTTGGTTTCTAAACACCCATCTTTAAAACATAATTAGGGGGCACACATGGCAGAGCTCTGAGGGAGCAGTTACCTGCCAAGGGTATCAGAGCAGACATTCTAAAACTTTGTAAATCACAGTTAAAATCATCAATCACAACACATCTCCTTGTCAGATGTCTTCATCAGCTCAGGCTGTCATAACAAAGTACCACAGACTGCGGGCTTAAACAACAGATATTTGTTTTTCACAGTTCTGGAGACTGGAAGTCCAAGATCATCGTGTGGGCAGGTTTAGTTCCCAGTGAGGCACTCTTCCTGGTTTGTACAGCTGCATTCTTCCTGTGTCCTCACGTAGTAGGGAGAGAAAGCACTCTGGTCTCTTCCACTTCTTATAAGGACACTAATCCCATCACGGGGACCCCACCCTCATGACTTAAAGCTAATTAAATCCCAAAGGTCGCACCTCCAAATACCGTTTACTGGGGATTAGGACTTCAACATATGAATCTTGGGGAGGGAGACACAAACATTCAGTCCATAAAACCAGGAAAAGTGAGTGAAGACAGAGCATGTCTTAGTTTTTTTTAATTCACTCTTTGGAAGTCTGAATAATGCTCCCCACCCCCACGACAAATATGCCCATGTCCTCTTCCCCAGAGTCTGAAAATATGTCACCTTACATAGCAAACGGGACTTTGGAGATGGGATTAAGTTAAAAATCTCAGGATAGGGAGATTTTCCTGGAATATGCAGGTGGATCTTTATAAAAGGGATGCATAGGGGTCGGAGAAGAGGTCATGGTTGGAATGATTCAGGTCCATGAGCGCAGGAATGCCAGCACATGAGATACACCAACAGTAACAGGTGTATGCAAAATCTTCTAAAGCAAAGGCCTCAACTAGGAATGGAGTGCTCATTATGGGTAGATGTGGGAAGAACAGAATATAAAGTAGAATTAAGAAGTAAAGGAGAAACTGGTTTTAGGAAGACTGACAGTCTAGATGGACAGCATGGAAAAAGCAAATAGAAGGAAGGTAGTGGTTAAAGAAATTCAGACAGAGGAATTAGTACTTGATGCTGGCAGGTCTTTAAGTGTCAATGATAATCAGTTCTATATCCACTAAATATAAGCATAACGCACAGAAACCACATAGCGCAGTATCAGTGTAATTCAAAATAACTGACTGTCCACGCACAGAGAGACGGCACTGCTGGCGTGAGCGCATGCTGTGAAGTTACGATGTGAACCTCCAGGAAAAGCAGGAGTACTGGAAAAGACCTTAGCACCAGATCTGCTGAGAGGCACCTTTTTACCACGAGGGCTTCCTTAGGCTGCACCTCCTGAATATCTGTTTCTCTCCTCTGGAGTGATGTGCCCTTTGGGGTAACTCGGGGGAATCTGATCCTTTTACATCTCGGCATTTCATTCATCAGCAGTGAGGTCTTCAGCTGTTTGTGTCTTGGTCAGAATCCCCGACCTTCTGTACTCCCATGCAAGGCTATTTTTGCTTCCGGCCTTATTCTTAATCATTCTTGCTGTGTCAGAGATTTATTTTTTTATTATTTTTTTAATGTTAATGACCATTATTTATTGGGAAGTTGACCTCTGCAGTATTAAATATCTTTTTTTTAAATTGGAGTATAGTTGCTTTACAATGTTGTGTTTGTTTCAGGTGTACAGCAAAGTGAATCAGATATATATATACGTATCTTTTGTAGATTCTTTTCCCCTATAGCTTATTACAGAATATTGATTAGAGTTCCCTGTGCTATACAGTAGGTCCTTGTTAGTTATCTGTTTTATATATAGCAGTGTGTATATGTTAACCATACAAAGATGTAAACAGTAGAAGGCTAGCAGTTGTTTAATAAGGACTCTTCAAAGGGGGCAGGGGAGAACACTGATTTGCAGTGTTTGCCAGTTTCTGTGGTGTCACTACTCCCACTGTGGCTGATTTCAAGCTACTACTGCGATGTGGCTGAGTGGGGAGATGGGAAGAGATGGACCCCGTTGTTTCGTGGGGACCACCCATAGTAAAGCAATGCCAGGTATCACTGATTGAAATCAAACCACATAGGACCTCTTAGGAAGGCTACCTCTAAACACATGGAAATCTGAGGAGACTCCATCACCTATAGTATAACAGCAAGAAACTTGTAACTGTGAGGTTCTACACTGGGTATCTCAGTATACAGCTTGGACACACACAAAAAATGCAATGCACACGGCAGAGAATCATGCTGCTGGGTTTCAAATCTGGTAGTATACACCCACCAGCACTGATGCGCATGAGATTTACAGCTTTTCTCATGCCAAGAAGGAGCTGGCGCTTGTCATCAGACACGTGAAGAGGAGAGGAATGTGGAAATACTGACAGCCTTATAGCAGTCTACTAAAATTAGAGCCACGCTCCAGGCAAAAGACAGATAATTCATGCATCAGAGTCAATCCGACTCAGGTCTCACTCAACAGACCAGGGCATCCATGAACAACAAACAGGCTTGAAACACTTAGACCTCTTATCCTTTAGGGAAAAATCTGGCTTCCAGGTAAACATTTATATGTGTTTTGAAAAGGCAGAAAGTCATGCTTCTATTACTTCAAAGGTATTTTCAGGTGACTTTAAAAAACCTTAAGAAAGATGTCAAGGAGTTGGATTATTCCTTCATTTTGTTGGTTTTAGAGATAGTGGTTATTTGGCTAAATACATTTCTATGTGGGGACATTACAACAAACACACATCAGTGACAGAAAGCAGCCTGGGTGAGTTCAGGGCAGGGAACATGGTGTTTTTACGAAGTTACCCCGTGCAGTGGAGACGGTGGATTCTGGCGGTTGAGTGCCCCAGCACTTCAGTGCAGTTCCTAGACATACACTTGTTTCTTTGCAACGTTAGAAATGTTTTCTTTCCCTCCCAAGCACACACCATTCTTTGTATTCTGTACTGAAGATCAAGAACCAAACACTTTGCTCTTATGTCCCTCCCACGGCGTACTTTTAAATGAAGTTGGTCTCTGGCTATTCTACGTATTGTAATCCTCTGAGTTTAGTTTCCCCAACCATAGACCCTACAGCTTACCAACATACTGTCAGGTGCTGCTGAATGCTTGGAAGCCAGAGCCACTACCTTACTCGGCATGTGGATCTTCTCCTGCCTAAGATATGTGATTAGGTCTGTAAGCTTTTATAGCAACTTGTGAGACTTTTCTTAGGAAATCATGGTGAACTTTTTTTCTTTGTTCATTTTCAAATAATATGAAATGATGGGAATTAAAAAGTAGAATTTTAGACCTAGGATTTCTTGAAATGAGGTTTTCTTTGTTTGTTTGTTTTTTGCGTTACGCAGGCCTCTCACTGTTGTGGCCTCTCCCGTTGCGGAGCACAGGCTCCGGACGCGCAGGCTCAGCGGCCATGGCTCACGGGCCCAGCCGCTCCACGGCATGTGGGATCTTCCCGGATCGGGGCACGAACCCGTGTCCCCTGCATCGGCAGGCGGCCTCTCAACCACTGCGCCACCAGGGAAGCCCCGAAATGAGGTTTTTAAGACCAAGATACAAATAGGTGTTATAAAGGGTATATAACCAGTGTCTTAAGTCAGGTTTTCTGGAAGAAGGATTCTTGTGCATGTGAATTTTTGAGGGAGAACTCTCAGGGTGAGGGCAGGACAGCAGAAGAGGCAGGGGGTGAGGGAAGCCAAGGTAGACATGGTCCAATGTGGAAGTGATGGTCCCAGGTGGACATGTACTTCAACCGGATCCCACAGGGAGGTCTGGGGCATGACCTGCATCTCACAGTTAGGACCATGATCTTAGTCTGTTGTGCTGCGGTCACAGAATACCACAGCCATAGCCTGGGGGGCTTATAAACCAAGATGTTTATTTCTCACAGTTCTGGAGGCTGAAAGTCCAAGATCAAGTCATTGGTAGATTCAGTGTCTGGTGAGAGTTTGCTTCCTGGTTCACAGACAGCATCTTCTCCCTGTGTCCTCACATGGTGGGAGGGGTGAGGGAGCTCTCTGGGGTCTCATTTATAAAGACACTAATGACATTCATGAAGGACCCACCCTCATGACCAAATCACCTCCCAAAGACTCCACCTCCTAATACCATCCCACTGTCAATTAAGTTTTAGCATATGAATTTGGGGGGACACAAGCATTCAGTCTATAGCATCCACCTTGACGCAAAAGTACAACCTTCTGTTCCCCAGGTTCAACCTGTCATTGGCTGCAGGCAGCAGACGTTGGTGGGCTGAGCAAAACCTCCACAATGAGATGATGTTTGCAAAGGATTTTCATAGCAAAGAAAACTGGTTATGATGTATATGAAGGAAGAGTATACAATAGTATACAATCTTACCCAGGCACAAAAATATGGTGAACCCAGAGGAGACAGAAATACACCAAAGTGTTATTAGTGACTGTCTCTGGAAGGCACATGACTGTCATTGTCTATAATTTTCTGTGTTTCCAATGTTTTCACAGCAGATCTTGTACAGTGAATAAGAACACACACTCAAGATGTGTTCAAAACCTTGCACAACAACACAACTAAGGTCTGACTTACCAACCTTTAGAAAAGGGGTTGGCAAACCATGACCCATGGACCAAATCCTGCCCACTGCCTGATGTTACAAATAAAGCTTTACTGGGACACAGACATGCCCATTCATTGGTACCATCCACGGCTGCTTTCATGTGGCTGCAGAGCTGAGCGGCCACAAATGAAGGCCATGAGGCCTCGCCAACTCCTGCTTTACATCACGATTCCTCATCTGTAAAATGGGATAACAATCCTTATCTCACAGAATTCCTGAATGGTTTCAAAGAGAAAATGTAAGTCAAGAGCTAACTCTACAGATGGCCAAGAGGCATGTGAAAAGACGCTCAACATCACTAATTATTAGAGAAATTCAAATCAAAGCTACAACGAGGTACCACCTCACACTGGTCACAATGGCCATCATCAAAAAGTCTACAAAAAACAAATGCTGCAGAGGGTGTGGAGAAAAGGGAACCTCCTACACTGTGAGTGGGAATGTAAGTTGGTGCAGCCACTATGGAGAACAATATGGAGGTTCCTCAAAAAACTAAAAACAGAGCTACTATATGATCCAGCAATCCCACTCCTGGGCATATATCCAGAAAAGATGAAAACTCTAATCTGAAAAGATACACGCATCCCTATGTGCACAGCAGCACTACTCACAATAGCCAAGACATGGAGACAACGTAAATATCCATCAACAGATGAAGGGATAAAGAAGATGTGGTGCATATACACATATATATATTATAATAAATATAATATATATTTATTTATACACACACACACACACACAATGGAATATTACTCAGCCATAAAAAAGAAAGAAATATTGCCATCTGCAGCAACATGGAAGGACCTAGAGATGATCACACTAAGTGAAGTAACCCAGACAGAGAAAGACAAGTACCATATGATATCAATTATACGTGGAATCTAAAATATGACACAAATGAACTTATTTACAAAACAGAAATAGATTCAATGACACAGAAACAACCTTATGGTCACCAAAGGGGAAATGGGGTGGGGGGGGAAAATTAGGAGTTTGGGTTTAACATATACACACCACCATATATCAAATAAACAACAAGATCCTATAGTATAGCACAGGGAACTACATTCAACATCTTGTAATATCCTATAGTGGAAGAGAATCGGAAAAAAGTGTGTGTGTGTGTATATATATATATATATATACACACACACACACATATATATACACAAATAAATATATACACACACACATATATTTATATATGTGTGTGTGTAACTGAATCACTTTGCTGGATATCTGAAACATTGTAAATCAACTATACTTCAATTTAAACCTGCTGCATAAAAAAGTTTAAAAATAAATAAATAAAATTCTAAAATTAAAGAAAAACCCAAACTACACTTCAATTTAAAAAAAGAGCTAACTCTACTTTCCCTGTGTGGCGGTCACATCTCTCTCTGCCACTATTTTCTAACAGAAGCACAGCTAGTCCTCGCGCCCTCTTATTACGAAGACTAAAATGACCCCCAGAGAACAACAGTGAATCACTTACGTCCCCGTTCATCTCCAGAGGCCTGTGGAACCAGACACACATCTGACTCTCATACAGCACCTTTTCAATCGATTCATGACCCCCATGTACTAAGTGGATTATTTATTTGCATGTGTACCCAAGGCTCCCTCTGGAAACATACAAAGTTGCTTATATAGGTTCATTAAATCTTGATATCATTTTATCTTTCATATAGGACTGATCTGCTCAAGGATTTTTTTCATCATTTGTGGACAATGTGGTTTTTAAGGTAAATCCTACCAAGTGATTGTGCTAACAATGTACGAATGTGTTTCTTCTATATATTGTAAACAGATATAACTTTTTGTGAGCATATTTATGTAGGAATCTTTTGCTAGAAGAAAGAATGTAAAGCACACCAGAATTCACTACTTGCGTTCCTAAAGGGGAGGGGGGAAGGGTGAGCTGTGACAAAGCGAGAGAGAGGCATGGACATATATACACTACCAAACGTAAGGTAGGTAGGTAGCTAGTGGGAAGCAGCCGCATAGCACTGGGAGATCAGCTCGGTGCTCTGTGACCGCCTGGAGGGATGGGATAGGGAGGGTGGGAGGGAGGGAGGGAGACGCAAGAGGGAGGAGATATGGGAACATATGTATATGTAAAACTGATTCACTTTGTTATACAGCAGAAACTAACACACCATTGTAAAGCAATCATACCCCAATAAAGATGTTAAAAGAAAAAAAAAAAAAAAAAGAAGGTACAGTATCATGCTTGGGGATTCTGTTACATAATGCTGTCCTGGAGAGCAAAGGCCATCTGTAACAGACATTTTATTCAGCTGTTCCTACTATAATCACTGGTCCCATACATGTAGGCATGAAAATAAAAAAATCAATGCGGCTGAATGAAGTATATTTCCTATGTCTTTACTTTTCACATAAAAATTTCATCTGGGGAACCTTAAGTGTGAAACGCAGGTGGTTCTAAAACTATATGAAAAGGTGCCTCTCAATGTTGTTCCCACTTCTGTTCCTCCAACAAGCTGTTATCTTCTCAAATAACTAAGCATTTCAGGAATGGTAAGTTATAATGGCTTAGGATGTACCAGAAGAAGGGCAGACCAGAGTTACGATGCATTCGGACATGGACGGCAGGTCACATTTGGAAACTGGGTGCCCATCTGTAAACCATGACTCCTGGATGCAAGGCAGCCCCTAAGAAATCTGTCAGTGAGACAGTCCCTGTATTGAATGAGCATAATATTTTTGCAGAAGATATAAATGTTTTCAGCAAATACCTACAGTACTGGGAATAGGTGATACCTTCAATGAGTTCTATGACCATGACTGGGTATTTCTTATCTTACCAGGTCCTTTACTAGAAAGAGAAGCGGAATACCCCATTCACTCTCTTCTGCTTGATATTACAAATTGTCTACATTAAAAGACTTCAAAATTAGAAAAGTAACCAATAAATAGTTGAAGAACTTCTCTCCTTGGTCTAGGGGGAGAGGCTGGGCTTTTGCATCAGCCAACCAGATGTGAGTACCATATTGGACATTGTTTTACCCTCCTGCCCCTGAAGTTAGAGGTGGGAAGAAAACTTAAGACCACAAGCCGTACTGGTGAGCTGGGTGAACGGTTTACAGCAGCCTACTGTCCACACACTGAGAATATCTTGGACTCTTCCATGTCTCAGCCATCCACTGGGTGAGTGATGGAGCTGCGGTGCCAGGTTAATGGTGAAAGATGGTATGGACCTGCCACAGCACAGGCATCTCAACTGAATTCAACTCAGCAAATAAGTATGGCATACCTATTCCATGCCAAGCTATGAGTTAGACACTACGGGGTATTCGAAGATGGCCAGACACTGACTCTGTCCTTAAGATGCTTATGAGGTTGGTGGGCGGGGGGAGCGGAAGAACCAGGGTTATAAGGAAACCCAGAAAAAGCTTCCAAATGACTATCCTTAAAGTCCGGTGGCGAGTCAATGAGGAACCATCCAGGAAGAGTGTGTATCACAGAGGGAACTGAATAGAGGAGATTTGTAACACAGGAGATCTTGAGGGATGGTGAGGAAACTCAAGAGACTAGTAATAAGAGAAAGCCGCTACCACCCTGAAGCTGGAGGGTCAAAGGTGAGGAGCGATGGGGGGGATCCCAGTGGAGGCTACAGCCATGGAAGGCGCAGGATTTTGAGTCATGGGGAGATACACCAGAACGGTGAGAAATACACTGGATTCCCCCCTGCTCCCCTCAGCCAACCTCCCGTTGGTGTCATGTAGGAGGAAGCCCGGTGCCATGGATCCTGGGAAACACTGCCTGCAGGGTTCAACCTCCCTGTGATGTGCAACAGAGCAGGGAAATGCAGAGGAGGGGAGCTGGGGCAAAGAACCCCAAGGCACACAGAGATGCACGTTGACGGACAAATACAGCTCGATGGAGATTCAGTCAGAGGAGCTGGACAAAACGCGAAAAAGGCTTCCAGGGTTCTAGACTGTGGAGAGCTTTGTGTCCTTTACGACATCAGCGCAGAAATACTTCATATATTGTAAGGAAATCAGAAGTACCTATAACGTGTTTGCAAAGAAGAGATACAGATGGGCAAAAGGCACATGAAAAGAGGCTCAACATCACGAATCATTAGAGAAATGCAAATCAAAACCACAATGAGATATCACCTCACACCTGTCAGAATGGCCATCATTAAAAAGAACACAAATGACAAATGCTGGAGAGGGTGTGGAGAAAAGGGACCCCCCCGCCACCCCCTGCACTGTTGGTGGGAATGTAAATTGGTACAGCCGCTATGGAAAACAGTAAGGAGGTTCCTCAAAAAAACTAAAAACAGAGCTGCCACGTGGCCCAGCAATTCCTCTCCTGGGTATATATCTGGAAACAAATGAAAACACTAATCAGAAAAGATACATGAATTCCAGTGCTCATTGCAGCACTATTGACAACAGCCAAGACATGGAAACTACCTAAATGTCCATCAACAGACGAATGGATAAAGAAGATGTGATTATATACAAATACATATATACAGTACATATATATACACAGAGAACGGATTATTACTCAGCTATTAAAAAGAATGAAACTTTGCCTTTTGCAGCAACATGGATGGACTTGGAGGGTATTAGACTAAGTGAAGTAAGTCAGAGAGAGACAGTGTACGATATCACTTATACTTGGAATCTAAAAAATACAACAAACTAGTGAATATAAACGACAACAACAAAAAGCAGCAGACTCACAGATACAGAGAACAAACTAGTGATTACCAGTGGGGAGAGGGGAGGGAAGAGGGCGAGATGGGGAAGGGGAATAAAAGGTACAAACTCTTAGGTATAAAATAAGCTACAAGGATATACTGTCCAACACTGGGAATACAGCCAATATTGTGTAATAACTATAAACGGAATATAACCTTTAAAAGTTGTGAATTACTACACTGTACACTTGTAACATATATTATTAATACTGTATATCAACTATACTTCAATTAAAAAACCCAAAAACCAAACAAGAAAACAAAAAGTACCTATCAATATATTTTATCTGAATCCAGGACCTAGGAAAACAAACATCCAGCACACGTCTTAAGGACCATCCTCAATCGGAGGTAAGTTTACCATCTAAAATGTTTACCACTTGCTTTCCCTGCTCTTGTCTTTGGCCTCAGGTCACTGTCAAATGTCATTCATCCTGATACAGGAAAAGGTATACAAAGTTGAACCGGATAAAGAGCACCCTGGTTGGTTTTATCTGCCATCTGGTCGAGTTACTTAGGTTCTAGGCTGCATCTAGACTGTTGCCTTTAGGTCTCTATAATTTTTCCAGCTGGAGGAGATCTATTTTAAGTAACAATCATAATAATTTAGCTTGGTCTCATGCTGTTTTCCTTATCGGCATGACTCAACATGTTCCACGTTATTTCCATCAGCTGAAAAACATCTTGACAAGAAAAACTTGTGTGTATTCTAACTTTCTCTGGAAAGGGCTGGATAGTAAATATTTTTGGCTTTGCAGGACATACAGTCTGTGTTAGAATTACTCAACTGGGCCATTATGGTGTGAAAGCGGCCATAGATGATATATAAAGAAATGAGCATGGCTGTGTTCCAATAAAACTTTATGTACAAAAACAGGCTGCAGGCTACAGTTTGATGACCACTCATCTAGATGTTATTAATTAAGCGCCTATACATATGCAGGTGTATCTGTGTGCAAATATCCATGAGCTAGTCTTACTCTAATAAAAAATAAAAAGGAAAGTAAGGTTGTCCATGTTGACTTTTAATAAAATCACTAGTGTTAAAAGAAGATATTTTCCATGGACTTCCAAGGCTGCCCTTCAAGGTTAAATGTCTAATGGGTCATTCTTTAATTCGTTTTGTTTCTTTATGATGTTGATTCTTTATGTTAAACACATATATTTTACAACGATATCAGTCAGTCGTAACAATGAGTAACACTATGCTCGTTTTACACATTGGAAACTAAGACTTAAAGAGAGCGACTGATTTAAAAATCCATTGTTATTAAGGGTGAAAATTCGAATCTGGAGTAAGATCCACAGACAGAAAGTTTCTGTGCCTCCTATAAAAATACTCATAAGGCTAATTTTGTGACGCATATTAAGCATTTCATGAGAAAAACAATTTAAGATCTCTTCCCTTACTTCATAATATTTAATAATAAAAGAAGAGATGGAAACAGATGTCATTCCACTTACAAGTATCCTTAATCTGGACAGTGGGACACCAAATGCCAGGACGGATATGTAGGAAATTCATCACTCATTCGGTTTCCACTTTGGGGAAAATTAAGTAGATACCTGAACTCCGGCAGCACTGACTTGACATCCCATCCACGCCAACTCAATTACCTGGCGTTTCTGTTGGAGAATTATGTGCTCAGGAAAGCTGATACGACGAGCTGTGTTTCACCACTTAGCAAGATCCAACACTCAGTTCAACGAGCTGAAATTAACTACCTCTCCCCAGCTGGTGAAGAAGCAAGCTTCCCAGACCATTTCTACAATAGTGAAGTGAATTAATTTGTTTCCACACGCGGAGGAATCTGTCTCTCTACCCACCCAGGGCTTCCTTAAACTGCAACTAGATTCTCTCTCCTCCCTTGACTAGTTTTTAACTTAAAGAAACAATGTAGCTTGAGGGCAAATGGGGGGGGATGATTTATCCAAGGAAGAGGTGAAAACCAGCACTGCCTCAGATATCGTTGGAATTACTGAACAATTTGCCATCTGGGTGTGGAAGAAGAGAAAAGATGCATTTCTTGGCTTTCAATGATTTAAGAACTTTTTAAAGGAAGTTGCCAAAAGACATTGTAAACGCTCTAATGTGTTCTACTTTAAGAATCTGGGTCTTGGAATTGATAAAGGAGATGACAGATTGACATTTCACTTTACACAATTTGAAAATTGATGAGGCATAATATACTGGGTTGATGTTTAATCAATTTGAAAAATTCAATGGATGCAAGAAAACATAATTATCGAGCTCCTTCCCTCATACTGTTGTGCAAAATATAAAGGTAGGTGCTCCTTATTCTTCTAAGGAGGAGGGATGGGAACGATGTTTTGTACGCAGAGTTTTTGTTTTTTTTTAATGTGTATTGTTTCATTTACATCCACAGCAATCTCAGAAGGCTGGTGTCGTGATCCACTTCTTAGAGGAGAGAAACCGGAGAAGAAGCCGCATCGCCACACGGTTGAGTTATGATTCAGAATCCGGCTTGCCTGACTCGAGAACCTGTGTGCGCTGCATGATGTCACGTGGCTTCGTGGTGGAGAGGAAAATGCACGTGTGTGCTTGTGGGAATGTATGCAGAAAGTGCGCACACACACACACATGCACACACATGCATGACCGCCAAGCACAGGAGATGGGCAGCTGCACTGGCTGTGGCAGTATTCCCATCTGAGCTGGCTCTCAGAGCGGATGCAGAGGCATCAACACAGAAGCCAGTCACCTAAGTTATGAGAAGCGGAATACTAGTATTTGATGGTACTAACGCACGGGGTCGGGAAACTCACAGAACATGGAAGCTTTGATCTGACCAGTTTGGCTGGAGCCAAGATCTGTCTTGAGATACAGAGGTTTGAGTCTACAAGGGGACAGGGATTTGAATCTTCAGCATAAAGGACACTGGGCTTTAGATAAACATAGTATTGGGAGGAATTATCAAACTCACATCCTTGAAAGTCTCCTTAAGATCTCATCAGAGTATATTTCAGCCCACCGAAAATTTTACTTTTGTGCAAAATTATCCCTTCATGATGGCATTAGCAGAGAAAGATCCATTCTGTAACGGCTAAATTTTAGAACCTACGAAAGAAAAAGTCGTATTTTAGAGAGTGGAGGGGGCTTTGTACTATTTGATGAAAAAGTCTTAGCTAGACCCACATGAAGAAAAATTCCAGTCTAAATATATGGAAACAATTCCAACATGGAAACTAACTGTGGGAATCACAAGGCTTACAGAAAGTGGGAGAACTGATTCCAAGAGCAAAACAATGGGCTTCTGCCTTAGGAAAAGATTCCATCCTGGAAAGGTCATTCCATCCTCTGTCATCAACTTGCTATAACTGATGTAGGATGAAGACCTACGGCTTAGAGATCAAAAGCTAATTCCGATCCCGTGACTTGAAAAATAGAGTTCTTCTTGAAAAATATGAAGATGCTGAAACCCGTCTTGGCTATCTGATTCTCGAGTGAAGGTGACCTTCAATTAGGAATGCAAAACTCCACTGCCCGAGTGCCATCAGAAAATAAAACAATACAGAAGAAAAAGAATCCCAGGCACTACCACCTGAATAACAGATATGACTGAACAAGGACTGCCGAGCCCACTGTATCCACCCATTCGACATTTTTACCGAGAGGAAATCTTCAACGAAAAGAAGACTTAAAATTATGACATGCTGAAGGCTGTGACACTAGAAATGACCTTTAGAAAGAATGTATTTTCTCTTTCGCAATCTCTTTTATAATTCAGCCAACGTTATCTCCAGTCCAGAGGATGTTTTAATGTGTGACTTAAATAAGTGCTCGATAACCTGAGTCAAAAATTGGTTGTGAAAATAAAGGCAGGATGAGAAGTATTTAGGAAGAAGGTAACACATCACACAAATTTTTATAACTTTAAACTTGTAGGAACTTCTGCATGTTTAGTATGTATTTACAGGCAAGTCTAGACACAACTGGGAAACATTTCTGTTTTTTTCAAGGATGGAAACAGAAAGCTACAGATGTTATACTGGCAATTATCTGAATTTAACCTATGTGCCTCAGTAATAAAGCTACAATATAGATTGTTGATGAAAAGACTTTAACTGCTTACTAGTTTTCTGATGTTGTCTTATTTAAAAATTTATTTTATTGAAGTATAGTTGATTTACAATGTTGTGTTAGTTTCTGCCGTACAGCAAAGGGATGCAGTTATGCATATATATATTCTTTTTCATTCTGGTTTATCACAGGATATTGAATATAGTTCCCTGTGCTATACAACAGGACCTTGTTGTCTATCCATCCTATATATAGTAGTTTGCATCTGCTAACCCCAAACTGCCACTCCTTCCCTACCCCACTCCCCTCCCCCTTGGCAACCACAAGTCTGTTCTCTATGTCTGTGAGTCTGTTTCTCTTTCTTAGATAAGCTCATTGTGTCATATTTTAGATTTCACATATAAGTGATATTATATGATATTTGTCTTTCTCTGTCTGACTTGCTGCACTTAGTTTGATCATCTCTAGGTCCATCCATGTTCCTACAAATGGTATTATTTCATTCTTTTTTTATGGCTGAGTAATATTCCGTACCCATTCATCTGTCAAAGGGCATTTGGGTTGTTTCCATGTCTTGGCTGTTGTAAACGGTGCTGCTAAGAACATAGGGGTGCATGTATCTTTTTAAATTATATCAATAGTTTTGTCCAGATATATGCCCAGGAGTGGGACTGCTGGATCATATGACACTGATGTTGTCTTTCTTTGTTTTGTGAATATTGTGAATGGATCCCCAGATTTTGCTTGCCCAACGTTCAAGGTTTTGACAGCCGTATGGGCACATTATTAAAGGTATGTATGACTATATCATCATTCACATGAGGATATTAGGGTCTGAACTTAAGTGCTTGATTCTGAAAGCCAAGCATGCTCTTTTCTCTTTCACCACAACTCCTTTCAACATAACATGCATACTCTCTGTGAATGCTACAGATGCTAAAATGTCCCAGCATAAGTGCTTGACCTTGTAAAAAGGGATGAGCCTGTACCGGGTCCAAGATTTCATCCATGGAGTGGGCTGGGCATTAGATGGTCATTATTATTAAATCCTTACAGCCACCCTGTAAGGTGAAACAAGTCAGCAACCTTCCAAGAAACTTGTCTGACTTCAGGTTGGTCTATAAGAGAAGTCCCATTTTGCCTCATACTATGTGTTCTGAAAACTTCTGAAAGGTGTGGTCAAGTGCCGTGTAGGTCTTACAGAAAACTGTAGCAATGTGGGGCAAGAGAAGCTGCCTGAAGACCTGAGATGTCTAATACTGAGCTACACGTTGAGTTGATCTCCACTCATGGCTAAACTGATGCCCTAAATTTTTTACATTTCAATGAGAAAATGTTGTCTCTGGTTCCAGAGTCAGTTAGAAGCCAATGTGTGATTTAATTAAAATATCTTGTATGTCTTTTCCTTTCTTTACATTTCTTGAGAAACAGAATGATAGAACAAGTCACCGCGTACAAGCCTAACTTCCCAGCATCTCTGTCCCCACTTGAGTGTACACACATCTTCAAAGAGAATCTCGTAGAACAAATGTGGAAACAGACATTATCTGACTCCTGGCATGATTTTCTCAAAATTCCCTATGTAGGACTCTTGCCAAAAAGCTTAACCTGAGTCTACTCATGAGAAGGAAGCCACGAGACAAATCCAGGTGGAGAAGCAGTCTATAGAACAGCCATGGACATGGACTCTGCAAGCCGGTCAAGTTTTTAGAAACACACCAAAAATCGCAGAGGGGCAATCTGGATTTATATAGTGCCAAGTGCCAAGCATAATTATTAACTGAAGCTTGGGTTTCTATATAAGTATATCCAAGTTATTTACGTATATGTGCTCTGTATCATATGTATGAGATTTTTTGATAAATGGAAATTTCAAATTTTAGATATTATTGTATCCATTTTAAATGTCTTGGATGTGATCATGGTATTATGATTACATCGGAGAATGCCTTTGTTCTTAGGAGATGCACACCAAAGTATTTATCAGTAAAATGTCAGTACGTGCAAATGATTCAGAAGGCTCTGAATATACATACACACATATATACGTATATAACTCATATATGTGCAGTATATATGTATTTTATGTATATTTTATATATAGATATACGTATGAGAGGATGCGTAAGCAGAAATAGAAGGGAGAAAGTAAATGTGGGAAAATGGTAAATATTAGTAGCGACTCAAGGAAGTATATGCACGTGTTCATTGTTTTATCACTGCAACTTATCCATAGTTTTGAAGTTTTTCAAAATAAAAATGTGGTGGGGGTAATGAAATGAAGATCTGACACTCACAGAGAAAAGCCTAAGTAAAAGTTAATAAGTGCTTTTCATAGCAGCTGTTCTCTACACTTTGTACTTTGCTTACACCATATGGTCCACATATTTTAATATAACTGCAATTGTTTTCAGAGGTAGCAACGCATTACTCTTCTGTCTTCAATGGTGATTTTTTTTTTTAGCTCTGATGTGGCTTCTGATCTGGGAAACATTTATTCTGAGGCAACGCCTGTGAATATGGCGGGTAATCAAAATGGCAGCAGAACTTGGTAGGGAGAGAAGGGAAAGAGAGTTGGAAAATTAAACGAAGCCTCTGAGTTCTGGTATAATTCAGAGACTCATGGTCATGGGACATTGAACAAGTAATTGGATCCCTGTGCTTCAGTCTCCTTATATGCCTGGTAGTGAGTTGACACAGTGCATGTACAAGTGTGTTACAATGGTTAAGTTCGAGATAAGTAATGGGGCTCCTAAGTGTCATAGAGATGATGGGTAAAACAAACATTAGCAAACTGGGAAATACTGTCTTTGTTAGGGTCTAGACTTTTCTCTTCTCCCAGTTTTATTGATATATAATTGACACACGGCACCATGTAAGTTTCAGGTGTATGGCATAATGGTTTGACTTATACGCATCATGAACTGATTATCATCATAAGTTTAGTGAACGTCTCTCATCGCATATAAATACAAAATTAAAGAAACAGATGTTTTTTCCTTGTGATGAAAACTCTTAGGATTTGCTCTCTTCACACCTTTCATATATAACACACAGCACCGTTCATTATATTTACCATACTGTACATTACATCCCTAGTACTTATTTATCTTTTAAGTGGAAGTTTGTACATCTGAAGCAATTAAACTGATTGTTTTGGGTATGCCATGTGTTGTCTTTTAAAAACAATTTATACCAAAGGAATTTTGAAAATAGTGGGGTAATGACAACACAGACAAATTACACTTGGATTCATGGGTTGGGTCCATTATTTTAAAAGAGTTCCATTAAGTGATTCATCATACATACAAGTGTAGAATTACATACAAGTGTAGAATTACACTTGTATGAACATATGCACTTAGGTTCACAGTGATAAAAGCTTCAAGCATATGTGTGTGGGTTTATCTCTGGGCTTTCTATCCTGTTCCATTGATCTATATTTCTGTTTTAGTGCCAGTGCCACACTGTCTTGATTACTGTAGCTTTGTAGTATGGTCTGATGTCAGGGAGCCTGATTCTTCCAGCTCCATCTTTCATTCTCAAGATTGCTTTGGCTACTTGGGGTCTTTTGTGTTTCCACACAAATTGTGAAATTTTTTGTTCTAGTTCTGTGAAAAATGCCAGTGGTAGTTTGATAGGGATTGCACTGAATCTGTAGATATCTTTGGGTAGTAGAGTCATTTTCACAATGCTGATTCTTCCAATCCAAGAACATGTTATAACTCTCCATCTATTTGTATCATCTTTAATTTCTTTTATCAGTGTCTTATAATTTTCTGCATACATGTCTTTTGCCTCCTTAGGTACCTTTGGAACAGGATAGAAAGCCCAAAGATAAACCCATGCACATATGGTCACCTTATCTTTGATAAAGGAAGCAAGAATATACAGTGGAGAAAAGACAGCCTCTTCAATAAGTGGTGCTGAGAAAATTGGACAGGTACATGTAAAAGTATGAAATTAGAACACTCCCTAACACCATACACAAAAATAAACTCAAAATAGATTAAAGACCTAAATGTAAGGCCAGAAACTATCAAACTCTTAGAGGAAAACATAGGCAGAACACTCTATGACATAAATCACAGCAAGATCCTTTTTGACCCACCTCCTAGAGATAGGGAAATAAAAACAAAAATAAACAAATGGGACCTAATGAAACGGCAAAGCTTTTGCACAGCAAAGGAAACCATAAACAAGACCAAAAGACAACCCTCAGAATGGGAGAAAATATTTGCAAATGAAGCAACTGACAAAGGATTAATCTCCAAGATTTACAAGCAGCTCATGCAGCTCAATAACAAAAAAACAAACAACCCAATCCAAAAATGGGCAGAAAACCTAAATAGACATTTCTCCAAAGAAGATATACAGATTGCCAACAAACACATGAAAGAATGCTCAACATCACTAATCATTAGAGAAATGCAAATCAAAACTACAATGAGATATCATCTCACACCACTCAGAATGGCCATCATCAAAAAATCTAGAAACAATAAATGCTCGAGAGGGTGTGGAGAGAAGGGAACACCGTTGCACTGCTAATGGGAATGTGAATTGATACAGCCACTATGGAGAACAGTATGGAGGTTCCTTAAAAAACTACAAATAGAACTACCATATGACCCAGCAATCCCACTACTGGGCATATACCCTGAGAAAACCAGAATTCAAAAAAAGTCATGTACCAAAATGTTCATTGCAGCTCTGCTTACAATAGCCCGGAGATGGAAGCAACCTAAGTGTCCATCATCGGATGAATGGATAAAGAAGATGTGGCACATATATACAATGGAATATTACTCAGCCATAAAAAGAAATGAAATTGAGATATCTGTAGTGAGGTGGATGGACCTAGAGTCTGTCATACAGAGTGAAGTAAGTCAGAAAGAGAAAAACAAATGCTAACACACATATATATGGAATCTAAGAAAAAAAAAAAAGGTCATGAAGAACCTAGGGGTAAGACAGGAATAAAGACAGACGTACTAGAGAAAGGACTTGAGAATATGGGGAGGGGGAAGGGTAAGCTGTGACAAAGTGAGAGAGTGGCATGGACATACATACACTACCAAACGTAAAATAAATAGCTAGTGGGAAGCAGCCGCATAGCACAGGGAGATCAGCTGGGTGGTTTGTGACCACCTAGAGGGGTGGGACAGGGAGGGTGGGCGGAGGGAGACGCAAGAGGGAAGAGATATGGGAACGTGTGTATGTGTATAGCTGATTCACTTTTAGAGCAGAAACTAACACACCATTGTAAAGCAATTATACTCCAATAAAGATGTTAAAATAAATAAATTAATTTAAAAAAAAAAGCTTCAAGCAATTTCCTAGAAGTTGCCAAGCAGTGGGATATTCATGAAGTGAAGTGGGGTGAAACTGAGTAAGAGTAAATAGTGATTCATTATGGGTAGAACAGTAGATACATTTGGGCAGATGATGAGATTTTACAGAGAAAATAAGTATATGGAAACTGTTTGGGGAATCGGCAGGCTATCCAAGTAAGAACTCTGCAGAAAAATCCCCTTTAGGGCGATAATACCACTTTCACAGTCATTAATTAGTTGCTTTTCTAAGGGTAGTTCTTCCATAATCATCAATAATCCCTCTTGGTTCAAATACCCTTGAACCTTAAGACTTAGCTTTTAGTTTTTTGAAATCAGATTAGAAGACGGGGTTAGCAGACATAAGCTATTAAACAACAAGGACCTACTGTATAACATACAGAACTATACTCAATATCCTACAATAGACTAGACCATAATGGAAAAGAATAGGAAAAAAAAGAATGTGTGTGTGTGTGTGTGTGTGTGTATCTGAGTCACTTTGCTGTACAGCAGAAGTTAACACAACATTGTAAATCAACTATACTTCAATTAAAAAAAAGAACAGAAGTACAAAATATAGCCACACTCTTCCCAATATGTAGTTGACTTTGTTATTTTCAAAATCATTTTTCCACACCCATAAATATCTATGAAGCAGAAACAGTATATTTTATTAATTTCTCCTTCTTCCCTATTTTATTTCACCCAATCTGACTTCTGTATGCAATGCTCTCCAAATTCCGTGCTTGGTATCTGATTCTATTTTAACCACCCATGTCCAGAGAACCCCCTTCCCGCCATGGCTGGGATGTTACTTTCCCTGAGTGAGATCCCATGGACCCACGTGAAGAACTCATAAATAGGCAGCTGACCTGAACATCTCCGGGGCTTTCAAGTCACCCACCTACTCTGGGTTTTCCTGAGACTGACGGGGAACCGCGGCAGGAAAACCAGGCATAGCACATTCAGGTCAGCAGGGAGAAATTTCTACCAAATCAAGACACTGTCAAAGATGGATGCCCATCCACTGACGAATGGGTGAACACTATGGTGTGTCCGTGCAACGGAATATTATTTGGCCATAAAAAGCAATGAAGTACTCATACATACTACCACAGGGATGGACTTTGAAAACATTATTCTGAGTGAAAGAAGTCGATCATAAAAGGACAGAACAGTACGATGCCATTTACATGAAATCTCTCGACTGCGCAAATCCCTATAGACACAGAGAGCAGACCGGTAGTTGCCTAGGGCTGAGGTGCATGGGGAAACGAGCCCCGGAACTGAGGGAGGCACACTGTCTTCTTGGCAGGTCACGAAAACGTTCTAAAATTGATGGCAACGGCGGTGGCACAACTCTGTATATATTCTAGAAGCCATCAGACTCTATACTTTGAATGGGTGAATTGTATGACTAGTGAATTGTATCTCAATAAAGTTGTTACCATAAAAAATATATAGAAAGCAGCCTTTGAGGCAATGTAAGCAGGACACTGAGAGGAGAAATTGGTGATGTTACTCAGTCTCTGATTTTTTATTTCTGAAGCCAATGACTTGGTGTGCTAACACCTGCAAGGTACACACCTGCAAGGCTTATAAAAGATGTTTATGGTGAGACATAAATGTCCACTGCTCTGCGGGGACTCTGGGTCGTCCACGCTCTAACTGCTACCCCAAGCAGAGCTGAACAATCCCGTTTATTGTCTCGGACAACTGTACACGAGAAGCAGGGGCACTGCTGCCCCGGGAAAGCTGTCTAACACAGATGGTGTGCGTCTTCCTTGATTTTTCCCATGCTACAAAATGAATCCATTTCACATGCTGAATATGGAAAACAGGAAATTCAGTTTTTTGTCAATGCATTTATTTTTCAGTCTCAATTTATAACAGTTTGCTTAATAAAATTAGTCAATGAAAAGGGATTTTGGTGGGACAAATGTAGACATTAGCAGATCGAGCAACGGTGACAGGCGCAATCTTATTGCAACATTAGTTTTCACAAATTTGAATTAAATGCTCCCAGGACAGCGGAAATACCCTCCTAAAACAAGAGACCTTGGGAAGAAGTTGGAAGAACGCTGTTCTAATTGGCGCATTTGCCATTTACTTTTGAGTACCTCCATTTCAGTTTCCTTTTCTTTAAAAATGAGTCTGCTTCTGGTGTGCTGACCTCATTTTTAAACTCCAACACTCTCTCTCTCTCTCTCTCTCTTTCTCTCTCTCTCTCTCTCTCTCTCTCTATATATATAATATATATATATATAATATAGTCAAAGGGTCCATTCCTGAGAGATGAAATAAAATATATATATACATATGCGTTTATATATTATACATGTGTGTATATATTTTCTTATTTCATCTCTCAGGAATGGACCATTTCACCATAAAGCATAGAACAGAAAATTGTATAAAACATGATTTTTTGCTATCAGTAACCATACTCTTCATTTTAGCTGTAGAATTTTGTATCGAAAATTGGATTTATTCACACAGAATCAAAATGAACCCATCAATCGTGCTTCATTTGACTACCATGAATTATACACCCCCTCTATACACACACACACACACACACACACACACACACACACACACACACACACGTTCACGTGTAACTTTTTTTATTGGTCAAAGTTTTTCAGAATCTCTGAATTTTCCCTTCTCTGTGCACAGAACTTGCAGAAAGCATCTCTTGGGTCTCAGTTTTCTTCTCCCTCCTACTGTCACTCCCCTCCCTCTAGCTGTCTCCTTTGTTTTCTAAGGTTATACAGGAGACTCCTAAATGGTCCTGTTTTGGGGACTTCCCTGGCGGTCCAGTGGTTAAGACTCCGCGCTGCCACTGCAGGGGGCCCGGGTTTGATCCCTGGCCGTGGAACTAAGATGCCGCGTGCCACGTGCCGCAGCCGAGAAAAAAAAAAAGAAAGAAAATCAATTGTATTTCTAAATGGTCTCGTTTTCAGTCCTGCCTGATCGAGCCCACCCTACCTTCCAGGGTCAAGCAAAGAAGCTCTTCTGAGACACGCACTTCACCGGGTCACGTATTAGCTGAGACACCTTGCTCACTTTCCCGTTCTTTATATCTGGGGACCAACACCCACCCCTGCAACTGGCCAGTTCTACTCCAATTATGTAATCCCAGCCCTCTGAGAACCACTGTCCTGCTCACACTGTTTTCATTTTTCTTGAGCTTTTTCCCCTGCTCCGAGACGTTTTCCCTGGGAGTGGTGGGGTTTCCATTCCTGATTGGGAGTAAAAAAACAAAACAAAACAAACAAAAAAGAACAAATCCCACCTAAATGCAAAGCTTGACTTTCAGCTGTTTCAGGAAGATTTTCCCATCATCCCACCGTCTCCCTCTACAGAAAACTCCATCCTGCATGGCCACCGTGCCCATTAGATATCTGCTATGTGGTGTTTTACAGTTAGTTGTCTTTCCAGTTGACCTTTGGAAAGGTGAATTTCCATCCTGTCCTATGTGAAAGATCCCCGACCAGTGATGCTTTTCATATGTTATTTGCACTCCTTTTATTCATGCACAGAGTATGTGCTACGCCCACACCTGTCAATGTGACGGTGTAAACAGAGCTATCCCAGAGCTGAGTAAGAGGAAACGTTCACATAACTTTGGCGTCCTTGCAATGAAAGAAAGCACGTTTGGGCACAAGACTAACATCACATTCAGGGAGGCCTAATTCCTCTGCAATTCCTTATGTGACAAAAGGGGAGTCAAGTACCAAAACAGTGGCCTCATATGACATTTTTTTCTCCGTGTTGCACTGATATGTGAAAGTGTTTTCATTCAGTGCTGCCAGGGATCTCTGGGGAGTATTCCTTTTCTGTGCCTCCGCAGCAAATTTTCTTTTTTGAAAAAAAAAAAAAAATTTATTTGTTTACTTTCGGCTGCGTTGGGTCTTCGTTGCTGCGCGCAGGCTTTCTCTAGTTGCGGCGAGTGGGGGCTACTCTTCCTTGTGGTGCGCGGGCTTCTCGTTACGGTGGCTTCTCTTGCAGAGCGTGGGCTCTAGGTGCGTGGGCTTCAGTAGTTGTGGCATGCGGGCTCAGTAGTTGTGGCTCCCGGGCTGTAGAGCGCAGGCTCAGTAGTTGTGGCGCACGGGCTTAGTTGCTCTGCGGCATGTGGGATCTTCCCACACCACGGCTCAAACCCGTGTCCCCTGCATTGGCAGGCAGATTCTTCACCACTGTGCCACCAGGGAAGTCCCCTCCATAGCAAATTAACACAAACTTAGCACCCTGAAAGGACAGCCACGTATTAGCTTGCAGTGTCTGTGGGTGAGATTTCCTGGACTAACGTGGCTCAGCTGGTCCTCTCCTTTGAGTTTCACAAGAATACAAAGTGCAGGCAGGGCTCTGTTCTCTGTGGAAGCTCTTGCTGGGGACGCATTTCCAGACTCATTCGGGCGACGGGAGGAACATAGTTGTACGAATGAGGCTGTTTCCCGGCAGGGTTCTCAGCTTCTAGGTGAGCTGAGAACGGACCGCATAATACAAGATATTGTATTTGGAGGTCAGCTGATTAAATCTTATCTCCATCTGCGAGGTCCCTTCTCAGCAGTGTCTAGGTTAGTATTTAAGTGAATCACGAGGAAACATGACTCTTGAACACACGTCTTTTTAAGTTATGCAAAGATGGATACAGCTAAACCATCTCCAGAGACTCGAGAAAGCCAAAATTAAACCATGGATGGCATGCGAACAGAAGCCACAACCAAGATGGGGCACATTGATCAGAAGAGTTGGGCCATGCGACCTCAGACTGAGAAGAAATGCACATCGATGGCCGTCTCCTCCAAGCTGGAGGGGGAAATACAGAAAGCAGTTTGAGACAGTGGTTGCACCTGTATCCCCAGCTGTTCAACTCTTCTTGAGGCATATCAAGCTTCACGCCATGTGATATGTTCTCTTATCTTCCAGTGTTTTCCTTTGCTTTTCTCTCCACCTGGGCTGTCCTTTCTCTTGAGATGTTCGTGGCGATCTCCAACTCACTCTTCCAAACCGAGGTGGTCCTCCCTTTTCCAAGTCCCCTTTGCTGGTCCTCTGTGGGCAGAGTGAGCCCCATCATCTGCAGTGTCACCCTGCCAGGAGATCCCCACTGCTTTTACATGTAACATGTGCGCTGGCCCTTTGTGCCTGCCTCTCTCCCCTATGTGACTGTAGCTCCCTTCTCTTCATTTCCATATAGATTTTCACTGTTTTCTGAGATATGGGAGTCACTAAATCGGTATTTGTAGAATGACGTGTTATTATTATCCATGAGGGAGCAGGCTGGTGATAATCGTGCTGCTGAACCACAGTGAAGAGCACGTGTCATTATTATGTTGGACCTTCAGTGGTCTCATAATAAACCAAAAGTTTAACCCATTTCTTTAGGGATAAACGATTTCGTGGGTAACAATAGCAGAAAAATACAATTTAATTTAAATATTTATGGTATATTAACGAGCTAAGTCTAAGTAGGCAGAAGAGGAATGCTGGAGAAAGCCACAAGTTGACTCCAGGGGGAAATAAAAACCAGCTTGTGCTCTGCAGAGTTGCAGCTAATTTGCTGTAACAAATACAATCGCTTGGTGACAACTCCAGGAACAAAGGATACTGCCACTGGAGTCTTAGACCTTTAAGAGCTGAGGAGATTACAATACACTCGACCACGGAGGCTGTGCGGGGAAATCAGGTTTTAGAAACTCTCCCTGTAGTCAACTCAGGTCGTTTTGGATCAGGTCTTTGACACAACGAGTATTTTACCCAGAAGAGGTGCTTACCACTGCACAAAAGCATTTTAAGTACCTTCACATCCGCTTTATATATTGGCCTTTGGTCCCCTTTGTACCTGCTTAAAGTATGAGGAGGAAACATCCATGATTTCAGCACTAGAGCAGTCAAGAGCTTGCCTACTCATTAGTTAGTTTAAGGGCTCCACCAACTGTGGGTACCAGGTACGATTACTGTTGAAGGATAAAGATTATATAGGTGCGTGTTTATTTTCTGCCGATGCTATAAGAAATTACAGCAAACTCAGTAGCTTATAGCAAGCCCCACAGCTTTTTTGAAAATTTATTTTATTGAAGTATAGTTGACTTCCAATGTTGTGTTAGTTACTGCTATACAGCAAAGTGACTCAGTTATACATGTATACATTCTTGTTCATCTTCTTTCCCGTTACGGTTTATCACAGGATATTGAATATAGTTCCTTGTGCTGTACAGTACGACCTTGTCGTTTATCCATCCTATATATAATAGCTTGCATCTGCTAATCCCAAACTCCCAGACCATCCCTCCCCCGCCTTGACAATCACAAGCCTGTTCTCTCTGTGAGTCTGTGTCTGTTTCATAGATATGTTCACTGGTGTCATATTTTTGATTCTACCTGTGATATCATATGGTATTTGTCTTTCTCTGTTTGGCTTACTTGACTTAGTACGATAATCTCTCTGCCCATCCATGTTGCTGCACATGGCATTATTTTGTTCTTTTTTATGGCTGAGTAGTATTCCAGTGTGTGTGTGTGTGTGTGTGTGTGTGTGTGTGTGTGTGTGTGAGTGAGTGTGTGTGTGTGTGTGTGTGTGTGTGTGTGTGTGTGTGTGTGTCGCATTTTCTTTATCCATTCATCTGCCAATGGAGACTGAGGTTGTTTCCATGTCTTGTAAGCCCCATTTCTTATCTCACAGTTCTGTAACCACGAAGGACAGCTGGTTCAACTGGGTTCCCTGCTCTGGGATCACTGGAGGCTGAAATCAAGGTGGTAGCCAGATGGGCTTCTTATCTGGAGGTTCTGGGGGAAAATTCGTTTTGAAGCTCAGGCAGGTCGTTGGCTAAATGCATGTCCTTGTGTGGAACTGAGGTCACCCTTTCCTCACTGGCTGTCAGCCTAGAGTTGTTCTCCAGCTCTGGACCCATCCCACCCACCACCCACCCCCATTCCTTGGCTCATAACCCGTGTCCTCCATCTCCAAAGCCAGCCGCTGCTGACCTACCCAGTGTGCTCCATGCTTCAAATCTCCCTGCCTTTTCTTCTTTTCTTCTGCTGCATTTCTCTGAACACAGCCAGGAGTGGTTCTCACTAGACTGAGCTACTCAGACAGTCTAGGATAATCAGTCCATCTCAAGGTCCATGGTCTTTCTTTCACCTACGAAGACCTCTTTGCCGCAGAATTCATTTGCCAGAGTATGACAAATGGAGTGGCTTAAACAAGAGAAATGTGTTGTCTCACAGTCCTAGAGGCTGGAAGTCCAAGTTCAAGGCCTCACTCCTTGGCGTGTAGACGGCCCTCTCCCCCCTGTGTCCTCACACGGTCATCCCTCTGTGTGTGTCTGTGTCCTAATTTCCTCTTGTTATAAGGACACTAGTCCTGTGGGATCAGGACCCACCCTAGTGACCTCATTGTACCTTAGTTCCCTCTCGAAAGACCCCATCTCCAAACACAGTCACATTCTGAGGTCCTGGGGGTGAGAATTTCAACCTGTGAATTTGATGGGCTGTGGGGACACGGTTGAGATGACAATAGCCCATGGAACATAACATACCCAGAGGTCCCATGGATTAAGATGTGGACACTGGCGGCAGTGGGGTAATATCCAGCCTCCCACAGAGCTGAACGCTTGACAACCAGCAAACAATTAGGTATATAGTGAGAGGTAAGACCTAAGAATTCCTGACATGGTTCTGAAAATAACAGTACAAGTTTTCACGGACAGCTTCATGATACACAAGACGACCCTGTGGTTCTGGACCTCCTAACGGAAGGGCGCCCCGACATTTACGTGGGCTAACTTGCCAGTTCGGCACTGGCTCATAATGGAACCGGTCAACTATGACCTTGGATATCTTGATATACATAAAAACCCCTTTGTGTCATTATGTTTAGTTTTAAATAATCTAAGTTTCACGTTATTATTCAGGTTGATACCATCTGGTAAAGAGATCCCTGTGTCCGATACAGCAGCTCTAGCTAGCTGGGACAATTTAAGCTAAAATGGGGATTCGCTACCATTAAAGGCTGAAATTCAGTTCCTCAGAGGTACCCAGGCACCTTTCAAGAGCTCCAGAGCACGTGTGCCCGGTGGCTTTAACCCTGGGCAACAGATATAGAACATTTCCAGCACCACAGTCAGTCCTGTTGGACGGCCCTTGTCTAGACAGTAATACTATGATTTTTTCATGATGTGATTCCCTCAAGGTTATGTAACGTGATTAAGGGTATTACAATCCATATGTTGATATATTAGGGCAATATTTATGATGACTAATTTACACAAAGGAATAATTATCTACTAAATACAGACTAAAGAGACGAAGGCTGCCATTTATGTTGAGGACGCCAGCCAATAAGGAAAGGTAATTGCCGAAGATAGATGTGTCTGTCTCCTGCATCTGGTTCCACGTCCTGACAGATCTCCAGAAACGTCAGGCCGGGTTTCATCACTGATAATGGATTATGCCACGCAGACTCCCAAGCTCTTGGTTTCCAGGTGACTGCTTTCAGACGTGATCTTCCTTGAAAACAAAGTTCAAATAAGAGCTGGCAAACTGTGAAAATCACCTCCCGATGCAGACACAGGCAGGGCTTTCAATAAAGAGAAAAAACTTTCCTTCAGAGCACGTTAGCACAGCCTCGGGCTTTTACTATTTACTCGGTGGCCAAGAGCTGCGAACCACCATGGAAGCCCTTCAATTTCATTTATGTACAGACACCTCTAAATGCTTAAATACATTGTTTGTTTGAATTCACATACCCAACAGAGGCTTTAGAACAATTTTTAAAGTTGGACACCTCTTTAAAACAAAGGACGTTTTTGCACAAGTCCTAGTGGTAATGTGTGGATTTGCCTTGGATATCCAGACATTTGAATTACTTGAGCATAAACACAGCAGTGGGGCTCAGAGCAGAGGCTGTTTGTATTGATCTATGCAATGTTGGCAGCTTATGGTCTGATAAACATCTGTGTGCCTGGATGTTTGGTGAACTCACTGCTGGTATTTATAAAGTATGGGTACCGTCCAAACGTACAGACGTGTACCTAGCTCTCTGGATGCACTCACCCTACATGCACAAACCTGGAGGAGAGGGATCTTCTGCTCCATCTGAATGGGAAGTCCTGGTCCATCGTGATTCTGCCAGCCTCCCTTACTAGACAAATAGAGCACTGAAGCATCTTACCCAACTCCAGATTCTCTCAACACCAGGAGATCCTTGACTCTACAAACGCAAGCCCAAGTAAGTTACCCCTCTGTTTCCAGAGGTGGAGAACAAAGCTCCAAGGACCGCAGATCCTAACACCACTGTCTCTCTGTTGCGTGGTGTTCAGTAAACCATCTAACTACTCTGAGCATCGGATAAAAACTATAGGTACAAACACCTATCACGCAGGGTCCTTGGAAGTACTAGACAATGAGAATAAAGCACCAAGGATGCCTGCTCAGAACATACTATGACCCATGGCAGGGGTCAAAGGACATTCTCTGTCAAACACCAGAAAGTAAATATTTTAGGCTTTGCGGGCCATTCGATTTCTGCTGTCGTGTACTCCGCTCTGCTATTGCAGTGTTGATGCAGCTACAGACATCCCGTCCACAAATAGCTACAGCTGTGTTTGCCTTCTGGGGGGTCCAAAGCGAAGTTCTGTGGTGATCATCTGGAATCAAGACTAGAGCTTCCCTGGTGGCGCAGCGGTTGAGAGTCCGCCTGCCGATGCAAGGAACGCGGGTTCATGTCCCGGTCCGGGAGGATCCCACATGCCGCGGAGCGGCTGGGCCCGTGAGCCATGGCCGCTGAGCCTGCGCGTCCGGAGCCTGTGCTCTGCAACGGGAGAGGCCACGACAGTGAGAGGCCCGTGTACCGCAAAAAAAAAAAAAAAAAAAAAAAAAAAAAAAAAAAACTAAATCCCGGAATGTCTTTGGTCCGCAGATCATGCGCATTCCTTGTACACGCCACACGAAAAGAATCCTTCCAGGATACGTACGATGACGGTGACTTAGTAACATCCTCGACACGATGACAATAATGACCGGGACAATGCTGACTAAGCTCTTGATATTTGCCAGACGTGTAATCTTCCCAACACGACGAAGGAGATGTAAGAGCATCTCCATTTTACAAGTTCACGAAATGAGAGCGGGACAGAGGTGGTCCGTGGACGTGCTGAGTGGTCATGTCAAGAGCCCAAGCACTGAAGCCCTTGCACAACGCTGCGGGTTAGTCAACCCTGGCTCGGACTAAACTGCCTGGCGTGGGGACAGACATCGGGCACAGGAGCGTCGTAACCTCTCATCAAACGTACTTCCTGGTCCTTCACTCACGGCCATGTGATCTTGGACAGGAACTTTATTATCCGGTGTCTCTATTTCTTTACCGTAAAAGTGACAATGAAGTAACAGTATGTACCTCGTAGGGCTAGACGTGAACAAGTTGATTTTCTAAACGCTCATAAAAATCACTGCCCATGGTCGGTGCTTATAAATATTAGCTACTAGAAGGTGGTTGGATGCATGTGTCTGCAGCTTGGTGAGAAGCAAGGACCAGGGATCTAAATTTGGTTGCCAGCCCAGAGAGATGTTATGTAAGGCCATTAGCCTGGGTGATAACTCCCCTGGTAAAGGGGTAAATAGTTTCTCCGTTCGTTAAAAAAAAAAAAGAAAGAAAAAAATGGAAGAGTGACTCTATGGGAAAAAGGAGAAACATGAGGCTTAAACCATAAAGCTGGGGCACAGAGAATCAAGCCTTTTCCAGCGGAATGTCTTGTCTGGGAATGGAATGCTCTCTCTCCACGGCTACCTCATTTAATGTGTGTGAACCATGGTCCTTCTCCCTAGTATATGGGTTTCCTAAGGCTCCTGTCACAAATTACCGCAAAATCAAGGTGTGGGCAGGGTTGGTTCCTCTTGGCGGCTCTGGGGGAGAATCTGTACCACGTTTCTCCCCCAGCTTCTGGTGGCTGCTGTCCATCTCTGATGTTCCTTGGCTCGTAGGTGCATCAATGCAACCTCTGTCTCCAGCTCCACGTGGCCTTCTCCTCTCTGCCTCTGTATCCAAAAATCTCCCTCTAATTTCTCTTATGAAGATACTACTCATTGGACTAAGGACCGACCCTACCCAGTATGATTTCACCTTAATTACATCTGCAAAGACCCTACTTCCCCAAAAGGATATATTTGCAGGTACCAGAGGTTAGGACTTGAACATTTTGGTTGGGGGGCCGGTGTGGGGGGGACACAATTCAACCAGTGCACCTGGTAATCACCAGCTGAGATCATGTTTCTAGAAAACATGAACAAATGGTATAAACATGAACCCTAAATCTGTAACATCAAGCCCCACTTTATCACCAAGTGAACATTATCACAGCTGGGACTGGAAGGTCTAGTCCTTGGCAGTTAAGTGAAGAAGACAGGCGAGAGCTAAGATGTGGAGTTAGACCTTCTCATACTGGAGGGCCAGGTAGGTGCAGACCCGGCTGCCTGCCTGGCTG
Source organism: Stenella coeruleoalba (assembly GCF_951394435.1). Classification (NCBI taxonomy): domain Eukaryota; kingdom Metazoa; phylum Chordata; class Mammalia; order Artiodactyla; family Delphinidae; genus Stenella; species Stenella coeruleoalba. The sequence continues at coordinate 4,214,515 of NC_137152.1, forward strand.
GGAGGAAATGGGAGGTGTGGAGAAGAGGATCATTCATCAGTGTCACCAAAGAGCACAGGAGGGCAGCCAGTGGACACAGTGCGTGCTGGGCGTAGGCAGGGCCACAGGCAATGGTCCATGTCCAAGACCCAAACTTGGCTGTCATGAGTAAAATGGAAACATCAAGGCAGGACCCCTGTCTTGATGGGTCCAGGATTCTAAGGAAAGCAGAGAGGGCTCGGGCAAAGGTAGTGGTCGCTGGGCTTGGAGCACAGGTGGGGACCCTGTCTTGGGCCAAAAGCCAGTTATCAAAGCAGGAACGGTAGTCACAAAGGATGACAAGACTGAGTTAGAAGGTGACGTCTTTCAAATCTTTCTACCTAAAGTGGAAACTGAAGAACAAGGTGATGAGAAGGAAAAGTAACGAACAATTGAACGTGCAAAGTCAAGGGCAGCCACATGGCAGGGCTAAGTGTTGGAGAGACTGGGGATAAATCTGGCTTTGCAAGTCTTCCTTTTATCACCAAAAGCCCCTGGGAAAGTCTTCTCTGGAGCTTTCCTGACATTCTGAGAAAGAGTCAGAAGACCATGACCCGCCCTTTGTCTTGGGCCCTTGAATATCAATATCCTGGTGGCAACCTGCAAATCAGTGTGGAAAATAAGGGCACAGCATAAATTCTTGAAAGCAACGCTCTAAAAATAAAATGCAATGGAAACTCATGTTTTAAACATGGACGGCTCTGGCACCATGGCAGCCCTTTGATATAGATGCTTTGCTGTAGGCTGAATTAATTAATTAATTTGCATCAGGCCTCCAAACTCAAAGTGCTTCTTTCTAAACTCATATGCATTTCCACAAACAAGTCTGTGAAACAGAAGGCAAAGTAGGACAGCAAGCCCCGCCTTGTTTAGAATCTGCTAGATGGCTTCAGTTCGGCAATCCGTACACCAAATCTTTTGACACAGTGGACTTTAATGCTTCATTGAAACATTTATTTGTCACTGGGAGGGATCCAGAATCCAGTACTGAATACCCCTTTAAGATATTTATTTTACGCTGTGGATACACTTGACGTATGGTGGTGCAGAAATTTCTTTTCGACTTTGTTGTACGACAAATGTGTGGATGTTCAAGGTCATTGTGATGAGTTCTCACACTCATCATACATTCCACATAATGAGAATGTGGATTTTTATTCAAAGTTTTATTCTTTATACTACGCCAGATGCTCATGATATGGAGACGAATATTACCGAAACCCTTATCCTCAAGAGGCTTAAAGACAGAGATGGGAAACACACTAAGAAATATTTACACAGTATGGTTTAGACCAGGGATCTGCAGGCTGTGGCCTGCAGGCCACATTCAGCCTGCAACCTGTTTTGTATGGCCTGTAAGGTAAGAATTTTTGAAACTAAAACCTGGTTCTTTGAGAAGATAATGTTGATAAACTTTTAGCCAGCCTCATCAAGAAAAAAAGGGAAAGGGCCCAAATCAATAAAATCAGACATGAAAACGGAAAAGTTACAACTGACACCACAGAAATATAAAGGATCATAAGAGACTACTATGAACAACTATATACCAAAAAATGGACAATCTAGAAGAAATGGAAGAATTCTTAGAAAGGTACAATCTCCCAAAACTGAACCAGGAAGAATCAGAAAATATGAACAGACCAATTAACAGTAACGAAATTGAATCAATAATTTATTTTTCATTTTTTTAGCAGCACTGCACAGCTTGCAGGATCTTAGTCCCACCAACCAGGGATTGAAACTGTGCCCCCTGCAGTGGAAGCACAGAGTCCAAACCACTGGACCGCCGGGAAGTCCCAAGAATCAGTAATTTAAAAACTTGCAAGAAACAAAAGTCCAGGACCAGATGGCTTCACAGATGAATTCTACCAAACATTTAAAGAATTAACACCTATCCATCTCAAAGTATTCCAAAAAATTGCACGGCAGGGAACTCTACTGAACTCATTCTATGAGGCCAGCATCAGCCTGATACCAAAACCAGACAATGATATCACAAAAAAAGAAAATTACAAGGCAATATCACTGATAAACATAGATGCAAAAATCCTCAACAAAATATTAGCAAACCAAATCCAACAGTACATTAAAAGAATCATACACCATGATCAAGTGGGATTTATCCCAGGGATGCAAGGATTTTTCTGTATCTCCACACCAATCAATGTGATACACCACATTAATAAATTGAAGAATAACCATATAATCATCTCAATAGATGCAGAAGAAGCTTTTGATTAAATTCAGCATCCATTTACGATAAAACCTCTCCTTCTGGAGAGGGAATATAACTCAACATAATAAAGGACATGTATGACAAACCTACAGTCAGCATCATACTCAACGATGAAAAGCTGGAAGCATTTCCTGTAACATGAGGTACAAGACAAGGATGCCCACTATTGCCACTATTACTCAACATAGTTTTGGAAGTTCTAGCCATAGCAATCAGAGAAGAAAAAGAAATAAAATTAATCCAAATTGGAAAGGAAGAAGTAAAACTGTCACTGTTTGCAGATGACATGATACTGTACACAGAAAATCCTCACGATGTTACCAGAAAACTACTAGAACTCATAAATGAATTCAGTAAAGTTGCAGGAGACAAAATTAATGCACAGAAATCTGTTGCATTTCTATAGATTAACAACGAACTATCAGAAAGAGAAACATCACATCAAAAAGAATAATGTACCTAGGAATAAACCTACCTAAGGAGGTAAAAGACTCGTACTTAAAATATTTTTAATAGTTTGAAAAAGACTGAAAGAAAAATAGTTTTGTGACATGTGAAAATTATATGAAACTCTACTCTCACGACACAATCTGCAATCATAATCTGGTATTTACTCAAAGGCGTTGAAAACTTAAGTCCACACACACACACACAAAACTGTACATGGATGTTTATAGCAAATTTATTCATAATTGCCAAAACATGAAAGCAATCCAGATGTCCTTCAGTAGATGAATGGATAAATTGGAACATCCAGACAATGGAATATTACTCAGCACTAAAAAGAAACGAGCCATCAGGCCATGAAAAGACATGGAGGAATCTAAATGCATAGTATCAGGAAGTGAAAGAAAATCTCAAAAGGCTGCACAATGTATATGATTCCAACTCCATGACATTCTGGAAAAGGCAAAACTATGGAGACAGGGAAAGACCAGTGACTGTCAGGGGCTGCGGGGGAGGGATGAACAGGTGGGGCACAGGAGATTTTTAGGGCAGTGAAACTACTCTGCATGATGTTATAAGGCTGGATACATGTGATCCTACACTTGTCCAAACCCACAGAATAAATGACACCAAGAATGAACCCTAATGTAAACTACGGGCTTTGGGTGATGATGTGTCAATGAAGGTTCATTCATTCTAACAATTGTACCATCTGATGGGAGATGCTGATAATGGGGGAGGCTGTGCACGTGTGACGGCAGGGGGTGTACAAAAAACCTCTACACCTTCCATTCAATTCTGCTGTGAATCTAAACACTCTCTGAAAAGTGGCTATTAAAAAACTGTATGATCGGGGCTTCCCTGGTGGCATGGTGGTTAAGACTCCGCCTGCCAACACAGGGGACATGGGTTCGAGCCCTGGTCTGGGAAGATCCCACATGCCGCGGAGCAACTAAGCCTGTGAACCACAACTAGTGAGCCCGCGAGCCTAGAGCCCGTGCTCCACAACAAGACAAGCCACCGCAATGAGAAGCCCACGCACAGCAACGAAGAGTAGCCCCCGCTCACCACAACTAGAGAAAGCCCACACACAGCAACGAAGACCCAACACAGCCAAAAATAAATAAATAAAATACTTATAAAAACAAAACAAAAACTGTATGATCCATCCATATCTCTGCAAATGACCTAATTTCTTTCCTTTTTTATAGCTGAGTAATATTCCATTGTATATATGGACTTACAGACTGTCATACAGGGTGAAGTAAGTCAGAAGGAGAAAAACAAATATCATATATTAATGCATATATGTGGAGTCTAGAAAAATGGTATAGATGATCTGATCTGCAAAGCAGAAATAGAGACACAGACGTAAAGAACAAATGTATGGATACCAAGGAGGAAAGGGGTGGGTGGGATGAATTGGGAGACTGGGATTGACAGATATACATGATCGATACTATGTATAAAATAGATAACTAATGAGAACCTACCGTATAGCACAGGGAACTCTACTCAGTGCTCTGTGGTGACCTAAATGGGAAGGAAATCCAAAAAAGAGGGATATACGTGTACGTATAGCTGATTCACTTTGCTGTACAGTAGAAACACAACACTGTAAAGCAACTGTACGCCAATAAAAATTAAGAGAAAAACTATATGAAACTCAAATATCAGTGTCTGTAAATAAAGTTTAATAGGGATATAATCACAGTGATTCATTCACACATCACCTGTGGCTGCTTTTGAGCTACACTGGCAGAGTCAAGCATCTGACACAGAAACCACACGACCTGCAAAGTTAAAGAACTGTAATAGATGTAGTACACCTGCAGATGTCTCTCTGTCAACTTGCACACCTAAGTACAAGTCACTGGTCCAACTGTCTCTAGAACAGATCTGTCTGTTAGGAAGGCTCACACCAGAGACTTAAAAAAAAAAATGGATAAGTTCCTTATGCCAAATGGTAATGAAAATGTTTCAAGGAAGCTGAAAGGCACACCTACGTTCCCCTCTTGGAGGCGTGAGCAGTTAAAAGGCATCCAACTGGATGTCAAGCACTGCAGCATCTGCTTGTCCACAAGGCAGGACCAAGACGTGCAACCCGACTGCAGAGAAACATACTGGGCTTCTCCATGGTCCAATGCAGAAAAAATATATTGAACCACAAATAATGGATGACTAGATTCTCTACGCTGCTCCCAAAGATGACGAATGATGGTTTGATTCCCCAGGGGGAGTTACTTATGGGTGCAAAGCTAATCAGGGCCTCAGGACCAGGGCCTCGCTGCCTGCTCCTTGCTCAGGTGGCCAAATTTCTTTCTAGATGAGAAATGCATGTGCCAAGAAGCATAAAGCGCACAGGTGTGAAAGGAACCTTGCTACACTGGCTCTCTTGGAGGAAATCCTCGGGGGGCCCAGCTCAGTCCTCCACATGTCCTTGACTTTGGGTGCAAGTGCTTACATGGCTCTGTAGTAAGGGGCTGGCAGGCACCATCAAGGGGGAGGCATTTCCTTCTGGGACTTTGACAAAAACAGGAATGACCTTAATTTGACATTTATAAACCACAGCAACTGGCTACCAACGGCTTAGTCACGGAAGTCAGCTCGGCAGAGGTCAACTAAATGGACCACACCAAACGGACATGTTTTGGAGACAGAAGGGATGCTGCTTCGCCCAAAATTTGTGTATCCTTACATCCAGGGCGAACGTCTTTGCAAAGGAGAGGCACGTTTTAGAACACAACACAACTTCAGCAGGTAGTTACTGCAATTGGCTGGGAGGAGAAAGCAAGGAATTGGAAGCAAATGCTTTCTACTTAAAAAAAAAAAAAAAAAATCCAGCCCCTCCCAAATGCCCTTGTATCATATTGAGATGAGGTGAAATTTATATTTGGATTATGTGAATGCTCCCCAAAATGGGATGCCACTGTTATCCATAAGCTACAAGAGCTCTGTCTTATCTCCCTTACTGAACAGGCAAAGCAAAAGTGCAAACGTGATTTTGGTTCATGTATTTTTCTTTAATGACTAAGGCAAAATGGGGGGAAATGTGTGGTAATAATGTAGCAGCCTCCTGCGGAGTTTCTGCCCCGGGGGAGGCCTGTGGTTCACAGGCCGCCTTCCTCTCTCTCTTTCCCTGCAGCAGTTCTTCCTGCTATGCTGCCCATCTCCCTGCCCACTCTGTGCTTTCGTCCCTGCTGGGTTCCTGCAGCTCCTCTGCGTACGTACGGTCATTGCTTTACTCAGGAGCCACACAAACGGTATACCCTGCGTTAGTGGGTAAAGCAGTTACATTCCTAATCAAATAAAACGAATGAGCTCAGGAAACAGACTAGATAATTTCTTGTTAAGAGCAAGCATCCCTTTGAAAAAGACCATAACATGTCTCCAGTTTTGTATGCCAAATGGGTCTCTGAATGAGTCTAACCCATTTAGCTATTTTTCTAAAACTGACAGGTAATGCTTCTCCAAATAATTCAGTTTATGGGGGGTGGGGAAAGCAACGTAAATCATCTGAACAAGTGTATCAGGTATCAAGCATATGCCTTCAGACCTGCTGGAATGTTCACATCCAAAGCATATTCCTGTTCTCTCGGAAGGAGACCTGGAGATGTGGTATTCATTCAGTCACTTTTAGCATTGTTCACCTGCAAGGTTGAAATCAATTTTTCATCCTTTGTGTAAGCTGTATTAAGTTTCTCCTCCAAATACCAAATATGTTTCAACAAGCCTTGCACAATGAAATCATAATGCCTATAAATCCTCTTCTCTAAGGAGGTACTGGGATTTCACCTGCTCTTCAGTTTAAAATTTGCGGGCCATCTCCATTAGAGATGAGTTACTCTAAATAGGACCCAGGCAGTTCATCCGTTGCCATTAAACAGGGGTCAACTATATATACCGCGCTGGCCTGCAGAAGTGCAGATCTTCATACTGACAACTAAACTCTGCTAAATCTACTCTGCAGATTGTTGATGCCGTATGTGTTCCTCAGTGCACAGAGCCACCTGTAATATTTTCAAGGGTTTCATTAATACCACCTTGGAATATCTGTCTGAATGTCAGAGACACGAAATCAGAACACTATGAGAAGACCCATTTCTACAGGCACACGTGGGTAGGAGGTAATACTTCATTCCTACAGCGAACATTCCAATTGCTTTCTCTGGAATTTATGCTTTATTTGCTGGTGAGGAAATGCCTCTTTAACTATATTTAAATGGAGGCTGCATGAATATTTAAAATGATGGTACCAGCCAAAGGAACATTTTCCTCATGGAATGAGCAACAGAGAAATTCTCCACTCTGCTTTCTCGGTAGGGTGTCAAAAGCCGTAAGCCCCTTCTCTTGAAACGCTGGTATTCAACATGCTAGTTGTTAAAATAAATAGATGGGGAATAAATAGCCTAATCCTAGTTTTTTATACGACTGCATTAAAGAGACGATTAGATAGACCCACCAAATATAGAAAGCTATCACCTAAACACTGAAACAAATTTAGCAGAATAACCACGATGATGACCAGCCAACCTAAACACTGAAACAAATTTAGCAGAATAACCACGATGATGACCAGCCTACTCTTGGAATTTTTATGTGCTGCAACCTCACAACCCCCATGCCAAAGGACTGCAACAATTATCTCTGCTTTGCAAATAAGGAACTGAGCCACAGAGGTGTCAAATAACTGCTTGGAATTCAAACATAAGTAAGGCAAGGAAATGGGTTATGAACCCAGGTGTGCCTAGTGGGCATGAACTCCTAACCATACCCCAAACTGTAGAGCATGACAACATTAGGGATTTCATAAAAATAACTGGCAAACATTTAACAAGTACCTGCTGTATACAAAAACACAGGGGAAAAGATTGTGCATCTATGAGCAAGACAGAAACCCTCCCCTTTTTTTTTTGCTTTTAAATATTTATTTATTTATTTGGTTGTGCTGGGTCTTAGTTGTGGCAGGCGGGCTCCTCAGCTGCAGCACATGGGCTCCTTAGTTGTGGCATGCGAACTCTTAGTTGCGGCATGCATGTGGGATCCAATTCCCCGACCAGGGATCAAACCCGGGCCCCCTGCATCGGGAGCGTGGAGTCTTAACCCCTGCGCCACCAAGGAAGTCCCAAGACAGAACCCCTTTGAAAGCTTATGATGCATGGGAGAGAGAAATGAAATCAAATACTTGTAGAATACAAGTTTGGTCAATAAGAAAATACATGTAATTTAACTAGAATATACATTCTCTAAGGATTACCTTTAACTATTTTTTGTGTTTGTTTTAAATGAGACTATCATAATCCTGCATCTATAATATCAATGAAATTTTTATACTTCTATTTCACTGTACATAAAGTTTAATTACAAAGGGCTCTTTAAATTCATAGGTGACAAATCTTATCCTAACTTACAATTCCTCTCTCTTGTATTAAGATCTGGGATTAAAGCCATTACAAAAACAAAACAAAAGCAAAACCAAAAAAAAACCTCTCCAGAATCGGTCAGCATCTCTCTTGGGCACTTTTCTGAAGTTTACACAGCTGCCAATCAACTCTACTAATAGATATTTTAGCATCAGAAAGAAAACTGGACAAAGAGTCCGAAGATGGGGAAAAATACTTAATTTACTACTTGTAGTATTTTAATAAAAATATTACTTGACTCCCATTTGATCGATCTGCAAACAGAAATTATAGTCTCTTAGCCTTTAGTTCACAGGATACACATAATCAAAGGCAGCATTTGTGAAAGTAACCTGCTAATTATAGACAAATTGACACATGAAATTAACCATCACACTGAGGATGAAGCTTTTATTTCACACACCTGTGTGTCCCCTTACGGGGAGCCTACAACCTGGAAAAAAACAACTGGCCAACAAACGTTTTCTGAATCAGTGAATACATTTCAGCATTCTCCTTCTCTAAGAAGTTTGCTTCCGATGCTTCAAGATTTTTCTCCAACGCAAAAGCACTGTACCTACCTCACGCTGAATCTTAATATACTGTAGTTATTCCTGCCCTGCCACTAGGTTCATCCGTACTGTTGTTTTAGATTCCATATATATGTGTTAGCATACGGTATTTGTTTTTCTCTTTCTGACTTACTTCACTCTGTATGACAGACTCTAGGTCCATCCACCTCACTACAAATAACTCAATTTTGTTTCTTTTTATGGCTGAGTAATATTCCATTGTATACATGTGCCACATCTTGTTTATCCATTCATCTGTCGATGGACATTTAGGTTGTTTCCACATCCTGGCTATCGTAAATAGTGTCGCAATGAACATTGCAGTACACGTATCTTTTTGAATTATGTTTTAAAGACGCAGACATAGAGAACGGACTTGAGGACATGGGGTGGGGGGGGAAGGGTAAGCTGGGACGATGTGAGAGAGTGGCATGGACATAGATACACTACCAAATGTAAAACAGACAGCTAGTGGGAAGCAGCCGCATAGCACAGGGAGATCAGCTCGGTGCTTTGTGACCACCTAGAGGGGTGGGATAGGGAGGGTGGGAGGGAGATGCAAGAGGGAGGGGATATGGGGATACATGTATACGTATAGCTGATTCACTTTGCTATAGAGCAGAAACTAACACAACATTGTAAAGCAACTATACTCCAATAAAGATATAAAAAAACGAAAATACGATTTAAAAAATCACGGAAAAAAATATAAATTGTAGTTAGTCATCACTTCACTCCCATTTCTTGCTTGTTTGTCAGTCTCAACTTGTACATCAATTTTACTGACAACGTCTTGCAGACAGAAATTAGAGCCATGACATTCACATCCAGTAAGGGAACCCAGGGGAAGACGTGGTACCCAGTGAAGGCTGCACCGATGTTGATGCTGACGCTGATGCTGGCAGTGATGCCGCTGGTTATGACGAGATGGATGAGGCTGACCGCCACCAAGCAGTCACCCTACATTCAAAACCAAAGCTGACGGGCTTCCCTGGTGGTGCAGTGGTTGAGAGTCCGCCTGCCGATGCAGGGGACACGGGTTCGTGCCCCGGTCCGGGAAGATCCCACATGCCGCGGAGCGGCTGGGCCCGTGAGCCATGGCTGCTGAGCCTGCGCCTCCGGAGCCTGTGCTCCGCAACGGGAGAGCCCACAACAGTGAGAGGCCCGCGTACCGCAAAAAAAAAAAACCCAAAGCTGAGCTCACCGACTAGCTGACTTCTTTACCAGAGATGGGCTCGCCTATTGAGGTCTGTTTCTAAGCATGGTGGGGGGAAAGTCATCATGACCAATTCCAATTTTCTCAATTTCTGGAACAACAAGAGTTGGACTGTTTGATCACCATCAGATGGTGTCCTGGTTGGAGCTTAAGCACCACATAGAAAAAGCCACCTAAGCATTGCCATACACATCTGGAACTAGTGTATAAAAGGAGATTCAAACACTGTAGTTTTAAAAATGTCATTTATGTTGCTGGCCTCCACGGTGTAAAGTATTGATAAGTAGTATTTTTATTCGTCCTGCTCTTTCGTCTTTAGCCAGGAACTGAGTTAGGGAGAGTTAGTGGTCCTACCGTACCGGTGGTAGAATATGGATATTATAATTTTACCTGACTTCTTGCTGCTCCTATGTCACTAAATGCTGTAGCTACATATTTAACCATTAATTAGTACACAGAGGTTCAACGATTGCACAATGACAAGCTTCTACCCCACTGCTCCTGATTTTTTTAAACACAGAATTAAAGGGAGAAATCTTTAGGGTGGATAACCACGGAAGGATGTAATAGTAGGTCAGAAACAGATTAAATGTCATTAGAACCAAATGTTACTAGAGGCAAAATCCTTCACGATGATGGAATAATTTTAGAAAAACAAACCCGGTAGTATGCACTCGTTTGAGATTAAAGGTATGAATGGGTAAGTGTAGGGATTTGTGACCAATATAACCAGCACTATTACAAATTTACAGGAGGTAACAAGTTACTTTCAAAAACTGCAAGGTTGAGTGTGAATCTGGGGAAGAATGTAATTATTAGCTATTCTGCAAAATATACTATCTCTGCAAATAAAACACAATGTTACTCACGTTGTATCTTTAGTCCTCCATGTCTGCACTTGCTATGGGGTAATGATTACTGAAGGCTGGCTTGACTTATCTTTCACCCCCTCATTTAAGTCTGACCCATCTTTTCCTCTTCCTTCACTTTCGTTTCCTGCTTTGTTCCATCTGTAAGGTGGAAGGACCCATCACATAAGAGAGGCTGCAACTTCTTTTACACAGACGGATGCCCCATCTGAGTACCTTAGATTTCTTCAATTGGAAAATAAACCTTTTCTTCTGTTTTCTAAAGTAACTGAGGAGTTTTCCAGAAAACCCCATGGATAAGGCAATGCCTGAAGGCTTGTGGTGAAAAACTGAAACAGGAAAAAATGTTCGTTTGCGTTTTTCCGTAAGAATGTTTCGGAAAAGTCCAAACGAATTTGTTGGCCAACCCAATATATAGGATGGATAAACAACAAGGTCCTACTGTATAGCACAGGGAACTATATTCAATATCCTGTGATAACTAGCATGGAAAAGAATATGAAAAAGAATATATATGTGTATAACTGAATCACTTTACAGCAGAAATTAAGACAACATTGTAAATCAACTATACTTCATTAAAATAAATTTCAAAAAAAGATCTGTTCCATCATATTCCTCTGTCTCAATCCCCATGCCCCCCTTGCTCTGGTACGATTCTGGGGTTTGTCCTCTAGGACCACGACAGGTGGCTGTACAGATTCATCTTCACCTTGTCTTACCCTGAATCGCTCATTTTCAGCCTTTACCATCAGGCCCAACACAGCCACTCACACCCAGCTTCTTAAGAGCATGCTCTGCTTACAGCCTTAACATCTAGTTTCCCACTTCTGTTAAACCAAAGGAGACCGCCGTTATTTCTTTCCCTACACATGGAGTGCACTCCCATCAGCCCCAGAATCTCTGATAGACTTACTTCTCTGGCATGGAATGTATCACCCTCTGCTTCTCTTGTATCTAACAAGTCTTCAACTTCGTAGAAGTCCAGCTCAAGAATTTCACATCAGCGTGGCCAGTTAAGACCCTACTGAACCAACAAGTGTCCAGACAACAAGAGTAAATGCCAATGAACTACCTGAAGTTAGACAAGGATAAATATAAGCACGCTGATTCTGGAGAGGAGTTGGCACTTGGAATAAACAAACCCCAAGATGAGATTTCCATTCTTGCAAATTTTAGCCTAAGAGCATGTCACAATGAACACGTCAGCTAAAATTCTAATAGAAAGCCCACCACTATTCTGGTCAAAAGAAATAGGAGAATATTCTAATTTCATTCTCAGAACATTCTCTAACACCATATACAAGAATAAACTCAAAATGGATTAAAGACCTAAAAGTAAGACCGGATACTATAAAACTCCTAGAGGAAAACATAGGCAGGACACTTTTTGACATAAATTGCAGCAGTGTTTTTTTGGATCTGTCTCCTAAAGTAAAGGAAATAAAACCAAAAATAAACAAATGGGACTTAAACTTAAAAGCTTTTGCACAGCAAAGGAAACCATCGATAAAATGAAAAGACAACCTACTCAATGTGAGAAAAAGTTTGGAAATGATATGACTGATAAGTGATTCAACATATATAAACAGCTCACACAACTCAACATCAAAATAACAAACAACCCAATTAAAAAATGGGTGGGGGCTTCCCTGGTGGCACAGTGGTTGGGAGTCCGCCTGCCAATGCAGGGGACGCTGGTTCGTGCCCTGGGCTGGGAGGATCCCACGTGCCGCGGAGCGGCTGGGCCCATGGGCCATGGCCGCTGAACCTGCGCATCTGGAGACTGTGCTCCGCAACGGGAGAGGCCACAGCGGTGAGAGGCCCGCGTACCACAAAAAAAAAAAAATGGGGGAAGACCTGAAAAGACATTTTTTGAAAGAGGACATGCAGATGGCCAACAGGCACATGAAAAGATGCACAACATCACTAATCATCAGGAAAATGCAAGTGAAAACCACAATCAGATATCATCTCACACCTGTCAGAATGGTTATCATCAAAAAGAACACAAATAACTAATGTTGGTGAGGGTGTGGAGAAAAGGGATCCCTCGTGCACTCTTGCCAGGGATGTAAACTGATGCAACCACTATGCAGAACAGTATGGAGGTTTCTCAAAAAACTAAAAATGGAACTACCATACGACCCAGCAATCCCACTACTGGGTATATATATCTGAAAAAAACAAAAGCACAAATTCTAAAAGATACATGCACGCCAAAGTTCATAACAGCACTATTTACAATTTATATATATAACACAGTGGAGTATCACTCAGCCATAAAAAGACTGAAAATTTCCACTTGCAGCAACATGGATGGACATGGAAGACATTATGCTAAGTGAAATAAGTCAGACAGAGAAACAAATACTGTATCACTTATATGTGGAATCTAAAAAATGCAACAAACTATTAAATGTAACAGAAAAGAAGCAGACTTACAGATACAGGGAACAAACTAGTGGTTACCAGTAGGGAGAGGGAAGGAGGGAGGGGCAAGATAGGGGGAGGGGAGTAAGAGGTACAAACCATTAGGTATAAAATAAGCTAAAAGGGTATATAGTATTGCACTCAGAATATGCCAATATTTTATAATAACTTTAAGTGAAGTAATAATTTTAAAAACCGTGAATCGCTATATTGTACACCAGCAACTTATAGAATATTGTACAACAAGTATACTTCAAACATATTGTAGGGAAAAACAGAAATAGGAGAATGAAACTTTGAGGTAGTGGAACAAGCTCAAATTCTACATGCTGTTCCAAGCCTTCCTTCAAAATTCTGCTTGCTTCCCTAAAATTCACACCCCAGGACTGCACTGCTCTTTAGCACACAGCCCTTGCCATTCTGTGGTTATGCAACTTCCTAAGGTTGTGTGTCAACCTAAGGAGGACAAGATAACACCTTGTTTCATTCTTTTTCTACTACATAACATCCTCTATCTGCTGCATTCTCTGTAAGTATGTACTGATACACATCAGAGGCTTTACCCTACCCTGGAACTGGACAATTATTACATCACCAATTCATAACGTAACTAAAGAATACACAGTTCATTTAAAAAAAAAAAATACCACAACAGTGTCCACAAAACTTTCAGGATCGGAGGCAAGTTAAAACATTTGTTAAAACCATAAACGTTTTCTAAAATGGATAATCTGCATATTTGAGACCAAAAGTAAAATTTTCTGGATGGGAAACCATGAAGCCTTGTAAACATATGTAGAGTCCTTTCCTCTGAAGTCTATGTGGCCCCTGACACTTTGGGAAAAGCAGAGACAGCACACATGGAAACTTCACCTTTGAGTTACAATTGAATCCAGTCACCTTGTTAAAACGCAGGCTTTTTCAACTCTCTCATCATCTTGGAACCAAGCTGTATTTTTCCATGAACTTATCGTGACTCATGGGGATCAACTGAATGTGCCTGTGTGGTCCATATAAAACCAAACTACCCCTCGGAAAGAGGGTCTCACACGTCTAGTGTTCCAGGCAGAACTGAGAATCATGATTCATAATTTTATCAGCAAACACAAAGGCCAGGTGGATATTTATGAAGGCTAAAACTCTGTGAGGAGTTCTAAGGTTAGTTTCACGCTTTGGATTTATTTTTCCTGTAAAGAGCGCACGCTGGTGTGTATTTTGGTATTCATTCACGATAGCCCTGTACTAGAACATTTCTCCTAAGTCTTTATTGTTCTCTCTCGTTTCTTTCTCAGTGATCTTATACAACCCTCTGCAACACGACTTACGCCTCTGAGTTTATTATTAATAACGCTAAGAAGGTGCTTTGCATCTTCACATTAAGCTATTTTCCACTGTGGACTGTATTTATAAGCCTTGATCTTCGAAGGTTCTCAAAGACAGGAGACCTTGTTTTGCAATTTTATATTTCAAGATATTTACCCCAAGTGCCTGATATAGTTGAACCATCAACCTATTCATCAACCGCAACGTTCCTTTTTTTCAAATATCAAATAATTTCCTTTAAACATCATTCATGTTTTTAATGGAGGGCCATTGTTCCTGTAGGTCAGATTCTAGGGAAAATTTAGCAAGTCTATAATTTATAAAGGAAGAAAGAAAAAAGAAATCCACTGCTCACAATTAAAAACAACAAAAAAGTGCCTTTCAATAAAAAGCTGGAAGCATTACGTTTTCCCAATTGCCCTTGTGTCCTTCCACGGCCATCACATTACTGTGATGAGTCTTGGAAATGAATAACTACCTGTATTATACTATCCTTTTATTTTAGGGATGGACAATATCCTCAAGCTAACTGGTTTTCTTGGACTTTGATTATCTGCCACCATAAGCGAAGAGCTCTGCCTTGCTTAGAGCAAAGGCTCAGCATCAGACCCCCATCTTTGTACAGAAGACCCGGTCCTCCAACATGATTGGCAGCTGTACTATATCTGGGCATCGAGTCCTGTCTGCTCTCTCTGTACAGTGAAACATGCACCCCTGTCTCCAAATCTGCTGTAGACTGCATGTTTGTGTTCTTCCAAAATTCATGTTGAAATCTAACCCTCAATGAGATGGTATTAGGAGGTGGGGTCTTCGGGGGTGATAAGGTCATGAGGGTGGAGCCCATATGAATGGGATTAGTGTCTTCATAAAAGAAACCCCAGAGAGCTCCCTCACCCCGTCCAGCACATGAGGACACAGTGAGAAGACAGCTGTCTGTGAACCAGGAGAAGGGATCTCACCAGACACTGAACCTGCCTTAGTCTTGACCTTGGATTTCCAACCTCCAGAACTGAGAAAAATACTTGTATGTCTTTTATAACCCACCCAGCCTATGGTATTTTGGTAGAGCAGCTCGAAAGGACTAAGACAGAACCTGATGCCATTTCCACTGCTTACCCAGAGATGGTTACAACCAGACACCCTGTCCTCCCTGCAAGCACTGAAGGCCCTCACTCTGTGTGGGCAAGGATGGATTTTTGGAGATCAACACCGGTTGCTCTCCTGGGTTCTATATGCTCCCCAATCACTGCAATTTGATCTGATTACAGGAAACTTGCATTGACAATACCGCTTCCTAATCTCTCTTTCCCTCCCTCTCTCTCTCTCTCTCTCCCTTTCTCTTTCTCTCTCTCTCTCTAGCGCGCGCGCGCACACACACACACACACACACAGTCTAGGGGAAACAGCAAGGGTATCCCCTTTTGTTTAATCTCCTGTCTGTCTATAGGGCAGACCTCCCATGAACATCTCCACACAAAGCTCCTCTTGGCTTGCTGGTTCTTCCCCCTGGCAGGAGGAAACTCTTTTAAGCAGCATGTACTTCACAGAACAATGCTGTTCACTGGCCAACTCATGTGGTTAGTCCTTGATGATAACACCTCCCATGAATGAAGACATGCCAGATGCTACACTAAATATTTTACGTGTTTAACCCTATTTGTTCGTAACATCCATAGTGTGGGCATTTCTATCTTTTTTTTCCTCTCATTTTACAGTTGAATGCATTGAGTTTTAGAGAGGATAAATGGCTACCTCAAAATGATACAGCTAAAAAATTGAGCTGGTATCTGACATTTGTGTTCTAAATGGTCCTGTATCCCTCTCACCTAGAGAGTCCCTGCGACTTAAACCTGTGATATTCTGATTAACAAGTTAAGCTGTTCACTGACAAGGATATTTTGATTATTTCTGAAAAAAAAATACCTTTTATGGGCACAGTCATTGCA
Organism: Stenella coeruleoalba; assembly: GCF_951394435.1. Classification (NCBI taxonomy): domain Eukaryota; kingdom Metazoa; phylum Chordata; class Mammalia; order Artiodactyla; family Delphinidae; genus Stenella; species Stenella coeruleoalba. The sequence continues at coordinate 4,230,977 of NC_137152.1, forward strand.
GTTTTATGCTACCCAGTGTACATATCTAAATAATTCAGGAAAGATCCCAGGTGAATTGTGAAATTCCCTCCCTTTGTTTTTATTTCAGTCATTCTTTGAGCGTACCACTGCAAGCCTTTGCATGTACTTCAATGAGACGCTATAGATCAACTCACTCAAGCTTCCTATATTGTGTACTTCCCAGAAAATGGTATTTTCCCCATCTTCGTAAATCTAAATGAAGCCTCCTTTTGAACTTTAGTAATTCTTTCTTAATTGACCATCGTTGGTTAATAAATTCACTGTTTGAGAAGAGTGGATAGTTCAGTAATATTCAAAACATTCTCAAATCATCATTATGAAGCAATGATGTTGGTGTTATCTTTATGGCAAAAACAGTTACGTGTCCATGGCAACACTACACCGCCTCTTACACTAGATTTTGAATGTTGATTTATATGGAAGAGAAAATCGTATTATGTTTATTTTTTCATTTCACGTTGAATTCATCTTTTAACTAGTCACCATTTAATGTGAGCCACATAAACTCATTTTTCTCCCATAGGCATATAATATTAACAAGACTGACTACTAAAAATGTATAATACCGTACAACCAATTTTGTATTTTCTAGTTATGCTATTCTCATAAAAAATTTTCTTATGCTAGGTCAACGTAAACTATCGATTGGACTCTTTGTTGAACTATATGTAGAAATTTACACTGTTTTCATATTTTTAACTTTCCCTTAGAAGTTATTTATGTTATGAAATTAGACACTGCTAATACATTTTATTGACCCCATTTAAATTTACCCAGAGAAGAATGCATTTACCTATAAACTTACTCTCTTTGAAGATGGAAAAATACAGAGGTACTATACTGAATGGGATTTAGGAATCATATTGCACTGAAAATAAGTATCAGCTAAGCTTTCACTTTTGAAGTGAAAATGTTCCTTAAGGTTTAGAGTTTCAAAAATATCCCAAATTTTAGAGTGGAGAGAGTTTTTGAGGGAAAGAAGAACTGTGAGAAAAACCCTGAAAACATTTTAAACAGAAATACTTTCAATATTACCTAATGTTTCTACCCAATAATAAAGGAGTAAACATTTTTAATCTTATGTCAAGAGTTTGGGGATGACCTTTTATGGAAATATGCAGCCATTGGTATACCCTTGAAGCAATGTACTTGATTAATAGAGTTAAATGAGGTATACAATGAAACAAGCAAAAGATGGTTTGTAGGGATTCTTGTGGCTCCAATTCTGAGAGAGGCATCGCCAGGGTCAACTCTGCTAAAGAACTAAAGCGTTTGCAGGACGCCACTTCCGCACCTTGCGCTGAGTAGCATCACTTTATTATATCACACCCAATCCAGACAGCAGAGACGGTGCAAGAGCATTATATGCAATTTAAGGTCACAAGAGTTTGCCCACATCCTGCTGCTCTGCTGCTTCTTAACACCTACATACGTGGCACTGATTAGTTCCCTGAAAACACTGAAATACCGTTTTTCTCCTTTGTAAAGTACACGTATCACTGGACAAAATAGATGTGAAAATAATATTTTTGGTGAACTGTACTCTACATTTCGCATACCCAAAACCTGGGTCAACGGTGCAGTGAACAGGAAGAAACATCCCTGACGCTTTGAGAAAAAAATCTCTAGAGGGAGGGTAAGCTCATGTCTGATCAACAGCATCTTAGACACCAAGCAAAGTTCCAGTCCAAGTCTACTCCTGAGGAATGAAGCAATGAGCACCGAATTTCCCCAGAAAACATTCCCTATGTCTCCACTGTCACCAGGAATAAGGCAGGAGCTCATGCAGTGAACAGCTGTGGTACCTGGCAGCTCACCTCACAGCATTATGGGAAATGCTCAGACTTAACCCTATTCGTACCCCAAAAGGAGCTGTTGTTATTGAGACCCTATGAGGGATCCCCTCAGACAGCAGGAATTGTCTTGTCTTATAGTATGTACACGAGTGAGTCTCTGCACAAGCTTCAGAGGACCTCCAGGAATCCTAAGCACTAAGGAAGAGCTGTTTAGCATGACAGTAAAGGGCTGCCCCGCAGAAACCAAGAACTGTAGGCTGCTCTCCTTAATAGAGCAACACAGGGGAAATGGCATCCTGGAGTTCGGTTATGGTCAGAAAAAGACACTTCGAGACATTTTGTGAGAAAGCAAGTTTGCTGTTAAAAGGGTAAGATGGAGCCCCAAACTCGGCTCCTATCGACATGTATAAATGCGCTATCGACCACAAATTTATCAAAAATCTTAACTTCGCTGCAATCTTTCTTGCCTGGCTGGAACATCTCCTATCATGAGGAACTGCATGGTTCTGCCTTCTCATGTGAAAACAGACAACTTTTGGGGTGGTCGTACCAACACGATATCCTTCCCGTTTGGTAAAGGCAATAATAGAGGGTATGACTTCTCTATCCTCACATGACACGTTATCCCAAAATGTAGTGGCTTGAGACAACTCACGTGGATTATCTCACAGCTTCTGTGGTCAGGAATCTCGGCCCAGCCTAGCTGGGTCTTCGGACCACAATCATCTGAAGGCTGGACGAGGGAAGGACCCACTTTCCAGCTCATGCAGTTGCTGGTAGGATTCAACTCTTCTCCGTTTCTCAGACTGAGGGCCGCAGTTCTTTTATGACTGTCGGGCAGAGGTTTCCTTCAGTTCCTTGACTCGTGGGCTTCGCACACATGTCAATGTGTATCATCAAAGTCTTCAAGCCAAGAAAACAACAGAAGTAGTCTACTACCAAGGTGGACGTCACATACTACTTTTAGGACCTCATCACCTCCGAGTATCCTATTCATTAGAAGGAAGTCTTCAGGCCCCAGGCACACACAAAGGGGAGGAATTACACAAGGGCATGAACACCAAGGAAGTGGGGATCGCCAGAGCCATCCTAGAAGCAGCGCACAGACCTGCCCCATGGGACTGACAAGAGTATTCGAACAGATAATCAATGGAAAACACTTAGCACTGGGTAGATAACAATCAATGCATTGATGCTCTATGCGGGACCCACATCCTTTGCATTTTGAGTTCTTTCTCAGTGTTTCGGATGGGGTTCTAAGCAAAGTTACAAGAAAATATATTGGGAAGTCATTTCCAATACTTACTTCATCCCCTCAAATGGAATAATACTCACCATGGCAATCAGATTTTCTTACATCTATTTATAAAGTGTTGGCTTAAAAGGATAACAAAATGAAATAAAGCAAAAAAAAAATTCTATGTCTGTTTAGCTCACAGGAATGATAAATCCATACCAAACAGTGTACACTTAGAGATAAATTCCAGTAATGGATGACAGACAAGCATATCTACTATACAGTTGTTTACTGCATGTAATTTCAAATTGGAGTCATCATTAGGTTTTCAAAAAGTTTGTAAGAAAGTACATGGTCACAGTAGAGAATACTGAAATGGTTCATGATGCAAACAGAAGTCTGCAACATCAAGAAAAACACATCTTGCTTTTTTAACAGCTTTATGCAACTGTAATTCTGAGACCATACAATTCACCCACATAAAGTAATGTACTTCTAGTGGTGGTTTTCAGTGTATTCACAGACGTCTGCTACCATTATCAGAATCAATTTTAGTCAATTTACATTTTAACATACAACCCCCTAGCCATTTTGTCTAGGCGTTAACATACATTTTTATAACCTGAATTTGCACTTAATATGTAGTGAACATTCCCCATGTCCATAAATATTCTTCAGGTGCATGCTTCGTAACAGCTACACAGTCGCTGAAGAAAAAAATCTTATTTCTCTTGACGGTCTACGTTCTGACAGACACTTCTTTGAGTAACAGATTTTGTCATTTCATTTTCACAATAATCTTATGAAGTGCTTACTATTCTTTACAGAGAACTGAGGATCACAGAGAAGGTTAAGGTTCTTGGCTACAGTTGTCAACATGGTGAGTAGAGGAGAGATGTTCTCACCGAAGTGATTTGACTCCACTTTCTTCACATGATATAGTATCACATGGGTGGCTAAGCCAATGGTGTTGAAAATTTAATTGGTTTCAAATTTTGAGATATTTTAACTGTATCAGCTGCCTGATGGTGCATAAAAACCTACCCCCCCAAATGAGCAACTGAAGCAATAATTTATCTCATAGATTCTGTAGGTCAAAAATCTCAGAGTACCTTAACTGGGTCTTCCCGCTTAGGAATTCCTACAAGGCTGCAATTAAATGTCACCTGGGGCTGGGGTCTTATCAAAGACTAGATGGGAAGGATCCACTTCCAAGCTTGCTGACATAGTATCAGCAGGGTTCAGGTCCTCACGGGCTGTGGGACAGATGTGGCATTTCTTCTACATGTGACCTTCTCCACGGGACAGCTCCAAATATTGCAGCTGGCTTCCCTCAGGGCAAGCAAAGCAGACATGATGCCCAAGATGGAATCCTAGTCTCAGAAGTGACCTCCCATTATTTTGCTGTATTCTTGGTATTAGAAGAAGTGACTTGACGTAGCCGAAACTGAAGGTAGGTGACAAGGTGAGGGTAGGAATATTAGGAGGTGGGGATCATCTGGGGCCATCTTGGATGACGCCTATCACAACAACTAATGCACATTTGTAAATACATACATACATATATATATATACACACACATACATGTGCACATGTGATTATTAAGGAACAGAAGCAGCCAGCTAAGGGGTGTGTGTGTGTGATTAAGATGCACTGACAAAATGACCACAGAGGGCAGACAGGTAGCCTCTGCACACTCACTTAATCCCCTTGCTTAATGCCACCCAGATTTTTATTTCCATATCCATCTCTTATCCACATAGCCCATATACCCCAACAGAGCATGAACCTACTCACACCATGGCTGTGGTGTGCCTCAGCTTGAAGCTATCAGCACATGGAGGGCACATGACCCAAATGGTCCAATCAGAGCTTATCTTGGGACTCTAGCTTCTTAGGCATAGATAGGAGCACTTCCTCTCTTCTGTGGACACAGTGGTGTTTGGTGTGATGGCTGGATTGCAACAGCCATTTGGTACTATAAAACAGAGCAGCCTGAGAATGAAGCCAACCCTCAGAGCAAGACAAAGCCAAAGGGGTCTCAACAAAAATGGAACACAAGCTTCTGGATAAGCCAGCCTTGAAAACTGCACTACAACTGAATTCAAGTTCTACGTAACAATACATCAATACATCAATCTTCTTGAAAGCCAGTTTGAGTAATTTTTCAATATAAATTGAAAAATTTGCCGTCCAAAATCATCTAAATAAAGAATAATGTCTACAGAAGCCGTCTGCTACAATTCACACAACTAAAATGTTGGGTGAGCTGAGCCACTGACAAAAAGACTCAGAGACAGAACTCTTCTATTCTAGGTTGGGACGTCAATTAGCACTAATGTGTACTTATAAAACACTAGTTAAATCACCACCAATTATTTCTTGGGACTCAGCTTCTGTGCCCATCAAGGCTTAGGGGACCTGGGAGGAAACATTCAGGGGGTGTGGGAGTGAATTCGCTACTTCCTGCAGGTCTCAGAAATGCCTAGAAGCAAGAGATAAGGTTATACTGAAACAGGACCACGTGAAATCAGAGTGGGGGAAACGCAGCTTTTCTAAGAGACACTTGATGCCTATGGAATAAGTATTCAACGTGCAAAGGGCAACTCCATTCTCAACGTTATGAGACCAAAAATAGTCATCTTTATCTCCTTTCTCCCTCTCACATTCTTCAGTTAAGGTCAAAACTTATCCGTAAACTGACCACTTCTCACCACCTCTCCATCCCAACCTGGTCCTAGCCTCCATCAAATCTTCCCCAGTTTACTGCAGTCACCTCCCTAACAAGGGTCCCTGCATTGACCTGCCACCTGACAGTCTATTCCCAACTCAGCGGCAGGTTAATTCTTTTAAAATGTAAGTCCATAATGAATCATTAATTTCATTAAATCCCTTGAATGGCCTCCATCTCGCTCAAACTACAAGTTAAATTCCTTACGATGGCGCTGAAAGCCCTACTTGGCGTGGAATCCTGGTACTTTTCCAGTCTTGTCTCCACCTGCTGACTTCGCTCCTCCTATTCAGCTGTAATATCCCCCGTGCTGTTTTCTAAACACACTAACTACACGCTCGCTCTCTGCACTTGAGCTTGGGGTCCTTTTACCTGAAATGCCAGCCCCCAGGTATCTGCGTGATTTCCTCACGGGATCCGCGTGATAAACCGTGCCCTCACAGGGTTGGTCATGGGGTTATTCTGGATACGTATCACAAGTTCTGTATAATGGCACCTATAAATCTTTATAGTTATAAGTCCATGATATGGCTGTGGGATTACGAAGGCTCCCCCTGAACATGGGACAGATATACTCTATATTATTTTATGGTTTTGAGAAAAAATTTTATATTGAAGTACAGTTGATTTAAAATGTGTTAGTTCCAGGTGTACAGCAAAGTGATTTGGTTATACACGTGTGTATATACATGTATATATACGTATATGTATATGTATATATACCTTTCAGATTCTCATCCCTTACGGGTTATTACGAAGTATTGAGTATAGTTCCCTGTGCTACACAGCAGGCCCTTGTTCATTATCTAGTTTATATATAGTAGGGTGTATAATGTTTACTTGAAATATGAAGAAATATTTCGGACATGCAAAATACACACCAGCTTGTTTTGTATGAAAGATTCACTAACATTGTAAACTAAGCTGGAAAGCTTTTGCCCTTGTTACATTTCTAAAAAATTGATTAAAACTAAGGGTTTGCTCTTTATACATCTTCTGACAAGATTCACCTGTAAAACGGGGCATGGTGCTTTTTAGAAGGGGTAGAGTCTGTTTCTGACGGCTAATTCAACACAATGCTGTTCCTGGTCACCATGACCAAGGTAGTCAGGGACTTGTCTCTATTTCTAGAACATCATGGGAAGTAAAGAGAGAAAGAGGCGTGCTACAGCTGGAAGAAGTCATATTCTACAGTTCAGTGAGCAGTATCACATTTGCAGTTTGATAGCATGCAATATACTGAGTTACCCACGAGACAGGTGGATTGGAGGACCAAAGTTAGCCACAACTGTTTGCCCGCGGGGATGTCTTCTGAATAGTCCCTGTTTGTCCTAAGAGGTCAGTTCTCTAGACCAGAGTTTCCTTGGAGTAAAATGGGTATTTGGACAGAACTCCACTTCCCAATTGATGCCTGTTATCCTAACACAATTCTAAATAGCATCCACTTTCACTCTGAAAATCATCCTCCTTTGTTTGATCAGCTACATATTATATGGGTACCTTAGAACTGGATGGCTTCTAGAGTTCTCTTCATATGCAAATATGAGAAATTATCTTTAATACTCCTTCCAACTAACTTCATGTGTGCAGTAAAAAATTTCACATTGTATAAATCATTAATGATTAACGAACACCATTAGTTTCCTCTTCAGGAAGTTTCAGGCAGTGGATTACAAAGTGATTGAAATTTCATGTGTAAAATTTCTACATTAAGTAGGTTTGAAGTGATTTTATAATTGTATAATTTTAACTTTCTACAAAAATTGTGTTCAGTAAATAGGACACTTATTTATTGCATATCATTTTACAGAAGATGAAAGGTAAAAATATTAAAATGTCTGGCACCAGACAAGAAGACTGATAATCTTTTTTTTTTCTTTAGATTTTTTTTGATGTGGACCATTTTTAAAAGTCTTTATTGAATTTGTTACAATATTGCTTCTGCTTTATGTTTTGGATTTTTGGCCACACTGCGAGGTGTGTGGGATTCTAACCCCCCCACCAGGGACCAAACCCGCACCCACTGCGCTGGAAGGCAAAGTCTTAACCACTAGACCTCCAGGGAAGTCCCAAGAGTGATAACCTATTCTTGATTCTAAAAGCACTACATTGCTTCTGAAACCAAAGAGACCATGACAAAAATGACTTCCTTTGTAAAATCATGTTGAACTCCCTGAATAAGACTAACACAGTAGCAAACAAATGATCACTTTTGAATATTTTCCTGAAACATACCAAAAGAAAGTCTCCTCGTCTTCCTAACTTTGAGAGAAATAACCATGCAGCTAAAGGAGGTTCTTCTACCCAAATTTTCTCTTTTCCCTGCATTCTCTTTCACTCCTTGGCCTTCCCTAATGGAACCCATTTCAAATATGCATCTGGGGACTTCCCTGGTGGTCCACTGGTTAAGACTCCATGCTGCCAATGCAGGGGGCCCAGGTTTGAACCCTGGTCAGGGAACTAGGTGCCACATGCCGCAACTAAGAGTTCACAGGCCACAACTAAGGAGCCCGCGTGCCACAACTCAGGAGCCTGCAAAACTAAATAAATAAATATTCTAAATAAATAAAAAACGCATCTGTTATTTTAAAATATTAGTGTTGTCATTCCTGGGGTCATGAAGTGACAGGTAACAGGAAGACAAAAGATTTGTTTGCGGGGAGCCTGAACCAAGATGGTGGAGAAGGACGTGCTCTCACGCCCTCTTGAGAGAACACCAGAATCACAACCAGCTGCTGGACAGTCATCAACAGGAAGACACTGGAACTCACCAGAAAAGATACCCCACATCCAAAGACAAAGGAGAAGCCACAATGAGACGGTAGGAGGGGCGCAATCACAGCAAAATCAAATCCCGTAACTGCTGGGTGGGTGACTCACAAACTGGAGAACAAACACTTACACCACAGAAGTCCACCAACTGGAGTGAAGGTCCTGAGCCCCACGTCAGGCTTCCCAACCTGGGGGTCCGGCAACAGGAGGAGGAGTTCCTAGAGAATCAGACTTTGAAGGCTAGTGGAAATTGACTGCAGGACTTTGACAGGACTGGGGGAAAGAGAGATTCCACTCTTGGAGGGCACACACAAGGTAGTGTGCGCATCGGGACCCAGGGGAAGGAGCAGTGACCCCATAGGAGACTGAACCAGACCTACCTGCTAGTGTTGGAGGGTCTCCTGCAGAGGAGGGGGGTGGCTGTGTCTCACCAAGGGACAAGGACACTGGCAGCAGAAGTTCTGGGAAGTACTCCTTGGCGTGAGCCCTCCCAGAGTCTGTCACTAGCCCCACCAAAGAGCCCAGATAGGCTCCAGTGTTGGGTTGCCTCAGGCCAAACAACCAACAGGGAGGGAACCCAGCCCCATCCATCAACAGTCAAGTGGATTAAAGTTTTACTGAGCTCTGCCCACCAGAGCAACACCCAGCTCTACCCACCACCAGTCCCTCCCATCAAGCCTCTTAGGTAGCCTCATCCACCAGAGGGCAGAGAACAGAAGCAAGAAGAACTACAATCCTGCAGCCTGTGGAACAAAAACCACATTCACAGAAAGACAGACAAGATGAAAAGGCAGAGGGCTATGTACCAGATGAAGGAACAAGATAAAACCCCAGAAAAACAAGTAAATGAAGTGGAGATAGGCAACCTTCCAGAAAAAGAATTCAGAATAATGACAGTGAAAATGATCCAGGACCTCAGAAAAACAATGGAGGCAAAGATTGAGAAGATGCAAGAAATGTTTAACAAAGACCTAGAAGACTTAAACAACAAACACACACAGATGAATAATACAATAACTGAAATGAAAACTACACTAGAAGGAATCAATAGCAGAATAACTGAGGCAGAAGAACGGATAAGTGACCTGGAAGACAGAATGGTGGAATTCACTGCTGCAGAACAGAATAAAGAAAAAAGAATGAAAATAAATGAAGACAGCCTAAGAGACCTCTGGGACAACATTAAACGCAACAACATTCGCAATATAGGGGTCCCAGAAGGAGAAGAGAGAGAGAAAGGACCCGAAAAAATATTTGAAGAGATTATAGTCAAAAACTTCCCTAACGTAGGAAAGGAAATAGCCATCCAAGTCCAGGAAATGCAGCGAGTCCCAAGCAGGATCAACCCAAGGAGAAACATGCCGAGACACATAGTAATCAAATTGGCAAAAAGTAAAGACAGAGAAAAATTGTTGAAAGCAGCAAGGGAAAAATGACAAATAACATACAAGGGAACTCCCATAAGGTTAACAGCTGATTTCTTAGCAGAAACTCTACAAGCCAGAAGGGATTGGCATGATACACTTAAAGTGATTAAAGGGAAGAACCTACAACCAAGATTACTCTACCCAGCAAGCATCTCATTCAGATTCGATGGAGAAATCAAAAGCTTTACACACAAGCAAAAGCTAAGAGAATTCAGTACCACCAACCAGCTCTACAACAAGTGTTAAAGGAACTTCTCTAAGTGGTAAACACTAGAGAAGAAAAGGACCTACAAAAACAAACCCAAAACAATTAAGAAAATGGTCATAGGAACATACATATCGATAATTACCTTAAACACGAAAGGATTAAATGCTCCAACCAAAAGACACAGGCTTGCTGAGTGGATACAAAAACAAGACCCATATATATGCTGTCTACAAGAGACCCACTTCAGACCTAGGGACACATACAGACTGAAAATGAGGGGATGGAAAAAGGTACTCCATGCAAATGGAAATCAAAAGAAAGCTGGAGTAGCTATACTCATATCAGATAAAATAGACTTTAAAATAAAGAATGTTACAAGAGACAAGGAAGGACACTACATAATGATCAAGGGATTAATCCAAGAAGAAGATATAACAATTATAAATATATATGCACCCAACATAGGAATACCTCAATACATAAGGCAATTGCTAACAGCTGTAAAAGAGGAAATCGAAAGTAACACAATAGTGGGGGACTTTAACACCTCACGTACACCAATAGACAGATCATCCAAAATGAAAATAAATAAGGAAACACAAGCTTTAAATGACACAACAGACCAGATAGATTTAACTGATATTTATAGGACATTCCATCCAAAAACAGCAGATTTCATTTTCTTCTCAAGTGTGCACGGAACATTCTCCAGGATAGATCACATCTTGGGTCACAAATCAAACCTCAGTAAATTTAAGAAAACTGAAATCATATCAAGCATCTTTTCTGACCACAAGGCTATGAGATTAGAAATGAATTACAGGGGAAAAAACGTAAAACACACAAACACATGGAGGCTAAATACTACGTTACTAAATAACCAAAAGATCACTGAAGAAATCAAAGAGGAAATCAAAAAATACCTAGAGACAAATGACAATGAAAACACGACGATCCAAAACCTACGGGATGCAGCAAAAGCAGTTCTAAGAGGGAAGTTTATAGCTATACAAGCCTACCTCAAGAAACAAGAAAAATCTCAAATACCTGATCTAACCTTACACCTAAAGGAACTAGAGAAAGAAGAACAAACAAAACCCAAAGTTAGCAGAAGGAAAGAAATCATAAAGATCAGAGTGGAAATAAATGAAATAGAAACAAAGAAAACAATAGCAAAGATCAATAAAACTAAAAGCTGGTTCTCTGAGAAGATAAACAAAATTGATAAACCATTAGCCAGACACATCAAGAAAGAGGGAAAGGACTCAAATCAATAAAATTAGAAATGAAAAAGGAGAAGTTACAACAGCCACCACAGAAATACAAAGCATCCTAAGAGACTACTACAAGCAACCCTATGCCAATAAAGTGGACCACCAGGAAGAAATGGACAAATTCTTACAAAGGTATAACCTTCCAAGACTGAACCAGGAAGAAATAGAAAATATGAACAGACCAATCACAAGTAATGAAACTGAAACTGTGATTAAAAATCTTCCAACAGGGCTTCCCTGGTGGCGCAGTGGTTGGGAGTCCGCCTGTCGATGCAGGGGATGTGGGTTCGTGCCCCAGTCCGGGAGGATCCCACATGCCATGGAGCAGCTGGGCCTGTGAGCCATGGCCGCAGAGCCTTCGCGTCTGGAGCCTGTGCTCCGCAACGGGAGAGGCCACAACAGTGAGAGGCCTACGAACCCTCCCCACAAAAAAAAAAATCTTCCAGCAAACAAAAGTCCAGGACCAGATGGCTTCACAGGTGAATTCTATCAAACATTTAGAGAAGAGCTAACACCCATCCTTCTCAAACTTCCAAAAAATTGCAGAGGAAGCAACACTCTCAAACTCATTCTATGAGGCCACCATCACCCTGATACCAAAACTAGACAAAGATACTATAAAAAAAGAAAATTACAGACCAGTATCACTGATGAATATAGATGCACAAATTCTCAACAAAATACTAGCAAACAGAATCCAACAGCACATTAAAAGGATCAGACACCATGATCAAATTGGATTTATCCCAGGGATGCAAGGATTCTTCAATATACGCAAAACAATGTGATACACCATATTAACAAACTGAAGAATAAAAACCATATGGTCATCTCAATAGATGCAGAAAAAGCTTTTGACAAAACTCAACACCCATTTATGATAAAAACTCTCCAGAAAGTGGTCACAGAGGGAACCTACCTCAACATAATAAAGGCCATATACGACAAACTCACAGCAAACATCATTCTCAATGGTGAAAAACTGAAAGCATTTCCTCGAAGATCAGGAACAAGACAAGGATGTCCACTCTCACCACTGTTATTCAACACAGTTTTGGAAGTCCTAGCTTCGGCAATCAGAGAAGAAAAAGAAATAAAAGGAATACAAATCGGAAAAGAAGAAGTAAAACTGTTACTGTTTGCAGATGACATGATACTATACGTAGAGAATCCTAAAGATGCCACCAGAAAACTACTAGAGCTAATCAATGAATCTGGTAAAGTTTCAGGATACAAAATTAATGCACAGAAATCTCTTGCATTCCTATACACTAATGATGAAAAATATGAAAGAGAAATTAAGGAAACACTCCCATTTACCACTGCAACAAAAAAAATAAAATACCTAGAAATAAACTTACCTAGGGAGACAAAAGACCTGTATGCAGAAAACTGCAAGACATTGATGAAAGAAATTAAAGATGATGCCAACAGATGGAGAGATACACCATGTTCTTGGATTGCAGGAATCAATACTGTGAAAATGACTATACTACCCAAAGCAATCTACAGGTTCATTGCAATCCCTATTAAATTACCAATGGCATTTCTTATGGAACTAGAACAAAACATCTTAGATTTTGTATGGAGACACAAAAGACCCTGAATAGCCAAAGCAGTCTTGAGGGAAAAAAAATGGAGCTGGAGGAATCAGACTCCCTGACTTCGGACTATGCTACAAAGCTACAGTAATCAAGACAATATGGTACTGGCACAAAAACAGAAATACAGATCAATGGAACAAGACAGAAAGCCCAGAGATAAACCCACGCACCTATGGTCAACTAATCTATGACAAAGGAGGCAAGGATATAAAACGGAGAAAAGACAGTCTCTTCAATAAGTGATTCTGGGAAAACTGGACAGCTGCATATAAAAGAATGAAATTAGAACACTCCCTAACACTGTACACAAAAATAAACTCAAAATGTTTTAGAGACCTAAATGTAAGACCAGGCAGTATAAAACTCTTAGAGGAAAACAAAGGGAGAACACTCTCTGACATAAATCACAGCAAGATCTTTTTTGATCCACCTCCTAGAGTAATGGAAATAAAAACAAAAATAAACAAATGGGACCTAATGAAACTTCAAAGCTTTTGTACAGCGAAGGAAACCATAAACAAGACGGAAAGACAACCCTCAGAATGGGAGAAAATATTTGCTAACGAATCAATGGACAAAGGATTAATCTCCAAAATATATAAACAGCTCATGCAGCTCAATATGAAAGAAACAAACAACCCAACCCAAAATGGGCAAAAGACCTAAACGGACATTTCTCCAAAGAAGACATACAGATGGCCAAGAAGCACATGAAAAGCTGCTCAACATCACTAATTATTAGAGAAATGCAAATCAAAACTACAGTGAGGTATAACCTCACACCAGTTAGAATGGGCATCATCAGAAAATCTACAAACAACAAATGCTGGAGAGGGTGTGGAGAAAAGGGAACCCTCTTGCACTGTTGGTGGGAATGTAAACTGATACAGCCACTATGGAGAACAGTATGGAGGTTCCTTAAACAACGAAAAATAGAATTACCATATGATCCAGCAATCCCACTACTGGGCATATACCCAGATAAAACCACAATTCAAAAAGACACGTGCACCCCAATGTTCATTGCAGCACTATTTATAATAGCCAGGTCATGGAAGCAACCTAAATGCCCATCGACAGACAAATGGATAAAGAGGATGTGGTACATATATACAATGGAATGTTACTCAGCCATAAAAAAGAATGAAATTGGGTCATTTGTTGAGACGTGGATGGATCTAGAGACTGATATACAGAGTGAAGTAAGTCAGAAAGAGAAAAACAAATATCATATATTAACGCATATATGTGGAACCTAGAAAAATTGTGCAGATGAATCGGTTTGCAGGGCAGAAATTGAGACACAGATGTAGAGAACAGACTTATGGACACCAAGGGGGAAAAGCTGCGGGGGGGCGGGTGGTGGAATGAACTGGGAGATTGGGACTGACACGTACACACTGATGTGTATAAAACAGATGACTAATAAGAACCTGCTGTATAAGAAAAAATAGAAAACACCTATTCATTTGGTTTATAGACAAGCGTGCAATTAAAAAAAACACACACACTACTGTTACCTTGAAAAAAATAAAATATCTGAATCCTGAAAAAAAAAGAACAAAAGATTCATTTGCGGGACTTCCCTGGCAGTCCAGTGTTAAGACTCCATGCTTCCACTGCAGGGTGCATGGGTTTGATCCCTGGTTGGGAAATAAGATCCTGCATGCCACGTGGTGTAGACAAAAAAAGAGAAATAAATAAAGAAATATTTTTTTAAAAAGCCTTATCTTTAAAAAAAAAGATCTGTCTGCATTTGAAATTCAGCATGGGCTATCGTTCAGTAAGAGCTACCATCATTGTAATAATATATCTTGTGGGCAGTCAACCGGGAGTAGGCTTTCCGTTCTTTAAAAATCCCAGGGGTCCCATCCCAAACGCAACGAGGGACACTCAGGCTACAAAAGAGATAAGGAGCGTCAAAGCTAATTTGTAAAACTGGGTGCTCTGTGAAACTCTGCTCGAGACGCTACTTCTTGCTCTGATGAAAACCTGTATTTTATGGATTGGGTGGACTGTCCTTTGCCTCAAAGGCTATTGGTAAGAAGTCACATTGCTCCACTTAATTCACACTCCTGTGAGATACCCTGGGCTGGATGGTACTGGGTACTGGATATATCAATAGACACGTTCTAGGAGATGCAGAGCATGGATGGCTCTGCCCTACTGTGCCCTTCTCTGGATGGTCAGAACAACAGCATCTCATTACATTACCAGCTGTGACTGTTACTTGGTCTCTTTAAATGAGGTCACTTACTCACCGTACTGTAACATGCCATTCAGACGTGCTCAAGCGTCCCATCTCAAAAAAAGTGCCCCTAATGGTCAAAAGCAAAGAGGCCTGCTGCTGAGAAAGCACTGCCATGGTTTACAGATCAGGCCATGACTCAATTCTAGTCACCTTGTCTGCGGTCACACCCAGATGAACAGTAGTACCTGGCTGTCCTCGATCCCAATGGTGGTGTAAACTCTGCCTGCGAAGCGAGTGATCTGAGTTTACGTTTGAAAAACTGCATTTTCATCCTAGATTTTACAGGAATAAATGGCAATGTCACCAGCCCTAGATTCTTCCTGGAACCATGATGTTTAGCAGTTTTTTGGCCCCAAAGGCTTATTTCTTACATCACTCCAAGTATCAGAGTCCAACTTTGCTGCTAAGATGTAGGTTCTGGGAAGTACATCAAGGATCAGTCAGATCGCAGTCGCCTGCAACTACTAAAGGATTTTATTTGAAAGAAAACCTTATAGCTCTGAGAGAGTATGAATTCAAACTCAGAGGAGAGACGTCATAAAGAAGAACAACAACTCTCCCAAGGATTGGGCCCAGGGTGTTAAAATTGATGTCACCTGGTCAAAGAGAGGGTGTGGATTTTAAGGCAATTTGTCAATGAGGAAAATTACCTGTCTCTTCTTTTCAGGGTCTGCTTTAGAAACAGCTTCAATGCAGGAATCAAGCCCACTGATTTTGGCTCCCCTGAAAACCCAACTGTTTCTTGTCAGAATGACCATCATCAAAAAGTCTATAAATAGCAAACGTTAGGGAGGGTATGGAGAAAAGGCAGCCCTCCTACACTGTTGGTAGAAATGTAGATTGGTGCAGCCACTATGGAGAACAGCATGGAGGTTCTTTCAAAAACTAAAAGTAGAGCTACCATATGACCCAGTAATCCCACTCCTGGGTATATATCCAGAAAAGACAAAAACTCTAATTAGAAAAGACACATGCACCCCAATGTTCATTGCAGCACTGTTTACAATAGCCAGGACATGGAAGCAACCTAAGCGTCCATCGACAGATGAATGGATAAAAAAAATGTGGCACATATATACAATGGAATATTACTCAGCCATTAAAAAGAATGAAATAATGCCATTCGTGACAACATGGATGGACTTTGAGGGCATTATGCTAAGTGAAACCAGGCAGACAGAGAAAGACAAACACTGTATGATCTCACTTATATGCGGAATCTAAACAAAACAAAAAAAAACAACAAACTAGTCAATATAACAAAAGAGAAGCAGACTCACAAATATAAAGAACTAATGGTGACCAGTGGGGAGAGGGAAGGAGTGAGGGGCAAATTTGGGGTGGGGGAGGAAGAGGTATGAACTACTAGGTATAAAATAAGCTATAAGGATGTATTGTACAACATGGGGAATATAGCCAACATTTTATAATAACTATAAATGGAGAATAACCTTTAAAAACTGCACATCACTATATTGTACACCTGCGCCTTACGTAATAGTACAGCAAGTATACTTCAATTAGAATAAAAATAAAAGAGAAAAACAAACCTCAAATGTTTTTGCACTCAAATAGCCCTATATTTTCCAGGGATCAAGTCCATTGTCACTTCATTCATGAAGATGTTCCCGATTTTCCTATTTCGAAGTCAACTTTTTTCTCTAAAATCCAATATTGTGCTATTCCCCTTAAATTGCACGTTTTATACTCTACCTTGAATTATTATTTATCTGTGGGTTTGTTTTTTAACATTAACTATGCCACCATCCTGTTCCACGTTTTATTCCAAAGCTCTTAGGATAGAGTCCTGCAAGCAATACATGGAAAGACAAATAGCTGTTTGATGAATTAATAATTTGCTTCAATGAACCTTCAAATATAAATTTGGAGCAACCTGTAATTATCACCAAGTTTCTCATATATTACCAGGCCATATAAATAACTGAAAATGTCTACATCACAAAGAGTTTCTGCTATAGCATCATCCAAGAACTCTACTTCCCTCCAATTATGAAAATGGGTACCTCAGGTCAAACCCTCCCCTGCCCTCACTAGAAAATTCATGTTTCTCGGTTTCTAACCCTGCACATCAATAAGGACTCTGCTTGAAGCAACAGGTGGTCGCATTAATCCATTCACAAGGCTTGCCGCTCTGAAATATTTGCAAAATTACTCGTGAAATGTAGGCTGCTTCCTCGCAGAAGGCATTAATCCAAGCAAAAGTCTTTGTCTAATACAACTAATTATCCTTAAGACTAAAGGATAAGCAAACAGTTCATGAATTTGCTAACTGTTTTTCCATTCTTTGGACCTTTATATGGTCTTTACTTGTTAAAGATACTGTAATTAAGGGGAAAAAAAGAACCGCTAACTTCCACTATTTCTTTTACTTTTCTCTGCTTTGTCCTTTTTTCTACAAGTCAACAGAGCATATGAAAAAGAAAAAAAAAAACTAGAACATAATTTTGTTCAATGAAAAAAGGTATTTGTAGTTTTTAAATTGACACACAGTATATGTTCACTTATACATCACGTGGTTACGGAAAAGCAAGCGCTAAGGTGATGATGACGACCTGATCGTTGAAGGGGTCTTGAGAGATCTACAGGCCAGGAGGATGCACAGAGAAGTGATGTGGATGCTCTGATAAAATGGGATGATGGCAGAATGGGGATAAGCGCAGGAAGCTTTCTGTCGACGCACACAAGCATCTCCCACACTAAACACGGGCAAGAAAGGGGCAGCTAAGGCATGACAACAGGGTGAACGCGGCTTCTAGGAAGGAAGAAGGGGAGCGGGAGAGCTGGTGTTGGCAGACCTCCGTCCAAGAGAAGAGCTTATGTAAAACCTCAGAAGCAGAACAAGATAGCACATTAATAATCATTAATGGGACTTCCCTGGTGGTCCAGTGGTAAAGAATCCGCCTTCCAATGCAGGGGACGTGGGTTCGATCCCTGGTCAGGGAACAAAGATCCCACGTGCTGTGGAGCAACTAAGCCCACGCGCCACAACTACTGAGCTCATACGCCTCAACAAAAGAGCCCGCATGCCGCAAACTACAGAGCCTATGCACTCCGGACCCCACATGCCACAACTACAGAGCCCACGTGCCCTGGAACCCACACGCCACAACTAGAGAGAAGCCTGGGAGCCAAAACGAAGAGCCTGTGATGCAATGAAAGATCTCGCATGCCTCAACGAAGACCCCGCGTGCCACAACTAAGACCCGATGCAGCCAAAATAAATAAACTAATATTTTTTTTATTTTTATTTTTTGTGGTACACGGGCCTCTCACCATTGTGGCCTCTCCCGTTGCAGAGCACAGGCTCCAGACGCACAGGCTCAGCCGCTCCGCGGCATGTGGGATCCTCCCGGACTGGGGCACGAACCCGTGTACCCTGCATCAACAGGCGGACTCTCAACAACTGCGCCACCAGGGAAGCCCTAAACTAATATTTTTTAAAATAATAATAATCGTTAATCATGACACCTAGCAGGACCCTGTGGGGTTCCTGGGCACAAAAGGTTTTCTGTGTCCCCCTGTGTCTTGATTACAGGAAATAGGCTTCATTCAGCCCCAATGACCTTCCCTGAGTTCCAAGGGGCAGGTTCAAACAGATGCTAATCAGGGAAGGGAGGGGATGCAGAGACAAGGGAGGAACAGTCAAAAGAAACAATGGTGCAGCCTGGGGGCAGGTCCTGGTTTCACAGAGGGCTGTGAATTTCCCACAACAAGCTGGAAGGGTCCTTCTTCGGATCCATCTGACATCCAACCCACAACCAGGTGGATGTTTTAGGATCTGCCCTAACACTCTAGCCCAGGTAGCTGCTGCTCATTTCCCTGTGATGCATTCGGTTTTACTTTTGAGCGGCCAATCCAATGAGGCAACAGTCAACAGCTATAGTCAAATGCGGCTCCTGAAAGGACATCCCAGGGTCTCCCTGCTGCCCTATATATATATATTTTTTTTTTTTTTTTTTTTTTTTGCGGTACGCGGGCCTCTCACTGTTGTGTCCTCTCCCGTTGCGGAGCACAGGCTCCGGACGCGCAGGCTCAGCGGCCATGGCTCACGGGCCCAGCCGCTCCGCGGCATGTGGGATCTTCCCGGACCGGGGCACGAACCCGTGTCCCCTGCATCGGCAGGCAGACTCTCAACCACTGCGCCACCAGGGAAGCCCCCCTGCTGCCCTATTAATGGTCCCTTTTCTGTCTGTGTCTTATTCAAGCCACCATCATCTTAGCTTGACTTCTTTGGCCTTGCCATCACATTGCATGGTTTTAAATATAGCAGTTCCCCCCAAGTATCTTTGAGCATCTCATGTCGGATGAATAACTGGCCTATGAAAACGAGCGCAGCCCCAACAGAACTCCTGGTTCCCTCCAACACAAACTCGGTATCTTGCCAATCTTTCCTACAGAGTGCATGGCACATCCAACCAGCAAAATAACCCAAAGTCAAGCGCTGTCTCAGCGTCCCTTCCCAAACGTGCTCACGTGCCCGACTGCTACCATTTCTGTCCACGCTGCCATGACGTCTAAGGGGGTTCCTGGAGGATCACAGCAGGACTATTTGCAAGCAGTTGCAAGAGCGGTCTGTATCAAACTGTTATTGACCCCGTGATTAAGAGGGCTTCCCACAGGAGACAGGAGAGCATCCAAGCTCCATACTGGCGTCTGGGAGGACTGCATGACCTGCTCCCTTCCTACCTTTCCCATTAGGACTAACCCCCTTCCCCTTGTTTGCTGTGATCCAGCAAACACCCACCTCCTTCTGCTCTTCCCTCAAACAAAACTCATGCCTCCCTCAGGGCATCTAGTGCTCTGTCTACTGGCTAAAGGTCCAGCTCCTAGTTCCTCGGATGGCTCCTACTTCGAGCTCGGTGTCACATACAGCCTTCTAAGAGCTCTCGATCTAAAGGACCTCCCTCACCCACCTCATCTTGCCTCACCCAGTTTTATTTTCTTTAACCACACTCAGAATGTCCAAAAGAGCCTGTTCATTGATTTGTTTGCTCCTGTATTGCTAGACCTCCCCTCCCCCACCCACCAGATAAGATAAGATCCATGTAAGATAAGATCATTTAAACTATTAGATCCATGGAAGATAAGATCATTTAAACTATTAGATCCATGGAAGATAAGATCCATGGAAGCAGAGACACCTCCCTCTGTTTGCTCATTGCTGTATCCCATTACCTAGAGTGATGCCTGGACTTAGAAGGCATGAGATGAATATTTGCTGAATTAATTATTTGCTTTGCCAAAAACCGTCTTCAAGTGTCTCGGCACCCATGCATAAGCATTATGCATTTATCTCAATAAACAGACAGCCCAGGATGATCAGACTGAACCATCAATTGAATGCGGACTGAGACACCACTGATACGTTAGGGGTGTAGAGAAAGTGGTGTTTGATTCTTGGGTATTCTCTTATTAGGTAGCCTCTTGTCTGACCCATCCTCATAGTGGAGCCCAAATCCTACGGGTGCTACCTTTATTGATAAGTTGTTTAATCTAAGTTGCAATAGTCCCCCCAGATTAAATTGCATTTATTTCAAGATCCTAGAAACAGTGCATAGTGCTTCATCAGAACACAACTTTTTACCCACAGGGTGTTATCTGAACCTGCATCACAGAAATTGGTCCTAGGTGACTCCGTAACACAGAGATCCGATCGTGCAAAGGGGCAAAACTCATAATGATTTTACTTCCTGGGTCCGAAGTTATTGGGGTCTTACATTTACTTAAGCTGTTAGAGCAATTCCTTTGTGGTGGAAATGAACTCACTTGCAATTTTATAAAAATGAACATTTCATTTCATGACATGCTATCTAATCTCTTTCCAGGACCACCATTCTCCCGATGCTGGAAGCTGAACAGCCCTGGTGTGATAACCTGATTTATGCAGAGCGGTGGGTCCCCCTGCCCCATCTCCCACACAGCAGAGAACCTCAGCCTGGAGGTGGTTCGATAACTAATTTAACCTCAAACCTAATTCTTTTAATGATGTATCCGTCACAGCCCCTTAAAATGCCCGCGTCAAATGCAAAGGCTTGGATTTAATGAACGTATACAGCCTTCCTTTTACCTTAATGAACCACCATATAAATGGACTGCATACTTATGAATAGACATAAATTTCAGGTCCAATTTTCTCTATCCATGAGAAATAAAGCCCAGTAAATTACAGAGTTATCCACCCATTGAGATATGTGATATTCTCTTCCCATGATGGGATTGGGTTGGAGAAGGAAAGATAGGAGAAAAAGAAGAAAGAGAAAAGAAAATTAATATTCCTAAGAACCTATGTTGGTACTTGGAAAGGTGAGATGATTTCTACAGAGATCTGCTTGGTTTTGAATGCATTCCCCCTTTTGTTCCCCAGTATGCCATGCTGCCGCTTTCCAGAGGTGGTCAACGCCAATGAGTATAGAAAAGAACTGAATGCTCATAGGGTCAGGGAGCAGGAAGATCTGGGTTCTGGAGCCAGGTGTGTTCCCTGAGTGGTTCTGGGTAAGAATCCAAATTTTGAGGACCCAGGGTTTTGCCCTTATTGACGTAGGCCTTTGATCAGGACGGTCTCAGATGTTAAACTTCAATTCCCATGAACCAGAGAGTCTCAAAGCTATTTGCTCTTGATTTCTGGGAGTCAGAACATCATGTTCGGTGTGAAAGGACAACTAAGATGGTCTGCTCTGGTTGTTACTTCATAAAGATGGATACTGTCAGAGTAACAGCAATAATGCCACAGAAAGACAGCTAAGAGTACACAGACCTCACTGTGATGGAGCACATGTTAATTCACTGAAGTAAACATGCCAAAACTTAAGGGTTTGTTTAAAAAAACGAAAGTTTCTCTCTTGGATGAAGATATCATACTTGGAGTTTAGGAACTAGGAGAATATTTATTTATTCATGTAGTTTAATTTATGTCAGTTTAGTTAAGATGAAGAAAAGGGGGAAATGGAGAGGATTTACGTTCATGTCCTGGACTAAATATACAATTTTATGGTCCCTGCTTGTGTGTGAACAGGAAGGGATGAAATACCTCCTCTTCTGTCAAAGTAAAGCAACATGGGGGTCTCAAAAAGAGACAGAATAGGGGGGCAGGGACGTTGAATAAGTGTGTATTTTAGCCTGAAAATTCTGGTTAATGAGACATTTAGGCAGAGCTAAGCTAAAGTTAGCAGAGCTAAGCTAAACTCTGAAGCTGTGGATAGATTTTGCTTTCATTAATTTATTACTTTTTTTCTTCACCAATGACTCTTTTTTTCTTCAATGATCAGAACAGTTTAAATGATAAATTCAGATAATACAGACAAGTATCAAGAAGATTCCAAAAGTCATCTAAAATAAGCATACTCAACATCTAGACAATACCATCTCTACATGCATATACACACCAAACGTAGGTAAGTCGATCAAATGCATTGAATCCGTTTTTAAATGAGGTATGTCATATATGCTTAGGAGAAAAGATATGCCTTTCACAGAAGAACCTAAAGTGGAGTTAAGTTGAAAATACTGATATTCAGAAAGATATTTCTTCTACTGTACAGTCTTCTCATGAAAAAAAGAATCTTTAAAAAGGTTGGAGATACTGTTTTTGTTAATGTCATGTTTTAGCTTTATGGGCAACAACTGACTTCCCCCTACGAAAGATGAAGGACTTTCTACAAATACTTTCCTGGTATCTTCTCTCTCCTCAGCTTTCCAATTTTGTTAATTTTAGTGTCATTTTGAAAAGGGCAAGTTTTGTAATAATCCAATTCAGTTGGTTTTCAAAATTCTCTCCATAATTTTACCTTGGAACTATATTAGGATGGATTCAGTACATACCAGCACCCCTTCTGATAAAGTCTCAATTTCAGAATTATTTTCCCATCGTTTGTTTAAATGGTTTCATTCTTCAGTAGGTTTTTTTTAAGATATTTTTCTTTGATGTGGTCCATTTTTTAAAATCTTTATTGAATTTGTTACAAGTCTTTATTGAATCTGTTACAATATTGCTTCTGTTTTATGTTTTGTTTTTTTGGCCACGAGGCATGTGGGATCTTAGCTCCCTGACCAAGGATCAAACCCGCACCCCCTGGGTTGGAAGGCAAAGTCTTCACCACTGGACCACCAGGAAGTCCCTTCAGTAGAGTTTTTAAAGATAATGTCACGGTTACTGTCAGATGTCCTTTACAGACCAAGGACCATTCTGAAGACCACATTCTTTCAAACGATATCCATTGCTCCATTACACTCAGACATCGAACGTCTCCATGAAAACGTCCAAGGCCAACCTGTTTTTCTCTATGTTACGTAGGACTTATTTTTCTCTCCAAATGACTCTATGGTTCTCTCTTTATTTTTCCCATTTGGCAACATCACTAGGCTAGGTTTTGGTGAGAGGTTCAGTGTGTAACAACTGTTCCTAAACTAACTTTTGACGACTAGATTCAAGTGTCCCTTTATTTCAAGAAATTTCTCTTCTATCACATCTTTTTTTTGGACGACTTTATATTTCATTCTTAAAAAAAAAAACACAAAACTTTATTTTTTACATTTTTTACACAATTTTTAAAGGTTACACTCCTATTACAGTTATTACAAAATATTGGTTGTATTTCCTGTGTTGTACAGTACGTCCTTATAGCCTGTCTTACATCCGATAGCTTGTATCTCCCATTCCCCCACCCCTAAGTTGCCCTCCCCTCCCTCCCCACTGGGAACCACTAGCTTGTTCTCTATATCTGTGAGTCTGCTCTTTTTGTTACATTCACTAGTTTGTTGTATTTTTTAGATTCCACATGTAAGTGGTATCATATGATACTTGTCTTTCTCCATCTGACTTACTTCACTTAGTATGATAATCTCTAGGTCCATACATGTTGCTGCGAATGACATTATTTCCTTCTTTATTTTATGGCTGAGAAATATTACAGTGTGTATATATACCACATCTTCTTTATCCATTCATCTGATGATGGACACTTAGGTGGCTTCCATATCTTGGCTCTTATAAATAATGCTGCTATGAACACTGGGGTACATGCATCTTTTCAAATTACTGTGTTTGGGTTTTCTGGATAAATAGCAAGGCATGGAATTGCTGGGTTATATGGTAGTTCTACTTTTAGTTTTTGAATGGAATTTTTCTTCTGTTCTCACCTTCAGGCACACCACTTATGTACACATTATACCCGCTTTGTCTCTCATTGCAATTGTCCTCCTGATTCTGAACATCTTTATCCTTTTTCATTTTGAGTGACTGAGTCAAACCTATCCTCTGCGCTGCAATATTTTAGTCTTTTTAAGTCTATTTTATGATATTCCAAATGCTTTTTCAACCTTCGTAATTCTTATTTTTCCTCTTTCATTTCTTTCACTAGCTTTAGCAACTTCATTTACATACTCCTCTATTGTTCTGTAATTTTTTTGGAGACCTTTTCCATCTTTCAATGCATTTTAAAAGAGAAATCATGTATTGAAAATTTGTTGCAGACGATGAAGAAGTAATTGTCTGAAATCATTTCCTTAAGTTTATCGTTCATTTCCTTTTTGGTTATTTATATTGCTTGTTCCCTTGTGTGACCCCGTCTCACCTGCTTTCTTTGCAGTTTAGACAATTTTCTGTTGGCTCCCCTTTCATTTGGTCTTACCTTAGAATAGGTAATTAGCAATGCAAAGGGTCTGCCTTGCAACTTTGGTTCACTTTGTCCTTTAAACTCCCTCTTTTCTGGGTTCGTGCCCCGGTCCGGGAAGATCCCACATGCCGCGGAGCGGCTAGGCCCGTAAACCATGGCCACTGAGCCTGCACATCCGCAACCTGTGCTCCGCAACGGGAGAGGCCACAAAAGTGAGAGGCCCGTGTACCGCAAAAACAAAAAACAAACAAAATAAACTCAAATTAAATGGGCTTCCCTGATGGCGCAGGGGTTGAGAGTCCGCCTGCCGATGCAGGGGTCACGGGTTCGTGCCCCAGTCCAGGAAGATCCCACAGGCCGCAGAGCAGCTGGGCCCGTGAGCCATGGCTGCTGAGCCTGCGCGTCCGGAGCCTGTGCTCCGCAACGGGAGAGGCCACAACAGTGAGAGGCCTGCGTACCGCAAAAAAAAAAAAAAAAAACTCCCTCTTTCCAAGTCAGTTCTTTGCCATTGGGAGCAGGTCTCTTTCAAGATTCAAGAGTTCAGGGAGGGCTTCCCTGGTGGCGCAGTGGTTGAGAGTCCTCCTGCTGATGCAGGGGACACGGGTTCGTGCCCCGGTCCAGGAAGATCCCACATGCCGCGGAGCGGCTGGGCCCGTGGGCCATGGCCGCTGGGCCTGCGCGTCCGGAACCTGTGCTCCGCAATGGGAAAGGCCACAGCGGTGGGAGGCCCGCGTACCGCAAAAAAAAAAAGAGTTCAGGGAGCTGGTACAGATGATAGGGAGACTTTATCCCATAGTCAGTAGATACAGTTGTAAACTTAAAGTCAAGGATGCAATCATCTCAACTTGCTTCACCTCAGACAGCACCATAGAGGTAGGAATCTAAGATCCATGGAAACGATGGGAGTGACAGCTTTTTAAAAATGGAAATGCTTTCCTCGTTTTTATTTCCATCAACATAATTGCATCCTGAGCCTGTCCTAAGCTTGTCTCTGCTAGGAGGAGGTGGAGGGAAGTTTACAGTCAGATTTCAGTGTTGAAAATAGGATTTTGCAGCAAGTGATACAGTCCTGACGGACAGGCTTTGTTGAGAGGAAGGATTTACATATGCCCATTTGCACTCCTCTCTAATTCAGGTCTCTGACACTTTTTTTTTCTAGGAGCTATTGATTCTGATGGAGGACAGACTGTCAGTATCTCTGTCTCCTGGCTAGACTGCACACTTAGCCAGGAAGCAGTTTGTCTGCTGGCCTGGAGTTCTCATTTCTTGGTTTCTTTGAAGACAAGGTTTTCTTCCATTTACTTTTTGAGAAAGGGATGTAAGTAAAACAAAAAATGCCTTTATCATATTTAACACGAGTAGTGGATTTTTTAATTTAAATGATTCATCTTACAAGAAAGTCTGTAAACGCTTGGCTTTTCACACCTAATGATCATTTTAAAGTGGTTCCTACATTTCTACCAGAGATATTCACAAGTGCCCACTACACGTCTGTGACTGTCCTGAATGTGTGTCAGTGAATAAAAGAGCATGGTTACTACCTTCTTATACCAGCGTAGTTTGAATTCATCTTCTCCACAACTCCCAAGATCCCTTATTTCTAGCAGAATTAGCTTTGTAAGCCAATTGGCCATTCTGCACACAAAATATCTTTCCTCGTGTGAAACAGAATTGATTCCTCCTTGAAGTTAAATAAGCAAATCTATATTTGAGGAGTGCCAGCTACGTTCAATACCCCTCTCTCTCTTCTTCGATCCAATCCAGATTCATTTCCAAGTTACTGTCCTTTCTCATTTTATATCTGAGATTATATATATACATATAATTTTCAAATCATTTCTCTACATAGTTGATTCTATTGCATGGAGTTCTTCATTTATATTTCTCATGTATATTTAGAATGTATGTTAGCATTAAGCATGCTTGGTATTCAGCACTGAGTTTACAGTGAATCAGATATTCAATAAATATTGATGGACGTTCCATAGTTTGGGGGAAGTCTGGATGCCCAATTTGCAAGAAGGAAAGAGCCACTTTCCAGACACATTATTTTTTCCAATTTAAGGTCTTAACTGACATGATTAGTCTAGAATATAGTAATTAAGATTTGTTTGCTTTAGTTAATAGTCATGAAAGCACCAATGTTTCTGTTAGAAAATTAAGCAATTAAGATGACTATTGCTCATTACGGATGGCAATATAAATGCTTATTTCCAAGGGGGAAGAGTTCTAAATATTTCATCACAGTGCCTAATCATTTAATTGGGAATCTTGCCTACTGATAAATGACGCTTAAATCATGCAGATATAAACACACTGCATTGTTTGGAAAATTGCATCAATGTTGAATTTGAGCTTTTTTAAAAATTTATTTTATTTATTTTTTAATTTTGGCTGCATTGGGTCTTCGTTCCTGCGTGCAGGCTTTCTCTAGTTGCGGCGAGAGGGGTCTACTCTTCATTGCTGTGTGTGGGACTCTCATCGCGGTGGCTTCTTATTGTGGAGAATGGGCTCTAGGCGTGCGGGCTTCAATAGTTGCGTTGCGTGGGCTCGGTAGGCATGGCACGAGGGCTCAGTTGTGGGTCACGGGCTCTAGAGCACAGGCTCAGTAGTTGTGGCGCACGGGCTTAGTTGCTCCGCAGCACGTGGGATCATCCCGTACCAGGGCTCAAACTCATGTCCCTTGCACTGGCAGGCGGATTCCTAACTACTGCGCCACCAGGGAAGCCCTGAATTTCAGCTTTTAAATGGAAAGAAAGTATTCTAACTAAAGAAAATGACTACTCTCTAAATTCCTCAGGCATGTCTAAAAATACCGAGAAAATGAAAGAGCATGTTGTTATTAGGGATGAGCTAGGTCTGGCATAGACTCAGGAAAGGAAAAGAATACAATTTAAAAACAATCATAACTCCATTATTTGGAATTTATCCTAAAGAAATAATCAGATTTATGAAAAGACTTGTGTATAAGGATGTTTACTATAATTTTACTGATAGTAGTGAAAATCGGAAACAAGTGCAAATGCTCAACAAAATGAAATTAGCTGAATAAATTCTGTGGTACTAATCAGCCACTAACAGTCAGATTAAAATACGTATCACATTGGCAGTTTTTTAAAGTACAGCATTTTATTTTTAAAGCAGGATGCAAAATTATATATACAGTATGATCCTAAATTTGTAAACATTTCCTAAGATGTATATATCACATATCACATTTAAATATACATTATAGGGACTTCGCTGGTGGTCCAGTGGTAAAGAATCTGCCTTGCAACGCAGGGGACGCAGGTTCCATCCCTGGTCAGGGAACTAAGATTCCACATGCCGTGGGTCAACTAAGCCCATGTGCCACAACTAGAGACGAGAAAATCCGCTGCCACAACCAGAGAGAAGCCTGCGCACCACAACAAGTGCCCATGCGCTGCAACGAAAGATCCCACATGCCTCACCAAAGATCCCACGTGCCACAACTAAGACCTGACACTGCCAAAAAAATAAAACTAATAAATAAGTAAATAAGTCAATAAATATAAGCATTCTTGGCCAGCTCCGGTCTCCTATCTCAGGCTGGCACAGCTGCTTGTGCAAGAGGAAGACACACTAAAAAGGAAAAAGGAAAACAAGGTGCAATATGGAGTATTCTAGAGTACGTCCGAAAGAGAAAAGTCCTAAGGATAAACAGAAGCAGAGCATGGGAAGTGGGAATGATGTGTTGGACCGTGGAGGGAAAGCCTTGGAAAGTTCCCTGAGAAGGTATGTGTGGAGTAAAGATCCAGAGGGAGGTCGTGAAAGACAGAGAAAAGAGAAACAGCAGAAAAGAGAAACTAGGAGCGGGGAACACACCTAGTGCCCAAGAGAAGTATGGCGCCTGAGAAGGATGGGAAGCCTTCTGCCGTTTAGAGCAAATGAGTAAAATTATCTGACACACATGTTCCCAGGATCACTGACCACACAGTGCCGCCAAGAGAAAGCTCCCACTGCACGTGCCAACCTGCCCCACTGGTCTTTCAGAGCTGCCCAATGTTTGGTACATGCGCCAGCATTTTCCAAGTTACTCCCATTTCCCCAAATCCACTTTGTTCTTGACTACACAGTACCTCTGGGCATCCTGGTTCCTCTGGTGCAAAAGTTGTGGTTTCCACTCTTTGATTAGCCAGTTCCGACTTGGGCACTGAAACCACCAATTAGTGTTGTACTCTTTGTCATGACACGAATTGGTTTTTATTTTAGCATCTTTTTACTTCTCTGCCTCTCATCTCAGACGGTGAGTGTTTTGAGGACAAGAACTCTTCTCAGAAGAACTCATGGTCATCCACGAATTAAAAGGAAGAGTATTTGCAGAAGACCGCAGAAATCCCAAAACCAAATTTGGAAAATGGCAAATGGAGTGCTCAATAGGAAAAAGAACAGATCACTGGAAACAGACACCCAGAAAGGGGAGATGGTAGATGGAGGCCCCTTGTTAATTTCGCAAGTGGAACAGACATTTCTCTGTCACCATATTAGTTTATCCTCCTATTATCCCTCCACAGACCTGGTCCAAACTGCATGCATCAGGAGTCTTAAGGATGGGAAATTTGGTAGGAAAGAGGGTTGTGCGAGAACCTTAGGATAACTGGGTTTCTCAGAGATGTTTTTACTGGACAGATTTTTGAGGGCTTTGAGGGGCTTTTGATTTTGAATATATAAGGTTTGTCAACAGGAAGGTAGCTCTTTCTCCTTATTACTTGGACCACTTCATGCCTTCTCCTTGGACAACAGTCTTAGCTCATGAGACCCCAAGACCTGAGGATGTAACTCCAAGGAGACAGGGTCCACTTTCCCTGTTCAAAGTCGCAATCCTAAAGAGGAAACTGTGTGTGAATTTTCATCCAGTTCAGCAGAAGTGGAGGCTCTGATGATGATACATGGCAGAAATGAGGACAGTGCATTGGGCTGAGGCTCCCTTATCCTTTGTCATTTTTAAAAAAATAATTTATATTTATATTTTTGGCTGCACTGGGTCCTCGCTGCTGCACACGGGCTTTCTCTAGTTGTGGCGAGTGGGGGCTACTCTTCGTTGCAGTGCATGGGCTTCTCATTGTGGTGGCTTCTCTTGCTGTGGAGCACAGGCTCTAGGCGTGCGGGCTTCATTAGTTGTGGCATGTGTGCTCAGTAGCTGCGGCTCGTGGGCTCTAGAGCACAGGCTCAGTAGTTGTGGTGCACGGGCTTAGTTGCTCTGCGGCATGTGGGATCTTCCCGGACCAGGGCTCGAACCCACGTCCCCTGCCTTGGCAGGCAGATTCTGAACCACTGCACCACCAGGGAAGTCCCACTCTTTGTCATTTTTAACATGACATGGCAGACAGTTCAGGACACTGAAGAATCACAAAACATAAAGAAATATCAAGCTTGTTTACCATGCAATTCCTCCACAGAGGCTTCCATTTACGGATTATGGGGGTCCAGCTGATCTCTAAATTAAGAGGTGGCCCGACAAGATGATGGACAATTTGAGAAGGGTCTTAGTGTACACACTGATTTTTATTCTATTAAGAAAACACTGCACAACATAACTGAATTAAAAGTAGTAATTTTTAAGGTGTTCATTATGAATACCAATTTGATTGGGTTTTTTCCAGATTTCAATTCACGGGGAGTGGAGTTAAATTTATACAGGGACTTGTACATTCTCACGAATTAAGTCTGCTTCAGAATCAGAATTTTTGAGATGCACCGAGGGGAAACAAATGGGGGGATCTATGCTAGGTAGTACTCCTGATAAACTTTCACTTAAAAATGCCCATGTTATAATTCATCGTTCTCTCAAAGGTTTCCTTTTACTGACAAGTAGGTTCAGATTTTTTTTTAATGTATTTGGATTTAAATAAATTCACTCAGTAAGTTCATACTCCATGGTATACACAAGAGTCCTCTGGCATTCATGAAAAATAAAAGTATTGTAGAACACATTAAAAAATAAAGTGGATATTGAAAATGAAAGGAAAGTTATGGTTTGCTCAGTGGTCTCCAAGTACTTCGTTTAATCAAATGTTTAATACTGGTAATCTCCCCTACTCTCTCATCCCACAAGACTGTTCATTTTGCTGGTTCTGGGCTCCACTTTTAATCAGTTCGGGCACTCAGTACATGCACTCAGGGAAATAATTTCCCTATTTCTATTTTCTCCTACTGCAGCAAAAGAGGAAATGTTTCCATTTCTAGAAGTTATTTGAGATGACTTCCAGTGAAGTGGATTGTGTAGATGTATGGAAAGTAGCATGAGTGTATTTTCCAGGGCAAGATCGTTCTCAATAAACACTCACATTTCCCCCTTGTTTTACAATTTTCAAAACCATTTCACATACATTATCTCATGATGAGATTCAATCCAAGGAGAAAATTAACTGGAAATACAGTTATTTCTATGATTTGAGCAACTCTGTTATTTTTGTGCATTTCTCTGTACCAGTGAACACACAGGGTAGAAATATAAGTAAACAATTTACAAATATTTTAAAATGCCATTTACAAAACAAACAAACAAAGACACTTTGACTGAATGTCCATATTTCCGTGTTACGAAGCAGAGTTTTCATATTATTTTTGGTATTCAAGATACACAAATTGTCTCTATCTTGATGTATAGAGATTATATATATAGTTACACATAGAAATTATACATGTAAATATATTCTAATTTAATTTTTAAAATAAGGAGCAAAATTCTTGAAACGAATCTGAAGAATAATGAAGGGATAGACTTGTGACTAGATATATACATACATACATGTATACATAATGTTTTATTGGAGAAAAATTAGAAAAAATTCTGATTAAACAATTTTCCAAAAAATTCAGCCAATATTCCACATTAGAGATAAGAACTGTAAATCTTACTTGAAGTTTTAGTTTCCCGGTCACTGAACAATATGTTTGATTGTATCTGTGTTTATCATCAGATATAGTACTCTCTTATATGGCAGAAATGGACAGAACATTGTAAATCAACTCTACTCCAATAAAATAAATTTTTTAAAAAAGCACAAGGTGATACCATCACACATGTGAACTTAAGATACGGGTTATTTAATTAACCCATCTATCCTGGGGAAGGAAGCTATGCTGCTGCTTTGCTACTGTAAACCTCCTTGGGATTATGTATTTCCCCATTTGTGCTATTTTCCTTTGGGCTACATTTCTAAAATTATGTCTACAGAGACAAATTTAAGACTTTTTAAAGGCGTTTCATTATATAATTCCAAATGGCCTCCCAGAAAGGTTACATAAAATTATTCAAAGTGTCCAAGAGTACTACTCTTTACCACATAACACCACCCACATTTTCTATTGTTTCTTGTAATATGTTAATCTCGTCGTGGAAAATTGACACAGTGTTTAACTCTAAGCATTGTTTGTTTATTAGCGAATTTAAATATAAGACATGAAACACCACAAAACTCCAAGAAGAGAACATAGCCAAAACATTCTCTGACATAAATTGTACCAATGTTTTCTTAGGTCAGTCTCCCAAGGCAATAGAAATAAAAGCAAAAATAGACAAATAGGACCGTGTCAAATTTACAAGCTTTTGTATAGCCAAGGAAACCATCAACAAAAGACAACCTAGGGACTGGGAGAAAATATTCGCAAACAATGCAACCAACAAGGGCTTAATCTGCAAAACACACGAACAGTTCACCCAACTCAGCAACAAAAAAACAAGCAACCCAATCAGAAAATGAGAAGACCTGTATAAATATTTCTCCACAGATGAAATACAGGTGCCCAACAGGCACATGAAAAGATGCTCAACATTGCCAATTACTGGAGAAATGCACATCGAAACCACAGTGAGGTTATCACCCCACACCAGTCAGAATGGCCGTCAACAGAAAGTCTACAAATAACAAATGCTGAAGAAGGTCTGGAGAAAAGGGAGCCCTCCTACACCGCTGGCAGGTATGTAAACTGGTGCAGCCACTATGGAGAACAGTATGGAGGTTCCTTAAAAATACCAAAGATAGAGCTACTATATGATCCAGCAATCCCACTCCTGGTTATATATCCGGAAAAGATGAAAACTCTAATTAGAAAAGATACATGCACCCCAATGTTCATTGCAGCACTATGTACACTAGCCAAGACATGGAAGCAACCTAAATGTCTATCGACAGATGAACAGATAAAGAAGATGCAGTGGGGGGCTTCCCTAGTGGCGCGCAGTGGTTGAAAGTCCACCTGCCGATGCAGGGGACGCGGGTTCGTGCCCCAGTCCGGGAGGATCCTGCACGCTGCGGAGTGGCTGGGCCCGTGGGCCATGGCCGCTGAGCCTGCGCGTCCGGAGCCTGTGCGCGTCCGGAGCCTGTGCTCCACAACGGGAGAGGCCACAGCAGTGAGAGGCCCGCGTACCGCAAAAAAAAAAAAGAAGATGCAGTGTGTGTATATACACACACACACACACACACACACACACACAATGGAATAGTACTCACCCCTTAAAAAGAATGAAACAATGCCATTTGCAGCAACGCAGATGGACCTAGAGATTATCATAGTAAGTGAAGTATGTTAGACAAAGATAAATACCATATGATATCGCTTATATGTGGAATCTAAATATGGCACAAATGAGCTTATCTACAGAAAGACTCACAGACATGAAGAACAGACTTGTGGTTGCCAGTGTGGGGGGTGTGGGCGACGGATAAATTAGGAGTTTGGGATGAGCAGATGCAAACTATCATATATAGAAGGGATAAACAACAAGGTCCTACTGTATGGCACAGGGAACTATATTGAATATCCCATGATAAACCATAATGGAAAAGAATATGAAAAAGAACATATATATACATATATATACGTATATATATGTATGTGTGTATATATATATATAAAACTGAGTCACCTTGCTGTACAGCAGAAATTAACAGAACATTGTAAATCAACTCTACTCCAATAAAATAAATTTTAAAAAAAGCACCAGGTGATACCATCACACTCATGTGAATTTCAAAGTTTACACAGACTCACAATAGTGAGTGCTGCTAGGATGTGAAATGGTGGTACCCAAAGGAACTTTTTGGTGATGATAAAAGCTTCTATCTGTGCTGCCAAATATTGGGGCCACATGCAGCCACTGAGCACTTGAAATTTGGTTACTGGGACTGAGGAACTAAATTTTAAATTTTATTTCATAGTCATTAAATTTAAATGACCACATGTGGCTGGTGGCTACCATACTGGATAGCACAGATACAGAACATTAGGGGAATGCTGGGGGGAAGGGTGTAAATTAATACCAGCTCTTTGAAACATGTACATACAGTTGAACATACATATCCCTTAAGAGGCGTCAGTTTCACTTTTAGGGATATATGCAAAATTGTGCTCGCCAGCGTTATTTATAAGAGCCGCAAATGGGAAACACATCGAACGGTGTCAAAGGTAGATTCGATCAATAAATGATAGTATTTTTTGTATCATGGAACACCACATGTCACTGAAGATAAACTAACCACCACTAAGCACAACAGCACTGGTGGATCTCACAAATGTAACGTGAAGCATTAGAAGTCAGATGCAGCAGAGTATTCTATGATTCTAGTTTTATAAATATTAAAAGGAGCCTAAAGTAATCTGTGGCATGAAAAGTCATGATTGGGAGAAGTGGGCAGGGGACGAGTTGTTGGGAGAATCTTCTTGCAATGGTCAACTTTTTGACCAAGGAGATGCAGACACAAATTATTCACTTGTGATAACTCAAGCTTCGTATGAATGATCTGTGCACTTTTCAGTTATATACGCTGTATTTTCATATAGACGGTGAACACAAAGCAGAGAATGACATATCAGCAACATACTAATGACATATAAGATTATACCATAGTGTCAGAAGATGTGAACATCAACATGTAAAGTTGTAAAAAAAATAAAAAAAAAGTAGGGACCCCTTCCCTAATTTGTCTTAGGTACACACAAAAGTGGTATAATAGATCTTTAGAGTGCTGTTTGACTAAGTGTAACATAAAAATTGTTAAGTGGTAAGAAAACATTATGTTATTGGTTTGACTGGCAATGTTCTCTTTCAGAGAACCAGATAAAAGTGGCGTGTCATACGACCAAGCTTCTTTGGGTTCAAGGAAATGTAGTATCTAATTTTTGAGGTTTCCTAAAGCAACATAAGACACCTCCACAGAGTGGGCACCATACTACAGGATGGGTCATAAACCCATCGTAAATCAAATGCTACTCCCATCGAGGGGAGATCAGAAGTGAAGGAGGTGGGAAGCAGAAGAGGTGACCAAGGAGGCCCGCAGTAAGCAGTGGTTCCCAAAGGGAATTTGATGGGTATGTAAATAGGAATAAGAAGGGAACTTTCCTCGTTCATTCCATCAAAACTCCAGGGAAGTTTCTCTGTCTCGTTTTGTCACTCCTAATGAATCATGGCAACTAAATTAACTATTTTGCCCAAGGGGTGTCTTTGCCTATGGGTGGGTAAAGACAAAGACAGATATTTAGCAAAAAAAAAAAAAATTGTTATTGAAAACTAGACTTACATGTGCCTTGGTAATTCATTCAGAATAGCCCTTTTAGGTTGTCACATATCTGAAAATACAACAATGATTTACTGAACACATTCACCCCGTGTCAAGTGCAATCCGAACTCCAAGTTTATATTTTAAATGTTGGTAGGTTTGGACTGTAGAAACCAGGAATGCCCATAGACTGTTTCACCTGAATTCACGATGCTTTGTTTTATTTATCCTCAAGGCAACTGGACTATCTTTGACAAGCTCGGCATCATGGAATATATTGTGTAAAGACCTCTCGAATCTTGAGTCAGTGTCTTTTACGATAATTACAATGTCCGAGGAGTTTTCAGAACCGGAAGGCATTCGGTGATATTTTAGCCTTGTTATTTCCATTCTTCTTCTGACAAGAACTTCACCGTATGAAAAGCACCATTGTTTTTGAATTCCATCATGATCAGCAATGAAAATGAAATCCAAAGAACGCGTAAACTTTATCATGCTTTTTTCTCCCCTGACCCTTCCCAACTTCTGCTCAATTTGATGTAAACAAAGGCGGGCATTCATGATCATATATTATCAGAAATTTTATTCTGTGAACAGCAAAAGCAAACACACCCTTCTAGACATTTGCACTGGAACACTGGCAGGGGTCTCTCAGGATGAATTTCCCCATTTATACTTCCAATTAGATGCGTGATTTTGTTCACGTCTTCATCCCCAACTCCACCCCGGTGCGGCCCAGTGTCCACGGAAAAGCTGATGGCATCTTGGAGTGTCTGACTGAACCAGAGGCAATCCCTGTAATCTTGCTATTGTTCACCTCAGGAGTTGGGTGTGTTATGTGATTCTTGCTAATCAGATGAGGGACGTCTTCTGCAAGGGTCACAGGAGAGTGTCCTCCTAACTAGCAGAGACGCACAGAAGAGATGTTCTCTTTGCTGCTACATCACATCTCTCTGTCCCGAAGCCAAGCCTGTAACTCCGAAGCTGAAGACAGCCAACTCCCAAGACTGCAGAGCAGGAAGACAGAAAACACCTGGATTCCCGATGACCTCACTGTGTGGGTTGATTCTCTCACCTGATGTCCACCTTACCCCTGGGCTTCCTGAGAACTAAAATCTGGACCTACCTGACCAGCTTATCAGACCCAGTGTCTGGCAGGTGGATGGAAACAAAATGAGGGCAGTTTATCATAGCTGACCAAATACAGTACCTATCCCTCACTATGCTGAAATTGTTTGAAATGAAACATTTATTTCCTAATACACTTGACCTGTTTATCTCTTAAAATACTTTTAAATAATGGGAAGGAAATTCAAGCAAGTAACAGATATTGTATGCTAAGTCCACAGATGCCCACGAAGCCCACTGATGCCCATTTGATTAGCTCTATGACCTTAAAGGATGAGATTCCCTCCACTTTGATGAGAAGCAAACCAGGCTGGCTAAACCAAAAGAAGATGTGCCCAGCTGAGAAGCAAGGCAGAACCAATTTTTAGAAAAGCAAATGCTTCTCTAAGATGTACTGGTTTGTATCTGACAGAATATCTATGAAACTTTTTTCGTTCAGTCTTGGCCGAACCCTTTAAACAAATTAATTTGACCAAAGAAGCAGCTTTTTTTCCCCTAAATGAAGAATGTGTCCCCGAAGATGAACAAGACAGGAAATGAGTAGCTAAAACTGTTTCTAAAGGAGAGTTCATTCATTTCACATAATTCTGGGGTAACTATCGTATCCAGGGTACTGTGTGAGGTCCCAGGAAATCACAGATGACAAGCCCCAGATTCTGCCATCGGTGGAGACAGCAGGGGTTCCTGTGCAGAGAATAGAGAGCTCGTGCACACGCGAACATCTGTGCACACGCACGCTGATTATGTGGGGCCACAGAGGTATCCTGCAGCGCGAAAACCAGATGACAGGCCAGGGTCAAGTCGGCAGAGTTTGGCAAGTCCAGAACTAGCCTGTTTTGACTTCCTCAGCTGACCGGTGTATTCACAGCCTCTCTGTCTGCTATGGACTCAATGTTTGAGCCTCCACATGAAGTCACTAACCTCCCAATGTGAACATGTTAAAATCAAGGACACTTGCCAAACAACCAAATAGGCAAAAACACGGTTCAAGGCCTAGAGAAGATGGAGAGATGATTTCTAGCTGGGGTGATTGGGGAGGTTGATTTGAGAGCAGTGTGGGCTGGGTTTCTTCCCACCAGGAGGAACATATAAAGCAAACAGGGTTGTAGAAGTTGGACCTCTTCCTTCGGGCGGGTCCTTCCAAAAGTGTGTTCCACTTAATAGAGACCTTAGAATCCTTCCATGTTCAAAGCGTCTTGCATTGACAGCACTCGGTACGACGTACCCTTCTTTGAATGATCGAAGGCACACCAGTTCATTCAAGGCTCTGAGAAGTCCTGCAGATGGTGATCTAGAATTTCCCAACAGAATTTCTCAAATGCGTAACGAGTCATGAAAACGAGTCTTGGGAACGACCTTGTCATTATGGTGAACCTGGCAATGACTGTGGGCAGGAACGTGATAATCTGGGAGAGCTGAAATTGTGGGGAGCTAGACTCAGGGAATTAGGTGCCTGGGGGATAACTCAAGATTGGCCAAAAGAAAACACCCAAAAAACAAACAAAAACTAAACAGTGCTCAGTTTGCTGCTGCTTTTCTCACTGTAACTTAGTAGATAACAATCCCAGAGGTTCAACAGACTTTGCATAAGTGTGAAATTGCCGGAAGTAGAAACACAGTACAGACCAAATTAAAAGAATTTCTATTTCCTTTAGATGTGGCTGGTCTAACGACAAGACCCACTTAAAAAAAATCATATTTACTTAAAATTTGTCCGACAGTATTTAAAGATAAAGACACACATTAGCAACAGTTTCTAGAGCTGGCCGAGAGCCTAGCCCGCTAAAGCATGACCACACACTCCACAAATTTCTACGCCAACAGGAGTTGCCACCCTAGTCTCAAAATTCTATGGAGATGGTGTCCTTTGTTGGGTTTGAGCTCTGCTTCGGTCTCGCATAAATCTTTGACTTGGGGAAGATTACTGATCTCACAACCAAAGCCAATAAGAGCGAACAAAATTGAGGTGGGCTTATTAAACCAGGAACAAAAGAAGGATCCTCACAATAGATATGATTATTGGAAATTCTGCACAATAAATGAAACACAGAGTGGAAGGAAGAGGCACAAATATTGGAAATGACAAGGCAAAGTTGGATTTATTTACAGATGCTATGACAGCCCGCCTCGCCAAAGCATACGGGTCCGCTCTTAGAAGGTTAGGCACATTGATGAGTCCCGAACTATTTTAATCTGTTTCCTCTGTCAAACGTAAGTAAAAAGCGCTGAAGCTCCTGAGGCAACAGGACACAGAACATAAACCCAGAGATGCACTCCGTGGGAGATCGTTTCCACCAGCCCCAACTCATGTTCATTATATCAGGAACCACCCTTCACCTGCGGCCCCTCCTCGGTCAGCAGGACAGGTGAAGGAATTTGTCCTTTTTTCTAACAGCCTTGGAAAACCACGGAGGGTTGAAGCAGGTACGGACATGATCTAATTGCTGCTTCAGACAATGCTCCGACTATAGAGAGAAGGTTGGCTTATGGGGAAAAGGCCAAGAGCAGAGAGGCCAGCCAGGAGGAGGTGTTTGCTCCAAAGGAGTAGAAAATAATAATAATTATTATTATTAAAGGAAAACTGTTTCTCTATTCACAGCACTTCCGACACCCAACGTGTGGGTCTTCCACACCGAGCAGGTCTCCAGTTCTCCTGGGACACCAGCTGGGTGCCGTCCACTTCAATTCAACTCTGATAGGAGCCCGGGGGCGCGCAGACCTCACGGGGTAAAGACTCGGTGCCCCAGGACGGCTCCCACGTCAACCCCAAGCGCAGGGACTGGGTCCCCAGGCCGCCCACACTTGTGTCCGACAAGGCTACACACGGAGGGTCCCCGTGACGCCCTCCTCAGAGAACGCAGGCAACACGTGGCTGACTCACCCATTTATCAGAAAGGGACGAACAGCCAGAGAGAGCGGTGGAGGGCGAGGCCCGGGGGGGCCCCGAGCGCCGGAGCTCCTGTCTCCGTGGAGCTTGGGGGTCGTCACTCTGCCAACGTGCGGACGGGTTGCCCAACCCGGAAGCGCTCGGAACCCCTCAACATAGAGACTTTACGGGGCTGCAGCCAGGAACGACTGTCGAAAGCCTCGCGCAACGTGAGCCGCTCGAGCCCCGCCCCCTCCGCGCTCCGTGGCGCCTGGGGGCGGGGCTGGACGGGCCCACCCTCTCGTCACGTGGTTGGTTCCTCCGGGCAACCGGCCCGCACCTCGCAGGGCTACGCCTCAGCGCAGACTCGGGCGCGGCGCGGCTCGTTCCGAGGGTCGCAGGATGCTCCTCTGGCCTGCGTGACTCAGGAAGCTCCTAGGGTTTCGGGAGCTCTGCGCCAGGAGCCAGGAGGTCACCGTGCATTAGGATGCGCCCTAAATCCAATAATAAGGGTCCTTATGATAAGAAAAGAAGACACGGAAGAGGAGCCCCATGAAGACGGAGGCAGAGACGGGAGGGATGCGGCCACAAGCCCAGGGACGCCTGGAGCCCCCAGAAGCTGGAAGAGGCAGGAGGGACCCTCCCCTGGAACCTCTGCAGGGAGCGCGGCCCTGCCCACACCTGGATCTCAGAGGCGTGGTCTCCAGGACTAGGGGAGGATAAATGTTTGTTGTTTAGAGCCACCTGGTTTTTGGTAATTTTTTGCGGCAACCCTAGGAAATTAGTACAGTCCTGTAGTATATACGGAATGTCTTTTACGCCATACCTTACCTCTTTCAGGGGTACTTACTTTTTAACTTTTAGTTCCAGTTATTTTATAAAAGACTCGGTAATCAAGTGAAGGGTGGAAATTCAGATAGCACCATGCAGGTAGGGAGAGTTTTGTGTGGAAGAGCGAGCCTTTGTCAGCACACCGAAATGCCGCTACTTAGGAGAGGAGAGAGGTCCTCCTGACACCTCCGCCTGACCCCTTGGTTCACAAGCACAGGTTACAGGTGAGCTGCATGTACAGCTACAAGAACCACCTGTGGGTGATTAAACTTGCCAGATGCCTGGCATGTCCATGTAGCTAGTCCTCTAATGCATGCCTCTCGTGTCTGTATTCCTAGTTCATTTTCAAATAAGGTAAGAGGGATTTTTAAATTAATTTTAATAAAGGGAGAAATAACCTCTACTACACAATTCTAAGAAGACATAACGGGTGTGATGGGAACATCAGCAGCGGTGCCTACACCGATGTCATTCTTTTCTTCAATTCATGGTTATCAAAGCCAGAGTGAAAATATTGTAAAATGCCGAGACGTGGATAAT
The DNA here is from genome assembly GCF_951394435.1 of Stenella coeruleoalba. Classification (NCBI taxonomy): domain Eukaryota; kingdom Metazoa; phylum Chordata; class Mammalia; order Artiodactyla; family Delphinidae; genus Stenella; species Stenella coeruleoalba. The sequence continues at coordinate 4,271,819 of NC_137152.1, forward strand.
TAAACAATACAGATTTTGAGAAGGAGAACACCTTGATGGAATGAATCATTATGAATCAGCAGATTGAAGTATAGAATTATTTGAACTATTGAATGTAACGATTGAGTTAAAATGGGAGAAATATATTGTAGGAAGTGGTTCTCAAGATGGGGTGCCTGGACCGGAAGCCTATCAGCTGCACCTGGGAACTTGTTAGAAATGCAAATTCTTGGGTGTCACCCCAGACTTGCTGACTCAGACCCTCAGGGGAGCCCAGCCTGCTCTTTTCTAACAAGCCTTCCTGGGGGGCCCATGCCACCCTCTGCTAATATGTGGCTAGAACGGAGTCATTTACCCTTCTATCTCTGCAAGCAGTGCTCCAGAGAATACGACCATGGTAGAAAAACAACAGGACATTGCCCCTTAAGAGAAGCAAACATATAACCTTCAAACGGTTTATTAAAGAGACTGGCAATTTGGAAATCTGCCTTTTGTTCTGAATCCTTAGTCACACAGATGAAGCATGTACTTGAAAGGCTGGCAGAGCAATCTGGCCGCTGATAATTTAATTGGGCTGCTACCTGGTAGAGAGCAGTTTGCTGCGTGAGGGTCCCCAGGGTGATGGCTGCCTGGAGGGCGGGCGGGGGGAGGGAACCGGGAATCAGCGGTGATGGTCTCCCAGCCAGAAGCACATGGGAGCAGAGTTGCCTCTACTAGGCTGCTTATCCCCTGACCTCCAGGAAAAGTCATTAGTGGCCCCAGAGGAGCAGACCAGCTTGTTTCCAGAGCCACGTCCTGGGAGCTGCGCCTGCCCAGCAAATATCTGGATGACTAGAGGGGGATAGACAATTCCAGAGAGACGATGAAAAGCGTATTACCCGTTCTTTCCACAGGAAAGAGTGATATCTATCAGTGGGTTCCATGTCCCAGTTTCACAATCTTATTTAGGTTTCCAAAGTGCTTCGCAGACCCAGCTGTGTGGGTTACATAAAACCTGCTGGGCTTCTTACCGGTGACAGGCATAGCCCATGTCAAAAAGCATGCACGTGAAATTAAATTATCTCTTTGATAATGACAGGATTGCAAGCAGAGAACGAAACTTGTTTTCTCATTCGGTTATGCCAGAAAGGCTCCATTCCACTGAGCTGTCTCTCCCCCTTTCTCATGTGGAAATCATACGGAATATTTGCATGTGTGTGTGTAGGGAGTGCTTTGAACGGTCATATAACAGCAAGCAAATGGAAGTTACATTGACTTCTCCGAGTGTGAGAGAGAACTGAAGATAGGCAAGAAGCTGCTGGGTCAATTCCAGGTAACTGAAATTCAAAAGTGAATTCTTTCCTTTGACTTAATTATGATACAGGACAAAGTGAGGAGAAGCTTGGAAATCTTGAATATTGACATTCGGTTTAAAAACTAATGAAATTATATGTTTCAGAAATCTATAAACAACATAGATACAGCATCTCTCTTTCTCTGTCTCTCTCACACACACACACCTTACGTCTTTAATTCATATACATACAGATGACCGATACTAGGGCTCTGAGTATGGTATTTATAATGTAATACATGTGATTTTGACTATTCTCGACATTCTTTTTCAGAAAAGGGACATAAATTGGAAATAGATTACATTTATACATCCATATACACTCTTCAAATATGCAATCAAAATGAGACTATTTCCTGTGAGACTAAAAATAATAAAACTGTATGTAATTCGAGAGGTGGGGAAGAATCTTAAAATGAACATTAAAACATAATAAAAATACAGATAGAGTCTATCCCAGAACGCCCGCATTGCTCTCCCAGAATACGGTTTCAAAGAACGATGAGAGAAGACGCTTTAGAGAGAGAGTATAATGATTTTAGAAACGAAAGCAATTCCCAGGATAGGTCTTTCAGGGGAAGGAGCTTAAGCAAAGTTTCACTGTCCTGTTGGTCTCTGGGGCATCCCTGGGGTGCACTAGACCTGCCCTACCTGGTTAGAAGGAGCTCATACAGAATCAGTCTAAGACCTACGTCAACTGATGGAGGAAACGCAAAACATGTACACAGTGGGATCTTTGTACTTTCTCCATAGATTAGGTGTCACTTCTTGTAGTTGATGGCTCTTTCTACCTTTTGAATTCTGGGTGCATTTTTTAAGCACCAAGAGAATGTTTAATCTATTCTTAGAATTCAATGGCCACAACAAAAACCGTATATCAAAACACCACAGCTACCATCATACTCAGCAATGAAAAAGTGAAAGCTTTTCCTCTAAGATGCAGTACAAAGCAAGGAGGCCAACTCTCACCACTTCTCTTCAACAGAGCACTGGAAATCCAAGCCAGAGCCATGATGCAAGGAAAAGAAATAAAGGGCATCCAAATTGGAAAGGAAGAAGTAAAATTATCACTTATTGCAGATGACGTGATCGTATAAGTAGAAAACCCTAAAGACTCAACCAAAAAACTCTAATAAACAAATTCAGTCAATTTGCAGGATACAAAATCAACACACAGAAATCAGAGGCATTTCTATATGCAAATAATAAACTACACAAAAAGAGAATTAAAAATAGCCACAAAAACAATAAAATACTTAGGAACAAATGAACCAAAGAGATGAAAGATGTGTACACTGGAAATTATAAAATAATGATTGAAGGAAATGAAAGAAGATACAGATAAATGGAAAGATATTTACGTTCATGAGTTGGAAGACAGAATATTGTTAAAATGTCCATACCACCCATTGTGATCTACTGATTCAACGCCATCTCTATCAAAATCCCAGTGGCATTCTTTGTAGAAATTGAAAAAAAAACCCAACACTCCTAAAATTCATATGGAACCACAAAGACCCTGAGTGACCAGAGCAATCTTTCTCTAAGGAAACTGTGAAGAGAGAGTATATACAAATTAGGAGGCCAGTGATGAGAAGCCCCCCCCCATCATTCTGGATACACTCTGAAAATTGGTACAACTGACATTCTCCCAGCAAGCCTCTTCATGGAATATGCTTCACGTTCTGATAGCCTGAAATGACCCTTTAAAAGCCAGGATTTCAAACTTGATGTAGCTATGTTATTTTAGGTAACATCTAACAGTAAATATTCATGACCAATAGAAATGATTTCCTTAAAGGAGAAAAGAAACAAATGGAAGATTTCATTGAAAATAGAAATTGGTTCTAATCCCAGAACAAAAGGGATTACTCGTAGGAATATTGAATTATAATAAATTTTGGCTTCCAAGAATACTGATGGTTTGCGGATAGAAATATTTCAGATGCTTAGGTTTTTAGTTTTTGCCTGACATTTTCAAATGAATGAATGTGAATATTTTGTAAAATTTCAATAAAGTATCAACACGAGTCTATTATTTCTTCAGATTCACTTGTAATAATTAATGAGGTTGGCACATAAAGCTCCATTAATTCAAAACAGACTCGATGAGTACAGGGGGGAGGGAGTGACTTTTTTTTTTTTTTTTTTTTTTTGCGGTACGCGGGCCTCTCACTGCTGTGGCCTCTCCCGTCGCGGAGCACAGGCTCCGGACGCGCAGGATCAGCGGCCACGGTTCACGGACCCAGCTGCTCCACGACACGTGGGATCTTCCCGGACCGGGGCACGAACCCATGTCCCCTGCATCGGCAGGCGGACTCTCAAGCGCTGCGCCACCAGGGAAGCCGAGGATTAACATTTTGAGACAATTTTTTTTCTCATCCCACAAATGGGTAATAAATAATGAGGATTCTGGAATTCCATTAGGCAGATTTACATTAATCCCACTTTTTAGTTTGAAAATATGTGTTGAATTAGCACATTGCATTTATCGCCAAGGAACTTACATAGAAACCTTTCAATGTCAATTATTTCTCTTTTCATATACATATATATATATGAGAGAAAGAGAGAGATTTTGCTATGTTTCTTGAGCACTTCTGAAGTTGTTGCTAACTAGAAGGATAAGCAAAGAACACAGCAGTGTGACTGCATAAATCATACTATTGCCAAAGAAGAAATCACATAGTCTGGCATCTCCACACCCTATAACCATAAATATTGCTATGTGTACATAGATGACATCATACATTCCTCCACAAACTATATATGTATGATGTCATATCTATATATCTACATACCTCTCTATATATGCATAGACAGAAAGATAGGGAGAGAGATAAGATAGATTAGATAGATAGATCTGTCTATATACTTATATATACATATTTATATAATGTAAATATATGGAGATCTAGCTATCTGGGGATAGCTGGATCTCTATATGTCCTATCGTCTCTGTTCCTCTGGAAAACCCAGATTAATACGACAACCTTTGCTTTTTATTCCTGAACTAATTTGAAATGTTTACGTATAGTTTCGTCATCTCTTAGTAGAGCTGGAGACAAGACTCCAGCATTTCTTTCCTTTTCCCTGTTGCTGACTTTCTATTAATGAGAAGCCCTAAGTAGCTCTGAGCAGGTAATTAATCATGAACCACCAAGTCAAGAGTGTTAAGCTTGTGAGTGGTGACTGCAGAGAAAAATACGTTGTGGTTGCCCGTTAGAAATGCCTTTCATTCCAAGGAGACCGAATTTGGCTTTCAGACTGTTCATTTGAGTCAAGTTCAAACCTGTGATTGTAGTAGAAAGCAGACGGGATCCAGGCCCGAGAAGGATTACTGGATATAAGGCAGGAGAGACTTGTCCATGGTGGGCTGTGCTCAGAGAGGAAAGAGCACCTGACTGGCTTCCGTCCACAGCTCTTAACCCCACAGCACGCTCTTTGACGACGTGCGCCCTGTTCTGCATCTGCACCAAGTGCGGCCCCTTGGGCTGCAAGTGCCTCTGTTTAACTCTCTTTCTTTCTCTCTCCTCCTTAGAGGAGAAAGGTGAACTTTATCTGGCTTCAACAATGTCCAACAAATAAACCGCACCTACTTGAATCTTTCCATGATAGATGCCGTTTTTCCTTTTGAAATGGTCCCCTTCAGGTACTCTTTAAAAAACAACAACAAGAAAGGAAAACAAAATATAGGGAACGCCAATGATTGTCAGCCTTGGGGTGAGTTTGTCTGTCCCCCCAGGGAGCGCTTGGCAACATCTGGAGGCATTTTTGGGTGTCACAACCAGGGGGAGGTGTAGTACTACTGGCATCTGATGTGTACAGACCAGGGATGCAGCTTTCCATCCTACGGTGCATACGATGGCTCCACAACCAAGAATATATATTAAAAAAATAAAGTTAGCGAGATAGTAGAAAGAATAAAAAAGGACATAGAATTCTGCCAAAAAATTTTTTTTCAGTCCAAGGTTGAGAACCTGTTGGGCTCCAATCTCCCTAAATCTAACTCACAGTGGAAGAAACATCAGAACAGAATTGATAGAGTCACATAACCCTTGACGAACACAGTCACTTGTAATAAACCTAACAGGTAGATGAGATTTTTGCAGTGCCTAGAATGTTTAAAACATTTTTGTACACATTCATTCAGTTGCTTTGTTTTAATGAACCTTTAAAAAACCCCAATCATGTGCCAGGACCTGAGTGCACAAAGGTAAACACAATAAATAAAATAAAATAGAATCTCAGACGATGCTTGAAGCCTGGTACAGGAAGTAACCCTACATACTACAAATCTGTCTGACTTAACAACTGGGTGACCCCAGGCTCTGTGCAGCCAGGAGAAGGAACTAACTACCCTCCAGAAGCTTAAGCATCTTCAGAAAGTTGGTGCCTTGGATGTGGGCCCTGAGGGGTTGGAGGTACCAGATGAAAGAGGTTAAAAGAGGGAAGCAAACGCAAACTCAGTGAGTCAAAAAAAAAAAAAAAGGAGCAGCATCTTTTGAGACGTGAGAAGGTAGTGAGGCTGAGATCTAACTCAGCGGGACGGGGAAATGAAACACAGGCTATATTGTCGTGGTTTTAAATGTGATTGGCAGCCTGGGAAGTGCACACACTGACCTCGGACACCACTTTCCCAATGTGTGTCAGGCACAAAAGCAAGGGCCTAAGCAAATATTGTTTTCTCCTATTATTCTGCAATAAAAGAGTTGGTTTCTGTCAATCTTTGGATGTCCGGCAATCTCTTTCATTCACATTTAATTTTCTTTATTTTTTAACTTCAAGAAGCGTAAGATGTAAACAGCTTTCAGGAGATGTTATACAAGCCGGGTGACGCTTTTCGGAAGCTGCATGTGGCCGTGCAGACACCCTGTTGGGTTGCAGGGGCGGTGTACTGTGGAGAGGGGTTAAATTAAGAGACAGATTTCAGCCGAGCAAGCCAGGCAACGTGGTGTATTCTCACGCGGGTATTCAGGCTACCCCCTAAGACTCCAGTCTTGCCTTTGTGTCTGGGTTAAAGATCTCCGGGTTTCCTAGGAGAATGTTTTATTCCTTTCATGAGTTTCTACAAGTTACTGCTCCTGGACGAACAGCCCTCCCTTCTGTCTCAGAAAGAGCTTTGCAGCTGAAACCTGTCCATCAGTCTGTCTCCCTATACTGCTCTGTCCTACGACCAGAGGATGTTCCTAAAAACCAGCTCTTGGTTACTTTGCAAAGTCCCAGAAGGACAAACAAGTGATAAGGACAAAAATGGGCAAGCAGGTAGGAAAGAGAGAAAGAGAGAGAGAGAGAGAGAGAAGGAAGGAAGGGAGGGAGGGAGGGAGGGAGGAAGGAAGGAAGCAGGGAGGGAGGGAGGGAAGGAAGGAAGAAAGGAAGGAAGGAAGGAAGGAGGGAGGGAGGGAGGGAGGGAGGAAGGAGGGAGGGAAGGATGGAAGGGCGGAAGGAGGGAGGGAGGGAGGGAGGGAAGGATGGAAGGGAGGAAGGAGGGAAGGAGGGAGAGAGGGAGGGAGGAAGAGAAGCCCAGCTCCTCAGCCCTACTCTCCCCTGCAGTCTGGGACCTACCGCCCTCCTCCATCTATAGCTGTGATGCCCTTGCCTGCTTACTCTCTCCAGCTCTGAGAGCCAGGCCACCTACTCCGCCCTCACCAAAGATTTGTCCAGATCCGTTTCTGCACCCTCCAAGTCCAGCCAGGCCTGGATGAGCTGACCGTCTGTCATCTAAACAAACACAGGGAAACGCGTGTCCTGATCTCTGCTTGTGACAAGTGACCTAAATCCAGTGGAGCCTGGTCCCATCCTAGCCCCTCCTCGACCGCGTTCTTAGTCTCCCGTTGGCCACTGACTTAGCAGAATCAACAGAGGCCACTGAGCTCTGAGAACCACTCCAAGGGGAACCACTGTCGCCGAAGAGGCCGCCCGCACGTGGACTGCAACGGATGCTCCTGCCCTGAGATGCCGGGCAGCTTAATGCTTTAGCCGCTCATTCAGCAGACAGGCTACGGAGCCACACACACTTAACGCTCTGTCGTCAAGCTCTGTATTCAGAGGAGAGAGTAGGCAGGAAGCAATGTTTCCCAGCGACAGGCTGGTAAAGGTGCGCGAGTGGACGTACCTGGTGGACAAGTTGGGCTGTAGTAACAGTCACGTCATGCCGTGTGTCTCCACATCACTCTTCACAGAACTCAGAGCAGTCAGATGTCATCTCTTTATGGCTTGGAAAATTCCTGCAAGCCAGCACAGAATTGTATTATGAGATTTGGGGAACCATTATTACCAAGAATGTGGTTTTAAAAACATTAGGTACTAGGCTATTAACTACTACACGTCCAAGTATTGCATGGTATAGACTTAGTTAGACATAGATACAAGATAGATGATAAGATAGAAAGAAAATGGACAGACGGATGGATAGATAGATATGATTGGTAGATAGATAACGGATGATTTATATAGACAGGTAGATAGATGACAGATGATAGATACATAGAGACATAGAATAGATGGTAGGTAGATAGGTGATGTATTATAGATAGAATATAGACAATAGATAGACAGATAGATAGATAGATGATAGATATATGATAGAACAGATGACGGAGTCGTATCCTTAATGGAATGGTAATGTGATGGGTAAGTGATTGTAAAGCAAAAATGTAATATCAGTGGAACTATAAAAAGCTATAGAATAATATTATGAAGTGATGCTTGCATGAGCATTCTCTCAAAAGACGCTCTTTTTACATGTTCAACCTAGACTTACGTGCGTCTAAGGCACCACAATAATTGACAGCAATGACAGCAAATTCCTAATACATCTCCTGCCTTGTCAAGGAAATATTAAATTATGAATTCACTCTGGACGAAAGCGAGATTAATTGTAGCTTATAGCTGGGTAACTAATCGGTATTTATTTGGGAAAAGATCCCAGGGGCTGTCGGCTTTCATTTGGCTCTAAAAAGAGAACGGTATTGGGTCACACTGTGAGGAAAAGAACATTTCAGGAAGTAAGGTGATGGGGATGGCTCTTATTTCATCTTTCTACCTTCATTTGTTTTTCATTTTAACTTGCTTTTAAACTTAAAAGTAATGCATATCCATGTTAGAAAAAAATCTCAGAAGAAAAAAGGGATGTGCAAAGAATAGAACATGGTCAAAACCCAGACCAACAATCAGTGTACAGGTGTGTATATTATATACTTACGTATGCATATATATGTATATATATATTATTTTTCCACGAGTGGAAGGTATTATACACATTCTTCTGCACTTCATTTTCTCTTTTAACAGTTGATCTGGGAAAACTTTCCATTTCATCATCCATGTATCATTGCATCAAAGTCATCTTTTTTGCGGAGGTATCATACTTTATTTTACTAATCTTCAATTACGTCCACCTAGGTGGTTTCAAGTCCTTTGTTTTATACATCATGCCAAAATGAGCCTTTTTATCTGTTGAGCTGTGCACATATTTGAATAGATGGGTAGCATAAATATCTAGATTTGGAATTGCTAGATCACATTTCTTTCCAAAGAGATCACGCCATTTTATGTTCCTACCAATAGCTTCCGTTTCCCCACATCTTTGCCAATACTATATGTATTTTCAAATACTTTGAGCTTTCTCAAAACAACAGGGTAAAAAAATATATCTGTATATCTATATCTAATTGTTTTAATTCTCCTGTTAGTATTATGAACGTGGTTGGACAGTTTTTCTTACGTTTATAAGCAAATAGTATTTATTCTTCCATGAAATATCTGTTCCCGTCCTTGGTCTACTCTTTCTGCTGGGATCTTGGTCTTTCATTAAATTGTAAAAGCTATCAACAGCAGGCAAACGTGGCTTTGTACATAATATTTTGCATGATTTTATACTTTTGATGTTTCTTGCTATTTATGCAGGAATTGTTGGGTTTTGTTTTTCAGTTTATATTACCAAATTTATCAATTTCTTTGTTATAGTGTCTGGATTTTTGCTTTCCTTAGAAATGCCTCTGATACTCTAACATTATTTTTTTAATATTAAAATATTTCAATAAAATATTAAAAATATGTTAAAAACATACCCCTTTTATGTTTAAATCTTTGGTTTGTGTACTATTTCCTTTGTTGGAAGGGGTAAACGTACATCCCCCCACCCTCACAAATTTTTAGCTATTTGACACAATGTATTGATACATAAGGGGTGGGTGATTGTTTTAGGTGTCCTGGCTTGGTCTGAATTGCCATCTGTATTAAAAATAAAATTTTAGTATGTACTGGGGGCAATTTTAGGATTCTCTATTCTTCTATTGATCTGTCTAATCACACATCTCTACTGAACTTTTATTAATATTGTTGAACACCATGCTTTGATATGGACTATTACGGTCTACAAGTTCATATGTATTAAGTTCCCATGGAAAAACTGTGAGGAATGTAAAACAATTTCTTAAAAAGCAAGAGCATATATTATGTGTTATAGATCATATATACAGTACTGAATAAAATTACTGAATTTTCTTCTTGTTTCCAACAGCTTTTTAGATTACATCAATGTTTTCCACATATACACTCCCATCTGCAAATTACTGCATTTCCTCCTTCCTAATTTGCATTCCCTATTTCTCTCTTTTGTCTAACTGAACTGTGCAGTAATTTCACAACGTTAAATCATAACAAATTGGGCATCCTTATCTTACACCAACTTTAATAGGGATCTCTTTAATGTTTCCATATGAATTAAAGTGCTGGTTCACAGCTGAGAATACTATTTGTTCATCATAAAATTATCAGTCCTTTTTCATTACGCATTTTAGCCGGAGGAGACACTGAATTTTATCAGATTGGTTTTGGCACATACGGATCCCATGGCTTACGTCCTCTGTGATTTAATATCATGGTGCATGGCATTCACAGATATGGAGCCATTCTTGCATTTTATGGAATGAGTTTTGAGACTCATTATAATTTTGAAATTCAACAGTACTACAAGGCATTTATTCTTCGGCCTAAAGAATATGGGTGTCAGGGCTGCAGGGAGACCCTGATGTGAGGGCCCTGGGATTCAGCATGGAATCGTGTTGAGTGATCTCTACTGTGTTGGGTGAGTTGATTTAACATCCCGCCATTTGCTCACCTGAATGGCGGACACTGGGCACTAGAAAAAGAACAAGACAAAACCCATTTCTCACCTCTCGGAGCCCAGAGATTACCTTTAATCTCACTTTGCTCATTAATAAAGTCATTTGGGCTTGTTCTTCTTCCTGGTTCTCTAAGACTATTTTTATTTTTATTGAGGGCTTTTAGACACATAAAATTAATTATACTTCATCTGAATGAAAAGGGTGGGAAACCCCCAAACATGTTTTGACCAAATTTATTTCGGCACTTTGGAAATCTGGAGACAAAAGCCTAACTTTTATTTATTTTTTTATTTTGTTTTTTTTTGGCGGTACGCGGGCCTCTCCCGTTGCGGAGCACAGGCTCCGGACGCGCAAGCTCAGCGGCCATGGCTCACGGGCCCAGCCGCTATCCCGGACCGGGACACGAACCCGTGTCCCCTGCATCGGCAGGCGGACTCTCAACCACTGCGCCACCGGGGAAGCCCAAGAGAGTAGACATTTTATTTGCACATTCCTGCCACTCCCCCTTTCCCTCCCCCCACGATGTTTGATCACATTTTCCTTTAAATGTTTCTGGTGAAGCAGACTCTGAAATAATAAACTGAGCTCCTCCTTCACAAAATGACAAAGAATACTAATTATTCCCAATGATGACCCCATTTAAACACACCATAAGAAAAATGTTGAAAAAATATAAAGAACGAATCAACTATAATTCATTGGAAAAGCACAGTATTTATAATCACTTCTGAGTGACCAGTAGTAGCGCTACCATTGTCCCACATTTTCACTTTTCAACAAGGAACATACTAAATTCAGAATTTTTGCTTTTAGAATTATTTTTAACTTTGAGAATTAAAAAAAAAATAAGCTCTATGGACTTTTCTAATACAAAATATAAATTAATCATAGTGGTCCCACGTTCCACATGCTGTATTACATCCTGGGGATAGAGGAGGAGCGTGCCTGAAGCACCCACTGAACTTATACCCCAGTGGAGAGACACCAGTCATTAAAGACACAGCCACACACACCAATAAAAAATAATAATGTGGGAAAATATGGTTCAGAAGAATATTTATAGGGATCACTGCAATTCAGACCCAGAGATCATTCTTCCTTAGCAATAGTATGAAGAGTGAAATTTCAATGAATAGTCTTAGGATAGCCTTAGTTTAGTGGACTAGACAACAAGCAACTGAAAATACGTGCAATAAAGCAGATGCGTGTATTCTTCTCCCCAAAACTCTACACTTTTGGCACCATATTCTTATGAAACGTACAGGGTTTATTCATCCTTTCTGCTCATTCGATCATGCGGTAATTTGTCATGCAATCCTTCATCTGTTCACTCACCAGGTGCTTATGGAGTGAGAGGAACATTATCGAATTCCAGGAGTACAGGAATGAGGTCAGCATTTCCTCTGAGTGCCTAGTCCGAGAACTGGGGCGATAGATTAAAATAGTCTAGTTCTACGTAGTGGATGCAGAACGAGGGTGTGTAGAAAAATGCTATGAGAGCAAGAGGGTCCAATAAATGGTGAAGCCAGTGAGGTGTGCAGAAAGTGTCCCAGTGCACCCAGCATGCTCACACGTTGCTGCTTTATTTAACTGCAACATCTCCCCAAGGACTTAGCACCAGTTCACAACTGTGGAGGCGATGTCTGGAGAAGTTGAAGGACTGGGCTCAACGCACACATCCAGCAAGTGGCCTATTCTCCCCTATCAGAGCCATCTACCTGTCATTACATGACACCACACCGATTGTGTTCATCTACAATAAGCATTACCTGCGCAAGCCATTAAGGCAAAGTCCACAGTGTCTCCTGCAAGTGCGTTTTCTCCTTGATCTATTACGTGATGGAGGTCACCAAGGGGCATTCTTTGCTCCAATATTTAATGGTCGGGGTTAAAAAGGATCTGATAACACAGGGCAGTGGCATGGAGTCAAACTCCGGTTGGCACATGGAGTTGTTTCGTGCAAAAACAGAAGTCTAGATGACTGCTTTCATCACCGTCAAGTAACTCCTGACTGTCTTAACGGACCTCCTTCTGAAAACGCAACAGAAAAAAGCAAACGGATGATGGTCCTGAACTGGCAGATACACGTTTCTTTGGATTCCAACTCCGCTTATGGTAACTGATTCCTATATAAGGCAGTGGTGAGAATCGCACAGTGATAACAGGTAGAGGACATGGAAAGCTTGGACTTATAACGTGGATTCTGCGTCCAGCACTGAATAGGTCTGACTATCATGATCTAGCTTCGCCCTTGACACACTAGAGAAAGTCTTCAATTAAAAATTAAAATGCTCTTTACATTCCTGTGGAAACACAGAAATAAGAGTTGGGATACATCCCTAAAGGGTACTATTATGCATTATTCAAGTTTACCAGGCAATCGTTTGCTTTATGTAACTCTGGCTTTAGCTTTTAAAGGTAATTCTGGAAAAGAAACTGTGCTGTATTTTTACCTACAAAAGTTTACTTTCATGAGAGTAAACTAGTTTCTGGCATAAAAATTTCATTTGAAAACAGCTGAAAGAAGATCAAGGAGGAAACGGAAAAACAATGATCCCACGCTCTGTACCAACACTGCTAGATACTTTTTTCCTCTATTATTTGAAAAAATATTTTTGAGACAAGCTATATTTTTTTGGATGGATTCCTCCAAGCTTCTCTCTGTGGTTATGGTTCTTATTTACCACCAAATTGAGTGATAACGTTCTAGGTACAGGAGCAAGATGGGTGGGTCTTTGGAAATGACCCTTCCATTGAACCCCTGAACTTTGGGGTTCTAACCTTGGAAAGTACCACCTGCTGTTTCCTCCAGCAGACCCACAAGAAATGCCCAATCTAGAAATCAAGAGCATCTTCTCAGAAATACAAATCAAAACTACAATAAGGTATCACCTCACACCAGTCAGAATGGCCATCATTAAAGAGTCTACAAATAACAAATGCTGGAGAGGGTGTGGAGAAAAGGGAACCCTCCTACACTGTTGGTAGGCATGTAAATTGGTGCAGCCGCTATGGAGAACAGTATGGGGGTCCCTGAAAAAACTAAAGATAGAACTACCATATGATCCAGCAATCCCACACCTGGGCATGTATCCAGAGAAAACTCTTAATTCGAAAAGACACATGCACCCCAATATTCATAGCAGCACTCTTTACAATAGCTAGGACATGGAAGCAACCTAAGTGTCCATTGACAGAGGAATGGATAAAGAAGATATAGTACATATATACAATGGAATATTACTCAGCCTTACAAAAGAAGGAAGTAATGCCATTTGCATTTGGGATTAGCAGATGCAAAGTATTACATAGAGAATTCTATATAGAATGGATAAACAACAAGGTCCTACTGTACAGCACAGAAAACTATATTCAATATCCTGTGATAAACCATAATGGAAAAGAACATGAAAAGAATGTATGCATATGTATAACTGAGGCACTTTGCTGTACAGCAGAAATTAACATGACATTGTAAATCAACTATGCTTCAATAAAATAATTTTTTTTAAAAAGAGCATCTTCTCGGCTGTTACTGGGGTTTTCTTAAAACACGGAACTTTATTAAATCTGCTTGCCTTTGCAACTAGATGGGTACAATTGAAATCTTTCCTCCTGAGATGTTATCCAAGCACATTTTAATTGGATTAAGTGACAAATCGAATAAAGAGAAATAATGTTCTGCTAATGAGTATTATTATTACTGGGATTCTTCATAAGCCTCTAGGGGATCAGACCAAACAGATGTTTCTAATGATCACTTTCAACATATACAGAAATACTTCTGTCTGTATTCTGAGGTGTTCTCTGCTTTCAGCGATTCAAAGAACATGGCCAGCTTCCCTGGGGTTATTTATTGTTTCTTTTTGCAGTTTCATGTCCCATGGAGTAAGTCCTAACACAGTGATCAAGGCAACATGACTAGTATTATTTATCTAAATAGGGAACTTTTATCCTCAAAATTGGCAAAATCTTTGAAATACAAGTAACTACTCAAAAATGCACTGAAGCAGGTTTTTGACTTCTTACTTTACTCTGTTAACCAGACTTTAATTAAAGAAACCCCAGATATGAGTCCAGCCTGTAGTTAAAGAAACTCATATATGAGTGCAGGTAGCTGGGGATAAGATGTAATATCACCTCGACATCTGTGAGATTGTAATAAGTAAGTAAATACACAAATTATGAGAAATACAGACTCTGCTTCATTCAATCCTCGAGTAACTGATTGGATCATTTTATTGGTAAGGAAAACAAGCTGTGGAGAGTTTGAACAACATGCCCAGAGTCGCACTGTATAATAAATAAAGCCAAGACAGGACCTTCATTTCCAAAACTGGACTGTATTGCAAGTCACGGCGGTCACATACAATTCTCTCCCCATTCAAAGTCACAGGTTCATGCAGGTCTGTGTGGTGTACTGGCAGGGGGAAAACTCCAAGAGGAAACAGTTTTCTCTGCTAAACCTCTTTTTCAATCTTATTTGTAAAATTATTTTATTTATGAATACTTGGGGTAAAAAGCATGCATGGAATAAGGGGAGAAGAAAAAAGAAGGCATTTATTTGATACCTTGGGATTTTTATGGATTAAAAATCTAAGACAGATACCAGAAAAAAAAAGGAAATGATACCTAAATGGCCAAATACACACACACACACACACATACACACACACACACACACACACACACATAATATTTTAAATATAAATGTTTATATATTACAAATATGTTGATTTATGTTTTTATATATTATATATGATGTCTAAGATACAAATGTTCATATTATATATATATATCTTTTTTTGCTCACTGTGACTTTCATGTTGTATGTTTCTCAAATATATATTTATATACACACATATATATATATTTTTAAAGGGTACTCAACTTGGTTAGTCTTAGGGAAATTAAAATGAAAACCACTACATAGCAAAATGACTAAATTACTGCAATTTGGAAAGAATGGAAATAACCAATGTGGAGAAAATGTGGATTAGCTGGACATTCACCAATGTTTGCTGACCCCAAACCATGTTTTAAAGAGAAATTCTCAAAATGGAGCGAGTGTTCCCTGCCACCAAGGCCATGAAAGAATCCAGTCCCCTACCTCTTTATGGAACCAACTAAGAGAAGCGTCTAAGCAGATATTACATTTGCTGTTTCACAACAGAAATGACAGAGCTCAGACCCAGAAGTGCATTCAGATTTAATCATCCCTAGCTAAAACCAATCACTGGCTGCAATTTAAATCAATTTTCTCTGCATTAAAACTTCATGGGAAAGAGAATTTCCCTCCTGATAACCTGCATCAACAGATAGTAAGTGAAGCTCACATAGAAAAAACATACAGGGTTCATGCCATGTAGTTTCTATCACACATACACGGGCTCTATTTTATGATATCTCTCAGCTGAAGAGGAAATAATCCTTCAGTGTATCTTGCAAATGACAGTGTACAAGTTTTAAATAAAAATAAAAAAAAAAACCAAGATGTTAGATCTGATTTCTTTCCTGCTGGCTCTTCAGACTTCTATGCGCCCTTTGCTGTCATTCTGTAATGAGCTGTTGGGAAACATTGTGACACTTTCCATCTCCAAGAGTTACCCATCACCTTAGAGCCAAGAGGGAGGTCTGTTATTTGTCTAGGATTTAACTATCCCCATATTTCCATTGTGTGTTTCTTTTCCTTTCTATATGCGTCAGGTAAGACTTACTTTATTATAAATGACCCATAGTAAATTTAACTTTAGCACTGGATATTGTAAAGCAAATATTTAGCTGACCGATGCATGTACCGTGATATTCTCACCTTTTTCATTTTCGGTTAGTAATGACCTAGAAAAGTTATTGGGGGAGAGACAGTTACCTCTATGGGTCTCTGAAGCAGTAGCACACACCGTATGTCATTGGTCCTTTCTATCTGTACAAAGAGAAACCTATATTCTTAACAAAAATTTACCCCAGGTGGTATTCGCAGCTCCTCTGAAGCTTGTATACTGGGATAGAATCTCCTTTCTCTTTTCTTCTTTTTAGTAAGAGTCTTTGCCTAATGAACAAATGGTTGTGATTTATTTATTTTCAATGTTTTGTTCATTTATTTGTTTTCCTAGATTCTGAAACACCTTTTATATCAGCTAATATTGTATTAGCCTGCCTTCCAGAGGAAAGCCAAACTAAAGTGATTTAACTGGAAAACACTTATTTTTGCCAAATAACAAAAAATAGGTAGGTAGGCAGGCAGTCTTAAGGTTCAACATAGATGTTAAGGACCCAGGTTAATTCTATCTTCCTGCCACTCCAACCATAGAGTTTGGTTTTCTTCTTCATGATCATACAATGGCTGCTTCACCTCCAGGATTGCATCTGCATTCCAGGCAGACATCCTCATGTTTTATCAGATAATTCAGGAAAGAAGTTCTTTCCAGCTGATACATCTTCACATGCCCTGCTACTAGCTCTTCTCAAGAAAACCCTGGGCTTCCCTGCTGGTCTTAGAGAGCCTCCCAGAGAGGAGGGGGTGGGGAGAAATTATTTTGCAAGCATCACATCTTGGACTCAATTCAGAATCCTAGTGTCTCCCTAGACATATCACGTTTGTTTATTCCCCCATGCCCCTCTGCTTTCACATCTGATGGTCGGTTTGCCTAGAGGAGTGATTCTCAAACTTGAATGAGATAGGACCACTTAGAAGACTTCTCCAAACAGATAAATGGATCCGTTCTCTGATGGATGGATCCTGAGAAACTGGATCTCTAATAAGTAGTAGGAGGTGCTGATGCAATGGGTAGAGGTCAACCCTTTGAGTAAAAGCACCCTCCCTCTCAATCAGCTATAGTTCAATAAAACAAAACAAAATAAACAATAAGAGCCACCTTCCTTCTACCTTCCCTTCTCTACCCAGATTCTACTTATCTTTTAAAATAAGGTCAGATTTCCCGCCCTCTATGCTCCTTTCCCCAAAGCTTAGAAGGATGGCCTTGCATTTCCCCCATGCCTGCATCACGGTCCTTAGACTTGATTTTGCTACACTCGTGATTCATTTCCACATCAGACCTCCACCCACAGGGTCTTACATCTTGGTCTGCTCGCTGTGACTTTCCTTCATGTTGTCTGTGTCTCCCAGTGGTCAGGGCATCTCTACGGTTGAGGGTGTTGATGGATCAACGGTGGCTGGACTGTATCCGTCAGGCCAAGAGAAAACCCTTGTAGTGCAGGCAGAAGTCTGAATCCCACTACAAGATCCAGTGACTCTCCCCAAAAAAGTGGGAGCAGGAGGTTGAGAGAACTGTTGGCAGCCTGGCGCACATCCTTTCTGCACTGGATGCACAGAGGGGGTGGATGGCTTCTCTCCATGGAGTGGGGACCAGAAGATGCACTCTGGTCCCAGCACTAAGGGTCTCCCGCAACAACTTCAGATACATCTCCTCCCCCTCCTGTTCTTTCCTCTTCTTCCCTCCTCTCCCTCCTATCTCCCGCCTTTCTTTTTCTTCTTTCTCTTAAAATTCTTGCTTTTCCTCCATCTCTTTCGCCTCCTCTTTCTTCTTCATACGATTGATCTGATTTTTTTTTAATTGACTGATCTCTGATTTTAGCTTGTGGGGGGGCGGAAATGCAGGAGCCTAGCCACCTGGGAAATGAGACAAAAAACCCCAGCAGGTGAAGGTACCTGCACAGCAGGTTTACTGGTCAATAGGTTCACCGACAGGGTAGCCTCTCCCCTGTGGGTTTGTGGCAGGCTGGCTGAAAACTCCTGGATAACTGATGCTAGGAATCTGACCCTGGAGAGGGCAGATCTGAAGCCTCCACGCTGCTCCGGTCCACTTCTAACACAGACGGCACCCCGTCTTCATTGACGGATGTGGTCTTAGGGCTTCAGCCTGTGGACTAACGCTGCAGCTGGCTGTTCCAAGAAGCGGAGGAAGAAGGGTTGCAGGGCTGGGCCAGTTTTTCTGTGGACCGTCTTGCTCTATTGTTTGGTTTTTGCTCCGTTCCTTTTCCCTGCAAGCGCTGGCGTGGTCTCCTGTCCGCTCCCTTCTGCCCTGAGCCAATCTGGGGTTCTTTTCTGCTTTCCTTTCCCTCTGGTGCCTGAGTGTCTGCACCTTCCTCAAATTCTTCGGTGCTACCATTCACTTTTTCCTCTTTTCCATAGTATAATGGACTTATTATCCTCTTCCTATCACTTTTTTTCACTTAGAGACATTTTCCCAGGAAAGTGAGGTAGATATAGATGCCCATTCAATCTGAGTGAAAAATAGGCCTGCTTTTCTTTGAGATAAACCAGTGGGCTTGGAATCGCTGATTCAGTGAGGATGCACATTTTATGAAATGTGGGCACATATTTCCACAATGCCATCCAGGAAGGAGTGTGTTTATAGGACCTTGGGCAGGGACCCAGAGTCTACCAACACTCACTCATCCTTTGGATTAATATTGCCTAAGTCCTATTGTGTTTCAGGAATATACAGTAGAAAAAATATGAATCTCACCTTCCTGATACTGATCTTTTAGTGAGAGAAACTTAAATTTTAAAAACAAATCCATTATGAACTGCCAGTATATACCTCTCCTGGGTATATATCTGAAAAGAAATGAAAACACTAATTAGAAAAGATACATGCACCCCTATGCTCATAGCAGCACTATTTACAACAGCCAAGACATGGAAACAACCTAAATGTCCATCGACAGATGAATGGATACAGAAGATGTGGTACATGTATACAATGGAATATTACTCAGCCCTAAAAAAGAAGGAAATAATGCCATTTGCAGCAACATGGATGGACCTAAAGATGATCATACTGAGTGAAACAAGTCAGGCATAGAAAGATGAAGACTGTATGATCTCACTTATATGTGGAATCTAAAAAATACAACAATCTAGTGAATATAACAACAACAACAAGAAAAGAAGCAGACTCCCAGATATAGAGAGCAAACTAGTGGTGACCAGTGGGGAGAGTGCGGGAGGGGTAGTTTGGGGTGAGGGACTGGGTGGTACAAACTATTGGGCATAAGACAGGCTACAAGGATGTATTGTACAACACGGGCAATAGAGCCAATACTTTGTAATCACTGTAAATAGAGTGTAACTTATAAAAACTGTACAGAAAGTTTTTAAACTTAAAAAGACAAACCAACCAACCAAATAAACAAAAAAACCCCACCGAATCTGGTATGTAACTATGTTATTACAAATTATGATAAAGGTCATGAGATAGAAGTATTGGATATTATATGTCAAAAACGACACCCACTCACAAATATTGGCCATTATATATTTTAAATGTTTAACAATTTTATAGGCAAAAATTACTTAGAATTATAGTTCTAGTTTATCTACCTTTGACTTCTAATGACATTAAATATTTTGTCTTATTTATTTAATTTCCTTTCTGAACAGGCTGCAAATATTTAATCTTCTTTTTAAAGGCTTTATTTATTTTGAACATTTATTTATTTATTTATTTTGGCTGCGCTGGGTCTTAGCTGTGGCGTGTGGGATCTTTAGTTGCAGCATGCATACTTCTTAGTTGCGGCAGGTGGGATCTAGTTCCCCGACCAGGGATCGAACCCCAGCCCCCTGCATTGGGAGCACGGAGTCTCACCCACTGGACCACCAGGGAAGTCCTTAATCTTTCTTTTATGTGAGCATCTTTGTTTATTGATTTACAGGAGCAATCGATAGATTAAGAATTTTAACCTTTTCTCTCGGATAAATGTTGTGATAATCACATTTCTTTGCTTTTTATCTACTTAGTTTTATACTCAAAATTCTTTCAAGCACACATAACTTTACCGTTAGTGTAAAAGCTTTCTCTAACACAGATCAAAATAAACCTTCATTTATGTTTTCTTATCATTCTTTTACACCTTCCTAAATAAGATCCGTGTCCTCCCTGGATCCTTTTGGCGTGTGGTGTAAAGTGGGGATCTATCTTTTGCTCCCTTCCTTCCCTCAGCGGTTGGAGATACTGCCTTTCTATTTTCAATATCCACAAACATGGGCACACACCTACACCCCCTGCCCCGACTCCACGGGCTTATTTCTCGGTGTGTTATTTTCATAACTGAAGCTATGCTATGTTCTTGTCAACATTATTCTGATCCCTTTGTCTAGTTTTTCTAACATTTGCCCCCATCTGTAAGCACATTCACAGCAATTCTGATCCACGCCGTTGTCTTCAGCCCTTTTCCACCCCAATTTCCTTTCCTGAGTTCCTTTTTAAGTTAATGTCTTGGTTGTTGGCATTACATGTCTAAGCACATTATTTTCGGGAGAGCACGGTCTTTCCCTGGGCTTGTGCTGCCGCCTCTCATGAGTAACCATCTGGCTGTGGGGAGCGCTCCAGCTTCTGGGAGACGTCTCCCCTTCGGTCAGAGGTCTGGGGTGCCCAGCACGGCTTACACTCTTCACACGGTGGGAGGTGTTTGCAGGATTTTACTTGGCCCTGGGGGCCATCTGGAGCTTAAGATTCCTTCTTTGGTCAAGTCTTCTTCCTGTGCTTCTGTGGCTTCTGGTTTGCAGGGTGTCCTTAGACCTAGGTAGGAATTCTGAGTCGGCCATCTATCTAGTTTTTACTTATCTTTCTGTCCATTGTTCTCTCCAGTTTTCCGCCTTCTGGGTTTGGTGTTACTTCCTCATAATTGTTTTTTATTTTGACAGTTTGGTTTTCTTTAGTACCTGTCTGCTGCTGTTCACTGTCTCCAACACTTTCTTTTTTTTTTTTTGTCTCCCTTCTTTAATCTCTGATTTCGATTTGCTTCTCCATGACTTTCATTTCTAATTTATATAGATACTTCCTCTTGAAGCGTGTGTGTGTGTGTGTGTGTGTGTGTGTGTGTGTTTAAGTTGATGAGAAATTTTCAAATAGTTACTCCTGCTTCTTTCAATCAGTTCTGGTATATAGATAATCCCTTTGAGTGAGGCAAGTTTTTCAATTTTTAGCTATTTATGTAGAGAAAATCCGAGTGGGTTCATGGAGCTGAGATGTCCAAACTCATATTGATACTCTAGCCTGAAATCTCCAAATATATTTTTAACATAACGGGGACCAAATGTATATATTGTTTTATATCCTGCTTTTTTCACATAACATCAAACCATAAGCATTGTTTCCTTCTGTGGCTACGCTGCATACATCCAAATACGATTATGTTCTTCAGTCAATTTACATTTTGCTTCCAATTTTTTTGGTATAATAAACAATATGATGATGACCATTCATGCACAGAAATCTCTTAAGTGCACTCTGACAGTTCCTTTAGGAAATATTCCTAAAACTGAAATTACGTGGTCAAAAGTTATGAGCATTGTAAAGACTCAATGTCAGCGCTCAAGCAGCTTTCCAGGAACATTCGAAAATGTTTGCAATCCTACTAAGAGTATATCAGCTGTCAGCTTGTTAGCTAAAACGCTTTTCATGTTTTCCTGCTATAACGCAGGAAGTTGTTTTTCATGCTAACAGCCACCCGCTTTTTTTCCTTCCCTTTTCATTTATAATTTGTGTCACTTGTCCATTGTTTTGTTCTGGTATTAGGTAATTTCTACTTCTAAGTGCTGCTCCTATAGGATGATAAACTCTTACAATATCTATTTTTTATATCTAACCATGGATTTTCATTTTGTGGAAAGGTTTTCCTGATAAATTTGGTTTAAAAAAAATTTCATCATCTGGGATTAGTCAAATCAGCTATGTTTGAACTATCATGACCTGGGACGGTCATATTAGTGTCTGTCTTTATTACTCTTTGTTGTTTTGGAAATAACTGTCTGTGGGGATGCAGATATGATTCTTATAACTGTCACAGCTATATTTTTGACAATAAAAAATTTCCTAAGTTTCTACTTCTATCATTTATTGCAGCTGTTTTTCTAGAGTTAAAAAGAATAAAAAAGAAAAGGACGGAGGCTGGTTAGCTCAGTATATGACTTCATTACACTTTTTGAGCCACTGAATCTACAATGATGTCAATCTTAGGAGGTCAATCATGGCCCTTTCACTCACTTTGACTGTTTGTTTATAATTAGCAAGGAATGTCTGCTTTGGTATTATTTTCTCAAAGCCTTCAACTTGTTGGGCTTACATTGAGTTAAATTAAGTATACTTTTTATACTTTATACAGAGCATTTTTGCTGTGCTCTGTATTTTGCGTTCTGTGCAGGATTGGTTACAAGAACTTAACCAACAGACACGTGAAAATGGAACCATCAGTAGTGTAAAACAGTGTTTCCCAAGGTACGCTTCTTGGACTAATTTTCTGCAGATGAAATAAGTGTGGGAAACACCCATCTTGGAAGTCCTCCCATACAGACAGTCATACTGACCATGAGTATATGCAACACCCTGGCACCTCTTGGTGAAGACGGCTGTTTTAACTTTTTAACCCAGCACTGCCCTAACGTATTTGTCCACAAAGCTCTCCTTGCCTTGTATATGTTGTGTATGTGAGTATATGTGTGTAAAACACCTACCAATATCGTGAAGGATTATCAGCATACAGGCAGCATTTGGGGAAATGATTCTCTACATTGTAGCCCACCAATAACCTCAAAATTTCCCTCCTACTTTACTGAAATATACCCGCCCCAAGCAAGATACGTTAAAAATATATATTGCAAAAGATTTTTGTTGCAATGGCAAAAGCACATCTCAACCAGTTCACACCAGACTGCTTAGGTATTTTTTTTTAATGCGTGTTGGTTCCCTAACACAGCCTGGCTCCGACGTTGTCATCTTCCCCAGATCCTTCGTGACTTGCAAGAGACGAGCAAAGAAGATTTTTCTAGGAACTCTTGGGTCGTCTTCACTGGGAACCAACAGTCTGAGGAGACACCAGACTAAGCTTTCTATGGGCTTTTTAGGGGTGGGTCAGTTTGGTCCACATCCTAATGCTTCAGGGGAATTTGGAGCATTTCTGGGAATGTACCTGAAGTCAGGGAAGGAGAAATCGGCATTTTGTTCTCCATGTAGAAGTGCATTATCTCCAAACCCGCCTGCAGCCAAGTACTCTGTCGTTACATGATGCTTGCTGGAAGTTTCTTGTACAAAAAGTAATTTTCCCTATTTGACATGGTTTTGTATTCATTAATTTTCCCCCTGTACGCTTTGCTGTGATCGCATTATTTTCCTCTTCCAATGTTCATATGATATTTTAATAGATTACCTAATATTGAACCATCGTCGCATTGCTGGAATAATTGCCGTTTGGAAACAGTGTGTCTTTTCCGACCGGTGCATTAAGATTGCTAATGTTTTATTTTTTATTGTCGCCTTTGTACGCTTGACGGAAGTTTAATTATTCTGTTTTTCGTTTTGCTTCGCATTTAAAAATATCCGTGTTACAGCAGCCTGACATTGTGGAGGAAACATTCTTTAAACTACACTCACAGAGAATTCACAACGTGGGAGTCGGGTGTAACTGGAACTTGAAATTGAACTTGTAACTTGAAATTTTCATAGAACTCGCCCTTCAAATAAATCAGATGTCATGAAATTTGGGGGATATATTTCTTCACTACCTTGTGATTGGCATTGTGAAACCGATGAGTTTTTCTCTCTTTTATCGAGTTAATATTAGTAACATATTTTTTCTAGGAAATAAGCAGCTTATCCTATATAAATAATTTGTGGTAGTAAAGTTTATCAGTATTTCCTTTTGTGATTTATCAGTAGTACCTGATCTAATGCTTAGGTATCTTAACAAGGAATGATTTCATCAAAAACCCTCCAATTCCTGATGGAACAGAATGACTTCAATGAGGAGAATATCTTCTTCCTTCTGTAAGGATGCCATTTCTTTGCACCTGAAAATTAACTAATAATCTAACACTATCATGATTATTTTCAAGGGCTTCCCTGGTGGCGCAGTGGTTGAGAGTCCGTCTGCCGATGCAGGGGACACGGGTTCGTGCCCCGGTCCGGGAAGATCCCACATGCCGCTGAGCGGCTGGGCCCGTGAGCCATGGCCGCTGAGCCTGCGCGTCCAGAGCCTGTGCTCCGCAGCAGGAGAGGCCACAACAGTGAGAGGCCCGCGTGCCGGAAAAAAAAAAAAGGTGGATAGGAAAAATAAGATGGAAGGCTTTCAACTCATCCAGTTGCTATTCATTACTTACTGTTTTCACCTCAAGGCAATTTTCTTAGCAGTTTCATTTCCAGGCTGTCATTAAGGAAACGATCTCATCAGAGCCCCCTTTCCATTATGTTCTAGTGACAGATAAGTGCCGGCAGGTGTGTCTGGACAGCAGTGGTGCAGATGAGCCCCGACTATTAAACAGAAACCTACAGGAAGACCCAAGCATTAACAAGAAACTCATTCCATGCTAACAAGGAGAGTTTGACTCTTGACAAATGCGTGAAGGAAGATCTTTTATATGTGTTTACATATAACTGAATCACTTTGCTGTACACTGAAACTAACACAACATTGTAAATCAACTACACTCCAATATAAAATACGATTTTTTTTTTTTTTAAAAGGAAGATCTTTTAGATGAGGTCGCAGTAGCTCACGCTTTTGGGCAGCCACAACCCTCTGACCCAACGGAGTTGGGAGCAAAACTCAACTACCAACACGACATTGGAAATCGGCTATACTCCAATAAACATTAAAAAAAACAACAACAACTCAACAAGAACAGTGTTCCTCCACTTGAGCAAGCATTGCAAACACCTGCAAAGCCCCACCTGCAGAGGTTTGGATGCTGTAGGTGGAAGGCAGGACCCTAGGAGCTGCATCTCTAACCAGTTCCCAGGTGACGCTGATCTGAGAACCACAGTCCGAGAACCATTGAACTAGGCGACTTCTCAAGGCTCCTTGAAGAGGTAGGACTTTTTCCATATGTGTTCAATGTCCTTCCCCTCTGAAATCATCAAGTCATGGTTAGAGTGGGGCAGAAACCTTCCATGGACACGCAGAGCTATGGACTGGAACTACCCCGTAGTTCTTTCGCTCATGAATTCTTGATTACTCCCTCTGTGAATAACCCAGCGGCCCTAATCATTGCTCTTACAATGCTGACATTTCATCTTGCAGAAGGGATACTGTATTGTACTTTTAGATACGTCTCTGTGTTCCAATAACCTTCTGGCACTCAGACTTGCTAGGTTACCTTTGCTGTAGAACTACACAAAATGCTCACGAGGGTGTCAGAGAAACCTCTTGTCCACAGATACCTTCCTTCCTAGCACTTTCCGCATGCTACCCTGACCCTAGCCAAATGTCACGCTGTCTCCATTCTGATCGGGGACTCACTGTCATCTTTACCAATTCCATAGTTGTGGGCTGGACGTCCTTCTATGAACCTGTCTCTTTACTCAGGATAGTTACGTTTGGAGATTCCCAGGCAGAGATTCTTACGGATGGTTTACACGTGGGGGCTTTGTTTTTATTTCTTCTCTATCGTGTATCTACACCTTCCAAGAGAGAAGATCTCATGAACAGCATTGAATCTGAGGCAGTTCAGAACCCTCATAACTCAGCTGATTCATTCCCCCTCCAAGAGGCAGTAAAACACAGGCTTCTTCACGACAAGTCCCTACAAACATTCACAGAACAGGGTAAATCCTTTCATTAACACGGAAGTTAATCTTTTTGAAGTGCTCTTAAGTATTCTTACCTTATAACAAGGCCAAGGAGTCTAGACTGGTTCATAATTGACCTTCCTTTTGAATACAAAGCTGATGCAGGACTATTCTTCTCATCTATCAACACTTCATCGCTGTTAGGTGGGGCTTTATTATCCCGAGCCTGTTTAGGTCAAATAATTTTGAATCAAAACTAGTGACTGGGCTTCCCTGGTGGCGCAGTGGCTGAGAGTCCACCTGCGGATGCAGGGGACGCGGGTTCGTGCCCCGGCCCGGGAAGATCCCACGTGCCGCGGAGCGGCTGGGCCCGTGAGCCATGGCCGCAGAGCCTGCGCGTCCGGAGCCTGTGCTCCGCAACGGGAGAGGCCACAGCAGTGCGAGGCCCCCGTACCGCAAAAACAAAACAAAACAAAACAAAAACTAATGACTATTCAACTAGAAGATGTCCAGATAAAGAGATCACTTCGTTCATTTTCTTGAGAAACCCCACATACAACATTACTTCACTATCTTTCCTTGGAATTGCTGGTACTTCTGGTATTTATATCCTGATTTGTCTTTTCTTTCTTTAGCACTCTCAGTTTTGCCTTGTTTTCCTTTAGACTCCAGATTCCATGAAGTCATTCTACGGTGTATATCAGAAAGCCCTGCATATTGGAGAGTGAGTACGCTTATTTAGGGTTCCAATGACCTAGGATAACTTTTAGTAAACTTCCCTGCTCTACACAATGGGGAGGAAACTAGATTGCAGACGATTGTGTGGCACACAGTCCTGAATTCTGATCATGGCCTTGGTGTTTACTGTCCATAGAAACTTGGGACAAATTACCAATCTGACTCATTTCCAGTTTCTTCTGCTACCAAATGGTGACAGTAAGATTATTTTCTCTGTGTGCCTAGCAATTTATTTTTTCTGTAAAAACAAAATAAGACTATAACTCTACAAGAACTCAGTAGATACTAAAATGTCATATTATCACAAGCTGGGTTTTGTAGTTGGCCTGAGGCATATTCTTATCTATCATAGCTAACACCACGTTTCTAACCAGGTCTGAAGAATGACAGAACAATGAGAATACCCACTCATGGAGCTCTTTGATGTGAAAATTTTTCATTTTGGTCTCTGTCAGTACTGCGAAATGTTTCTGCTTTTTCCTTATGCTTCCACAAAATTTTTTTTAAAAGCACTGGCTTGTTTTGCATTGTATGATGAGCTCCAAGAGTTGGGACAAACAAACGTTCATGCAAACATCCAATGGATTCATTTATTTATTGGGTCAGGGATGCTCAAGGTTATCCTTATATCCAAGAACAACTGTTTGGGGAAAGATCATGAAACACTTTAGTACAATCTCAAAATGCCCTCCTTGTTTTTCTAAGGTCGATGTGTAGACACGGAGTATGCAGCGCAAGATGGTCAACAAGTGATGGGACGGGGGTTCGGATCACAGAGAACTTCTGATATGAACCACTGCTAACCTTGCATTTAGCAAGAGACAGTAGGAATGCAAACATCCCAGTGTGCTTACACGTGATAGAGCTTTGAAGCACTCAGGTGTGTAGACTCAATTATTCTGAAGCTTTGGGATTAATTAGAGATTTATAAGGAAGACATGAAAGACCTTATATCTATCTAGGCTGCCTACATGCTGTATGAACATACTCACCTGCTTGGTGCTATTAAGGATTTTTGTGAAAAATCTTATGTTTTCCTCCTAGAGCAATTTCACAATCTTGAATTCTCAGACAGTCAAACACCTCATTCCTCTTGACGGGCTCATTAAGCCCCCCTAACAGACCTTGATAGAACCGGGTATCTCCTTACAGTTTTCTATCATAATGAGTCATAAGGGAAAACTTGAGGAGCTCTACATTTTCAAAGGCAATACTGTATCCACGAACTGTATTTTCAAGAAAACCAGAATGTATGTAGGAAATAAAAGGAATATATAAAACTCTCCAATGCAAATCACTCTCTTAGTGGTGTATGTAAGCTCAATTTTTAATTAGATCAAAATCTGGGATTCAAAGCCATGATTCCGTGAACGATGGCCATGTTAGAAATATGTACGTGTTGCTTTGTTTTTGGTCCCTGTTCACATTCTGATGAGAAGTCCCTATATTTAGATTTGTTTTGTCAGTTCACTTGCACTGTTGATTATTATTATTACTTTAACCCGGCAGTAGAGTGAGTCATGATTAACTGCAGAATGCTGGGAGTAAAAACGTAATCGTCCGTTGATGTAGGTGAGTGGCATACGATGGATCCTGCTGGGAGTAAGTTTTACTCTAATGTAAAAAAATCACTCAAGTAACTTGTGCTTTTCAATTAGACTCCGTAGCACCATAAAAGGAGCAAAATATGGCTGCTGGCATTGCATTAATATTACGAATATACCCTTCAATGAAAATTGCCCATGTAAGCACAAACGGGTATGGGAAATCTGAGTGCAGGATGCAATCCTGAAAATTGTACTAGACACTCCGTTACCAAATAGAGACAGATTTCAATGTTGTCATAGTTCGTGCCAGCAAGTATTAGGTTTAGAGAAAGAAGTTCGCAGTGGAACCCAAGAATTGAAATAATCTATGTGTTATGGGACGTTTAACCTGGTAAAACTATCTTCTAATAGGGCACAGGTCAGAAACGTAGGAATCAGTCCATAATGGCCCACTTGTGATCACAGCAGAAAATCACATCAGTTTTTCCTTAGATCGTCCATGGAGAGAATGGATTCATACAATGACATAGTGATAAGTAATACATATGAACTACAGACCTCAACCTGAATAAATTTAGCAACACAACATTATAAATCAACTAGACTCCAATTCGAAAAATAAAATAAAATAAAATGGTAAAAAAAATAAATTGTACATGTAAATTGTTAAAAAAAAATTTACCAGCCATAACACTGAATTAAAAAAAAAAAAAAAAAAAGCAAGTCTGGGATTTCCCTGGCGGTTCAATAGGTAAGACTTCGCCTTCTTATGCAGGGGCTGTGGGTTCCATCCCTGGTCGGGGAGCTAAGATCCCACATGCCTCGCGGCCAAAACACCAAAACGTAAAACAGAAGCAAGATTATAACAATTTCAATAAAGTCTTTAAAAAAGGTCCGCATCAAAAAACATATTAAAAAAAAAAGCAAGTCAAAGAAATTGTCCAGTGTGGTCACCTTTATATAAATATCAAAAGCATGAAAAGCCGAATAACGTATTTATCTTACTAGTCTATGTACCTATAAATGCCTATATACCATATGTAAACATATTTGAAGTATCTGATACTTCAAGCATATTTGAAGTTCATACAGATGAACATGTACACGAGGCGATGTGAGAAAACAAGAGAAGCACGCCTCCTTCAGCTTTGGCTGCTCGGTGAAACCTTCCGGCAGAAATGCGAAGCTGGGGCTCTGAGTCTTCAGAGAAAAGTGCCACGTGGAGGAGTAGTCTGGGACGAAGGCGTGGAAATGGGAGGGAGACCACAGAGCCCTGGGAGGTATAAGAAAGTTGATGTGTAGGGCTGGGGCGGGCGGGGAGATGATGAAAGGGGATGGTGAGAGATGAAGGATGGAATGAACACGCGGGTGAGATTTCATTCCACGTTTCCTGAGTATCCAGTGTGTCCCGGGCACCATTTAGGCGCAGGTTGGGGCATGGCGGCTGTTCAGATCCAAGGGCAAAGGGTCCGACCTTACGGACTTGGAAGTTACATCCTTGAATCATTTTGCTTTATCTTATTTCATTTCGGACCCTCCCCATCCTCAGCCAGGCATGCTGGCGACAACCGAGGGAAGATTCAGAGGAAGGCGGAGGCCAACGGCGGGGAGGCTGTGTGCTGTGCAGACGCGATGCACACCTGAAAAGAGCAGGCGCCCAGCTAATAACCAGGTAGCAAGGACTCTGATCCTTGGTTAAGACGAACCCAAGGGAAACAGGTGTGGTGAGAGGAACCCCTGGAGGTGGGAGTGTGCCTCATATTATGGTGAGAAGAATTTCACTGGACACCGAATAGGATATAACGGGGGCGAAACTTCTGATCTAATTTTGGCACTCAGCAGATCTCAGCCAAATTTGCTGTCTTTTTTTTAATGATAAGGAAGCATAAGAAAGAGAACACACCGTGCCTTGGCTAAAAAGATACTGTGGCCTTTTAAGACAATAGCATATCCACGTACACACACCACTGTATTTAAAACAGGTAATCAACAAGGACCTACTGGAGAGCACAGGGAACTGTACTCACTATTCTCTGATAACCTACATGGGAAAAGAATCTGAAAAGGAACAGATACATGTATATGTATGACTGAATCACTTTGCTGCACACCTGAAACTCATACAACATTGTAAATCAACTATACTCGAATATAAAATAAAAACTGAATTAAAGGAAAGACAATAGCATGCAATGAGACACTGACAAAAGAGGAGAGAAAAACACCCCATGCTGAGTTGTTTCCATTTGGTGTCAGGGAAAGGTTTAGCCCGTAAGAAGGACAAGGTCAATTATAGATTTGGTTGAAGATTTGACCCAACTACAAGAAGTGGTCAGGAGAAGGGCAGCCTCAAGTGGGTTCTCTGTTAAAATTGGACTGTGTATTATATTTTAGATGGAAAAGGACATGCCTATTCAAATTACTCTGCAGCATTCCTAATCAGAGGTGTTAGGACCAGAAAGTACCATCCATGTCCAGGGGCCTGGAATGGAAGAGGTGATGTCTACCTGAATGAATTCAAGCCACACGTGTGGCCATGGGGAGGAACGGAAATGTAGCCCAGGGAAAGCGCTGGAGAAAATAAAAAGATTGATTTCTCATAGTGGACACAGATGAGAAGCAAAGGAACATGGTAAGGATGAGGGGGAGGCATAGCAGAAAGAGAACAAGAGGCGAAACAGACTTGCTTCAGAAAGAACAATGGCCCCATTGGATACCATACTACAGAACTCATCCAAGGGAGGGAACACAAGCCTGGGTTATTTTGCTTACATTTCTAAAAGACCGTGGCTCAAAATATGGACGTTCATAACTATGAAGAATGAATTAAAGCATCCCCAGTATGTGACTGTGCTTGAATCATCCATGGTGTGGACATATGCAATTGTGAGAAAAGGAAACAGGACCAACCCTTTCCAATCATTATTGTAAGAAACTAAAGGTATAAAACCACTACGAGAAGAGCACAGCCCGGAAGGTTGCATGTTAGAATGCACACGCCGGTTGAACGTACTTATAAACTACAGTTACAGGAAAAGTAAGTAAGCCTACGGGAGCATCTCTGCCAAAGAATGGAGTCAGGCACGTAACGCTCAGAAAGCTAAACACAGAATTACCCAGTGATCCAGCAATCCCACTCCTAAGGACATGCCCCGGGGAAATGAAAACACCTCCACGCAAAAATGTGTACATGCATGTTCATAGCAGCCTTATTCACAAGAGTCAAAAGGTGAAAACACCCCACATCTCTATTAACAGATGAATTGATAAACAAGTCACGGTATATCCATACAATGAAATATTATTCAGTCTTAAAAAGGAATGTAACACTGATACCTGCTACAGTATCCATGGTTCTTGAAAACAGGATGCTCAGGGAAAGAAGCCAGTCACAAAAGGACACAGATTGTCTGATCCCATTTACATGAGGAATGTGCAGATTTACACGTTAAATCCACAGAGAGGGAAAGAGGATTAGTGGTTGCCCAGGGCTGGTGGGGAAGAACAGAAACGAGGCTTGACTGCTGTATGGGTAGAGGGTGTCCTTTTGGGGCGATGAAAATATTTTGGAACCAGACACTGGGGATGGTTGCACAACACTGAGAACCTATTAAATGTCACTGAATTGTACACTTTAAAATGGTTCATTTTATGTTATGTAAAGTTTATCTCTTCTTTCTTTTTTTTTTTTTTTTTGCGGTACGCGGGCCTATCACTGTTGTGGCCTCTCCCGCTGCGGAGCACAGGCTCCGGACGCGCAGGCTCAGCGACCATGGCTCACGGGCCCAGCCGCTCCGCGGCACGTGGGATCTTCCCGGACCGGGGCACGAACCTGTGTCCCCTGCATCGGCAGGCGGACTCTCAACCACTGCGCCACCAGGGAAGCCCCATCTCATTTTTTTTTTCCAAATGAAGCTCTCCTGTGTGCCACAGAAATAATATGAAATAATACGAAACAAAACCCAATAATCTAGTAGCATCTAAGGAATATAGATAAAAGCTTAGAGAGCATTTTTTTTAACAGTTTAAGACAAACAAAGGAAAAAGAATACAAGTCCTACTTTTTTTTTTTTTTTTTTTGTGAGTCCTACTTTTAAAATGCCAGAGAGTGAGTTGCAGGATGTTTTTTCCTGTTAATTTCAGCCTTATTTACTTTGTAACTCTTTATTGTAAGATAATTATAGGTTTCTTGAAAATTGCCAAAGTTTTAGTCAGGAGAGTTCTGTATACCCTCCACACCACTTTTTCCAATGTTAACATTACATCAGCAAAGGACAACGATAATACCAGGAAATTATTGATAGGACACTATTAATTAAATCAGAGATCTTAGTAAGATTTCTCTAGTTTTACTGCTACCGTTCACTTATGGACCGGGATTCCACATTATGTTTAGGGTCTCCTGCAACCTTTGACAGTTCCTCGGTCTTTCTTCGTATTTCATGACCATGGGTGACCCCCTTTGGAAAAACAATAGTCACTTATTTTGTATCCTGCCTATGGGGTGTGTTCACAAGCTATAAAGATCTCCAAAGAAGACCTCAAGTGTTTTAACATCCAGGGACTCATCTGAGAAATGGCTGTCCAGGAAACAGGCAGAAAGAAACAGCAAAAAATCAGATTCAGGGGGCTTCCCTGGTGGCGCAGTGGTTGAGAGTCCGCCTGCCGATGCAGGGGACACAGGTTCATGCCCCGGTCCGGGAAGATCCCACATGCCGCGGAGCGGCTGGGCCCGTGAGCCATGGCCGCTGAGCCTGCGCGTCCGGAGGAATATAAGATTTGACCCAACTACAAGAAGTGGTCAGGAGGAGGGCAGATACTAATGGAGATACTAACGTGTCTATGACTGGTCTGGACAAATTCTGCCAAGAAAAACCATTTCCAAACAGTTCACAGGGATGAGACTCCGCTCCGATGCACTTTTCTGTTCCTTCACATCTCCTTCTGTGCTTTGTTCCCACAGTCAAGGGTGGTCGATGATGACACTTGGAGCCCAACAGAAGATGGGCTCAGCCTCGCCAAAGACAGAAGAAATAGTTCTTTAAAAAGCCTTGTGTGGGAACTTCCCTGGCGGTCCAGTGGTTAAGACTCCACGCTTCCATTGCAGGGGGCACAGGTTCGATCCCTGGTCGGGGAACTAAGATCATGCCACATGACACGGCCAGAAAAATAAAACTATAATAAAATAAAATAAAATGAGCTATACTAGGGTCTGGGTTTAAAAAAATAATGTGTATTTAAAAGTAAAGTAAAAAAATAAAAAGCCTTGTGTGTGTGTGTGTGTGTGTCTGTGTGTGTGTATGTTTGTAAGAAACATGGCTCCAAAAATGTAGGGCAAAATTCACTGTGTGTTCATCGTAAGAATGTATGATATGAAGAACTTACTCTTCACTTGAACTTGCTTTATCTTCAGATGTTAATAGTGGGTTGGCCAAAAAATTTGTTCAGGTTTTTCTGTAAGCTATGAAAAACCCAAACGAATTTTTGGGCCAACCCAATACTTGACCCATAAAGAACTTATCAGGCAGAGGCGCAACTCTTTTCCCCTTCTCTCCTATACACACCTGAGATTATGTGGACAATAAGAGAAATTTCAATACATAAAATAAAATCTTTGGGACTTCCCTGGTGGCGCAGTGGTTGAGAGTCCGCCTGCCGATGCAGGGGACACGGGTTCGTGCCCCGGTCCGGGAGGATCCCACATGGCGCGGAGCAGCTGGGCCCGTGAGCTATGGCCGCTGAGCCTGCGCGTCCGGAGCTTGTGCTCCGCAACGGGAGAGGCCCCAACAGTGAGAGGCCCGCGTACCACAAAAAAAAATAATAATAATAAAATAAAATAAAATCTTTCTTCTTCTCCTCCTACTTGGAAAAGAAATTCTTTATATCTTAAGGAAAGCCCTTATGTTCAAATGATTAATAATAGTTTAGTTGCCCAATGCTCATTTTTTCCCATCTAAGATAGCCTTTTAGCCCAGAACATTTAAAACATTCACACCTGAAACACTAATACCTCATCCATTTAAAGGGAAAGACACAACCTTTGGGAGAATATAATAATCTTCCAAGTGTTTGTATGGAGACGAAAACTCTGTCTGTGAAATTGCCCATCATTTACAGAAATACGATTGAAAATATTGGTCTAGAAATGGAATTCAAGAGCACGCAGTTTTGTGGAGTGGGATGATGGAAAATATAAGAATACTGAGGTAGAAACGAGCTTTGCCACTTCAGCTCTAAGCACTGAAATATCACTTGTACTCTAGTAATACTGGGTTGGCCAAAAAGTGCGTCTGGGTTTTTGTAAGAGGTTACAGAAAACCCGAACGAACTTTTTGGCCAACCCTATGAGATGTATTACAAAAAGCAATTTAGGTGGAAGATAGCTGGCAAATGAAGGAATCAAACATTCCCAGCTTCCTGTGGAATATATGCCAGAGGCGTAACCACTGAGTAGATTCTCAACTGAGTAGAACTCTCAAAGACATATTTCAGTCTACAAACCTGAACCTGCCCAATTTTATAATCTCCGGTGAATATTTTCATATCCCTGAGATCTGTTGAGCTTTGGAAGGGTTGATTATTTTTTCCATCCCATCACAGCTTTGGGGGAAAATACTGTTACTTTAGAGTTGATACCTTATTTATCTGGCACTGAGAAAGAAGTATTTACATGTATTATGATGCTTTGAAATGATTCATTAGAACTGTTACAGAAAAATGGAGTGCCTGGGTTCCAGCCATGAAGCAGACAGATTACCATTGTGCCGTTGAAGTAATACTTTATAAACCCATTTGTCACCCAGAAGAGGTGTCACATGTCATCTGATTCGTTGGAGGTAATGGATTAGGTGAAATGTACTTACATTTTCAGTAACACGAGCGAAATAACTAACTTAACCCATCGGAAAACCGCATTTTTATCTCTTAAATCTTATTACACTCCCCGGGGCCAACAGAAGAATAGGTATTTGTATTTCAACTGACATCAGCAGGGGCTAACGTCACGATTAGCTCCCACAAATTTTAGTCAAACCAGCCCCATTCAGGCAGTTTGCTTGACATAAGAGGACTTGTATGGCCATGTCCACAGTATATAGTTATCCACATAGGCACCTGTGGCCTTGTGTCAAGGAAGCGTTTCCTTACTTGAGGCAGATATTATAACTAGGAAAGCAACTACATCAAAGGCTCTGAAGGTCTGATTAACCAACAGTTCTTAACAATCTTGAATGGGCAAAGCAACATGCAGTGGACAGTTGCCATATTTTGGCCTAAGATCTACCACTTCCGGAGGCCGGGGAGACCAAGATCAGGGAGTTACCATGGTTACGCTCTAGGGTCTGATAAGCCCCTCTTCCTGCTTCATTGAGTGCATCCTCACATGGCAGAGAGAGACAGGGAAAGGAAGCCAGCTGTCTCCTCTGATGTCTCCTGTTGGAAGGCAGCTAATCCCTTCATGACGGCTCCACCCTCATGACCTCATTACCTCCTAAAGGTCCAATCTCCAAAACCTATCACACTGGGGATCAGGGTTTCAACGGATGAATCTGGGGCGGGGGCACACAAACATTCAGTCCATAGCAGCATCTAAATGTCCTTTGTGGGGAACTGTCTTGCTCCCATTGCATGTAAACTGAGTGCAAAGGTAGATCGAGTTGGGACTTCCCTGGTGGTCCAGTGGTAGGGCATCTGCCTTCCAATGCAGGGGACGTGGGTTCGATCCCTGGTCAGGGAACTAAGATCCCACATGCCACGGGGCAACTAAGCCCACATGCCACAGCTACTGAGCCCGCGCACCTCAAAGAGAGAGCCCGTGTGTCACAAACTACAGAGCTCATGCACCCTGGACCCTGCGTGCCACAACTAGAGAGAGATAACCCGCGTGCCACAACTAGAGAGAAACCCAAGCAGACCGCACGTCAGCACAAGAGGATCCCGCATGCCTCAACAAAGATCCCGTGTGCTGCAAGGAAAATAAATAAATAAATATTTGTAAAAGATCTATTTAAAAAAAAACAAAAGGCTGATCAAGTTGACCATCTCCCTTTTAGGAAACCAAATGGGACAGATGTACCCTCTTCCTGAGAGGTGGGCATCTGACCTAAGCCCCTCCAGTCAGGGCATCACCTCTTGAGCACATGGCGAGGATGAGATGGACGGTCGAAGCACAGTCACTGCAGACCAGTCTGCTGGAGGGAAGGCTTCCAGAGACCGCTAGAGACCTCTTGGTTACCCCTGATCCCAGGTGTTGACCTCCAACCTCACATGGATCTCATGAACCTTCTTGATAATCTTTCTACCAAATTGCAGAATGAGCTTCATTCACTTTCAGCCAAAACCCAAAGTGATGCAGACATGTCCAGTTGGAAAAGATAAAAATCTGGAACACTTGCATATAACTCATCTCACGGATATAAATTTCATTCATAAAGCATGACTGGAAAGGCAAACTTTACAAGGAATTAAGTCTCATTTTAAAAAATTGATTACGTTCAACAGAACACTGGATGAAACGCTAACTCGAGTCACTTTTAAAAAGGTAAACTTTTATGTTGATTCCATGTAAATTTCAACGTGAAGATGGCTGTTGCTGATTTGGATTAAAATTCACAATTGTGGCGTTGCCTCTGGTGGGTCAACGTGAATGCCGGTTCTGGCCATCCGATGGAGGGCAGCTTCTTGGTTTTTTTTTTTTTTAATAAGCAGGTTCTTATATTTTTAAAATTTTTTATTTATTTATATTTATTTTTGGCTGTGTTGGGTTTTCATTTCTGTGTGAGGGCTTTCTCTAGTTGCGGCAAGCGGGGGCCCCTCTTCATCGCGGTGCGCGGGCCTCTCACTGTCGCGGCCTCTCTTGTTGCGGAGCACAGGCTCCAGACGCGCAGGTTCAGTAGTTGTGGCTCACGGGCCCAGTCGCTCCGCGGCACGTGGGATCCTCCCAGACCAGGGCTCGAACCCATGTCCCCTGCATCAGCAGGTGGACTCGCAACCACTGCGCCACCAGGGAAGCCCTAGCTTCTTGTTTTGACTGCAACTGAGGATTAAAACCACGTCAGAAGATGGTACTTGTGGAATAGAATCAGAATCTCATGGCTCCCTTTGCCAGGTGACAACAGTATGTGTCAAATAACAACAGGGTTCTCCAGTGAACCTTTACTTGAGGCTGTCATTCCTACTTAGTTTCCTGTATCTCCAATCTTAACCTTTTCCCCTGTGTTCTCCAAAATAAATAAATAAATAAACTAGTCAGAGAAATATTTACAAAGAGAAATCTGATCATGACCATGACTTTGACATCTTCCCATATCTTTTAGGATGAGCTCTGAAGCCCATACCATGACTTTGAGAATATGGTCCCTGCTACCGCCAAGCCTCCCCTCCTGGCGCCTCTCCCTCCCGTGGTCTCTGCCCACTTCACCCCCGCCAGCCACGCGGCATTTATTTCTGTGCCTCTCACATCATGGGGCTCCTGCCACGAGGCTCCTCTAGCCTGAAGTACCCTCAACCTCACCCCCATGCCTCCCAATCTCACTCCCACCTCCAACACCCACATTTGCAAATTTCCACTCATTCTTCCTGCCTCAGCATAGCCTGTCTTTTCCCATTTTCCTTCCACGTCACTGAACACCCTGCCGTTTCAGTTTCCCTACTTCTCTTCTGAACTGTAGAGCTCACTTGGCTGTATCCTGTAGTGGAAAGTAACAGGGGTCTCTCATTCACCGTTATATTCCTAAGACCTAGTGTCACTCCCAGCTCCTAGCAGGTACCAAGAAACGTATTTGTTAATGGCATATGACTCGGCCATAAAGAAGGATGAAATACTGCCGTTTGCAGCAACATGGATGGACCTAGAGATTGTCATACTAAGTGAAGTCAGTCAGGCAGAGAAAGACAAATATCATTTGACATTGCTTATATGTGGAATCTAAAATATGATACAAATGAACGTATCTACGAAACAGAAATAGAGTCACAGATGTAGAAAACAAACTTATAGTTACCGGGGCTGAGGTGGGGAGGGATAAATTGGGAGACTGGAATTGACATATACACACTACTACATATAAAATAGATAACCAATAAGGACCTGCTGTAGAGCACAGGGAACTCTACTCGATACTCTGTAATGACCTGTATGGGAAAAGAATCTGAAAAAGAGTGGATATATGTG
The DNA here is from genome assembly GCF_951394435.1 of Stenella coeruleoalba. Lineage (NCBI taxonomy): Eukaryota > Metazoa > Chordata > Mammalia > Artiodactyla > Delphinidae > Stenella > Stenella coeruleoalba. Next base: position 4,310,245 of record NC_137152.1, read on the forward strand.
TATGCATAACTGATTCACTTGGCTGTACACCTGAAACTCACACAACGTCGTAAATCAACTCTACTCCAATAAAAATTTTAAGAAAGAACTGTTTGCTGTCAGCGTCCTGTGGCAGGAACAGCAAACCCCGATCCCCCGATGAGCTGACAGATGGTGGGACCACCGCTATGGCCTCCGTCCATATCCTCAACCCTAACCGACTTCTGAGAGCACCACCTCTGTCACACTTGGGGACAGAAGTCCGCCTGTTCACCAGGTATTGGAGGGTAGTTACTCAAGCAAGATGGGCTCTTTGTCATCCTCGTAGGAACGTTATCATTACCCTGCCTTAAACTAGTGAGCACTCCCCATCACCGCACTGTACACACATCCTACCACAGAGCTGTGAAAATGAAAAGGCTACCTCTACGTAAGTCAGCCTAGCACAGGACCCTGAGAACGTACACACACGTAGCTGTAACAGGAGAGAGCCATCAAGGCCTGTGGCACACGAGAGGAGCTCTCTCAGTCACTGAGAGATGGATCAGTGTTCCACAGGGACGCTGCTACCTTGAAATGTTCCGTGATTACATTCTGGGAAGCATGCTGTTTTGCTACGAAAACATTTAAAATCTCTGCTTAAAAAATGGGGCCAGACTGACATGTTTTATGTGAAATAATTAGGAGAATCTGAGAAGTGGTAATTTTGGTAATTACCAAATAGTGTGATTCTTTCCCAATAAAGCATATGTCAAATTACATTAAAAAAAAATCACTAGGTTGTTCTCCCTTTAAAAGATTTTACATATGCAGAATACAAGTTTAAATATGCTAGTGCTTTCTCCCAGTATTGTATTTAAGTAATTGTTTTTAAAAACAAATGAGGGCTTCCCTGGTGGCGCAGTGGTTGAGAGCCGCCTGCCGATGCAGGGGACACGGGTTCGTGTCCCGGTCTGGGAAGATCGCACATGCTGCGGAGCGGCTGGGCCCGTGAGCCATGGCCGCTAAGCCTGCGCGTCTGGAGCCTGTGCTCCGCAATGGGAGGGGCCACAACAGTGAGAGGCCCGCGTACTGCAAAAAAAACAAAACAAAACAAAACAAAACAAAAAAACACAAATGAGCTTGACTGCTTCTCAGTTTCACTTCTTCCTGTGAAATTTCAAGCTCTGAAAGTTTCTTCTGATCTCTCCCCAGTGATTGTTTCAGACAAAAATCACATTTTTTTTTGCAAAGAAGTAGCACGGGAGAGGGTATGGGAAGTGACGCCGGGGAGTTTTGCTCTCGTATGAAAGAAAAGATTTCTGTGCAACTGATTCCCGTAGGTGACGTTTTCCATTATAGGTCTTCTAGAAAGAGGACTATTTGTTCTGGTAAGTCATCCTCATTCATCCCTGTGAACTCTGTAAGTATTTATCAGCCTTCTCATGCTTATTCGTATGTTGTTGGTAGCATGCTATTCTTTCAATACAAAAAATACCAATACGGAGCTGATGTCACAAAGCTTACGGTTTCATGTTCTGTTTTGTTTATCCTTCTGAGTGACAGGGATCATTACTGATTTGGGCCAATATAAATAAATGCACTCCACAGCCGTGGACAAATGAAGAGAAACTGGCTGAGGCAGGGGGAGAATTTAGGCTTTCTTCATAAATGATCCCAAGTGTCTACCTGAGCTAACTGGGAATGAGCTTCCCAGGGTAATCGAAACAACGAAAGAGACGATAAAAGTTACTTTCCTGCTATTCCAGAATGGGAATGTCCGCTGGCTCAGAGTCACAGAAACAAGAAAAGGTAGAAATAGTCTCTGTTTGTGTGAAATACAGACCATAGTCTCCACACACCTAGCTCTCAGAGAACAGCAGAGGGCTGAAGACAACATCAGAGGCTGAATAAACACTCCATGTCAAGGGACTGCAGTAGCCTCGTCAAAGGCTTGCTGTACACAAGTCAACGTTGGGGATCAAAATTATGACTCTGATATTAAGACAAAGAAACGCTTATATTTATAAATCACTTGAGTGATAAAGTGGTACTTCCCAGGAGAAGTAGCATGCCTACTGCTAAGGACTGAACTGTGTCTCCCCAAGTCCGTATGTTGAAGCCCTAACCCCCAATGTGATGGTATTTGGAGGTGGAGTCTTTGGGGAGTAATTAGGTTTAGATGAGGTCATGAGGGTGGAGACCCAGGATGGGATGAGTAAAGAAGAAGGAGGAGGGGCAGGAGAAGGGTGAGGAAGCGGGGAGGAGAGAGAAGAGGAGGAGGGGGAGAAGGGGAAGGAGAAGGAGAAGAAGGGGAAGGGGAAGGGGAGGGGGAGGCGAAGGGAAGGGGAAGGGAAGGGGAAAGGGAAGGGAAGGGGAAGAAGAAGGGGAAGGGGAAGGGAAGGGGAAGGGGAAGGGAAGGGGAAGGGGAAGAAGAAGGGGAAGGGGAAGGGAAGGGGAAGGGGAAGGGGGAGGAGAAGAGGAAGGAGGAGAAGAAGAATTCTTTCTGCACCATGTGAGGACACAGCAAGAAGGTGGTCATGTGTGAGCAGGAAGAAGGTCCTCACCAGAACTCAACCGTGCTGGTACCCTGATCTCAGGCTTCCAGCCTCCAGAACTGTGAGCAATAAATGTTTGTTGTGAAGCCGCCCAGTCTGTGGTGTTTTGTTACGGCAGCCCACGCTGACTGAGACAAAATAATCCCACAGTGAATTGAACACACCCACCCTCAGGTGCCCTCAGCTTCATAAATGCAGGGCTATCGGTGTTCCAGGGAGCCAGACCACATCCTGAGTTCAGCGCCCAGGTTAACTGTCTTAATAGATCCATAAACATACTGACGGTAAGGGCTGGGAGTGATCAGGGGTACTAGTCACCTAATTATGCAGAAGAAGAAACTGGAAGCCAGAGTGGTTGAGTGACATGGGTACCATCACACAACTAGTTAATGGCAGAGATTCAAACAGGACCCGCCCTCCTGACTCCCAGCCAGTATGGTTTCAACTATACTACAGCACATTAGTCCTGGGCTTTCCCTCTGTAGATGAGGATGTAGAGAAGGTTTCAATAATTCCACTCCCCCTGTATATGAGCAGCAGCCTATGGGGCCTTCCCAGTACAGACCACTCCATCCCCTGCCTCTTGTTTGTAGAAAAACTTTCGCCTCCTAGGCCTTCCCCAAGTTTCAAAGAACAAATTTAATCATAGAAGTGAGAAATGAAGAAATAAAGGAAAATGGTCAAGCAAAATAAATTAATAATAGTTTAGTCATTAAAGAAAGCCAAGGACTCCATTCCTCCAAGGACTATAGATCATATTCCGAGCCACGTCCTTTGAGCTGTTTTGCAGATACCGAAACCTCCACCAGGGAAGAAGTCAACTGCATGCTGCCCACCAGCACGGAGACCCCAGACCGGCTGGAGCCGGAAGGCTGAGGATGCCAACTCCCGATGACCTCACCACCAACCAATCAGAACAGTGTCCACCAGCTGATCACACAGCCCACAGCCCCACTCCCTCACCCTGTCTTTTAAGCCCTTTCCCTGAAATCCATCGGAGACTTTGGACCTTTTGAGCATGGGCTGCTTGCTCCCCTTGCTTGGCCCCTGCAACGAACACTGCATTTTCCTTCACCACAACGTGCCGTCAGGAGACTGGCTTTGCTGTGCCTGGGGGAGTGGCGCCAACTTTGGTTCAGTAACAACCTTACAAATAATTCAATATGTACATATGTGTATGCACGCAGGACTCTGTGGATATAAGCACATCCGTAGAAGTATGCACATGTGAAAGGCATGAATAGGCCCGTTTGATAATAAATTGCCAGGAGGTAATGTTAAAAAAAAAGTCAATCCTAAAATAAGAGGAAGGTCACATCTGGATGCCTAGATCCACTGGACTCTTGTCCCTTTCGGTGTTTTCTACCTCTAAATGGATCATCAGAAACAGAGAAACTCGACAGAACGCGTATGACAGATTTCACTCCTTCTGTCGTCAGTCTCCCTTTTGAGTTTTGGGAGACCAGACTCAGCGAACGACCCGAGAGTGCTGAATACAGACCCTGTGCCGTGTTCTTTAAAGCTCCCACCGCACCTAAAGCTCACGACAGCCGCACAAAGGCAATACCAACCACGTTCTGTAAAAGTTAGCAGACTAATAGGTCCCTCCCTCGTGGGGGCATAGAGCCCAGGAGTTTGAATTCAACTCCTTTTAATCTTCACAAGACTGACTGCCCCTAAAGCCAGAAAGTGCAGGATTTATCCCTGTGTCTCCCGAAATCACTGGTAAGCTAAACCCTCTATGCCTTGGATTGAGGAGTTAAGAGTCTCTTTCTATTCTTTGCTGCTTAAAATAATGCTCTCCAAAATCGTTTCCAATATATGGGGGGCAACACGGTATGGCGGGTAAGACTCTGGGCTGTGACCTTGGCGCCATTTGCAGCACCCACCCATCACCCCACCCTGCTAGGTCTCTCCATGCCGGAACCTGCTCACACTGTTTCATGTCTTTGTCGTCTTTGGTCTCAGCTCCTGGGGCAGAGCTGTCCAGGGATCCATCTGCCTGCTCTTGACCTTCTTTGTGAGGAAGGACTTTCTCTCATGTTGAGTCAGCTCTTTAGAAGGTAGGTCCAGGTGCTTCTGTCCTACTCAGAAAGCCCAAGGGGACAGTTTCTCCCCTCCCTCCTCTCCCAAGTCAGGGGACAGGTGTCTAACCTGAGCTACACCCATCCAGACACCCTCCCCAGGAGCCATTTTCTCATCCTGGCCTCATCTTCCCATCCTACCCCGAAACAAGGATTCCTACCCATAAAACACTCATGGGGTATATGTGAGGACACCTCCCGGGAGATATAATCTTACGTATGATCTCAGGGTGGAACGAAACGTTCTTTCTACTGAATTTTCAAAGGCGCTGTCATTCTTTTTCGAAAGGATGAAGGCGTTCAAAGGTCTGAGAGTTCTGGCAATCGTTGGGCATCACCCCTCGGCAGAGGGTTTCATGAACTGGCACCGTGAAGGTACACAGGCCGGCAGGAGAGAACAGAAGAAAGAGACCCGACGCAGGTTTGGCCAGAGGCCGCTTCAAGGGCCCCCTGTCTGAGACACGCTGGCTCTTAATAGCTGGGGAGTAACGTGGTGACCAGGACAGAAATCAAAGTCAAGGTGGTTCCATGGGGGACAGAGGTCAAAATGTCCATTGAGCAAAGAGACCGGGGAAAAAAGGCCAATATTCTGGGGTGGCACCTAGAGCAATAGGCAAATGATACCCAGGAAAAATGGGGGGAGATGGATTATCACGCATTTTGTTTAAAACCCACTCTTAATAAGGCAGGCAGTGAATCCAGTGAAGATTCGAGCATTCATGTCGTGTCAGGAAGGGCGCCCAGCCAACTGGTAAGACTCTGAAGAAGACGCCCTCCATGTTCAAACCCTAACCACTCAGTTCACCAGAGGGGGGACCAGCTGTGGCTTCGTGGAGAGCCTTGCAAAGGTTTCCGAAATCTGGGTACGTGACAGGGAGCACGAGACTCCACGGAGCACCCTCATATAGAGTTTCCTTTTTGAAGATAAAGGATGTGGTTCATCTAGAGAGAGACAAAGCGAGAAACAGAGATCAGTAAACAGGAAGGGAGACATAGAAACAGAAAAAGACAGAGAGAGACAGACAGACAGGCAGAAGCTGCACACATGGGAGGTCCAGAAGACGTTTCAGGCACCAGGCACCATCTCCCATGCTTCATATTTCCACACAGGTCATGTTTTGTCTCAGAATTAAACCGTCAAGCTCTGCGCAAAGCATTTTTTTTCCCCATGAGAATTCAAACCATAAGTTTCCAACATGCGTTTCCGCTCCTCCAGCCGTGTCATCAAGCAGCCCATCTAACTGGTTACATCGATTGCAAACCATCGGTGGAAAAGAACGGCCATGGGGGTCTCCAGAGGAGTTCTGGACTGAAGGAGTGCGTCCTAAATCCCATGGCCCTTGTCTAGACCAACAGTCAGAAAACATTTTTAGTTTCTTAAGGAACCTCCATACAGTTTTCCATAGTGACTGTAACACTGTAAAGCAACTATACTCTAATAAAAATTAAAAAAAAAACAAAACATCAGAAACCACATTGCCAGGTGATCGTGATAGAGCTTTTGTAACCCGGCGGTAAATCAACTCCGTGTGTTCGGGCCGGTACAGACGGGGCTGCCAGCTTCACACGGGAGTCCCTCTGCATAGGACTATCTCTGCCAGAAGGGTAGGGCTGCGCGCTACACCGGGGGCTGGTGTGGTCTGCACACTCAGGGGAGTGGACACCCTAGGCACGACCCTCACTGGCTGAGAACATTCAGTGTAGCTTCTTCTCCCCAGAGCAGGGTGGCTCTCAGGTAGCTACTACCAGTCTCCCAGGGAATCTGCAGTTCCACTGAGACCCAGTGGCCCACTGGGGTAGCCCTCGTGAACGCACTTATTGGTGTGGGAGATTGAAGTCTAAGATGTACCCCGAGATCCCTTTCTGCTGGTGTAGAGTGGGCTCCTCTTGAGAATGCGTGGGACCTGTGAATATGGTGAATGTCACTCTCTCTCTCTCTCTTTTAAAAATAACCTATTATTATTATTATTAGTTTTAAGTTGTGGTACAAAACACGCATAACATAAGTTGGACCATCTTAACCATTTTTCAGTGTGCGTTTCAGTGGCGTTAAGTATATTCACATCGCTGTGCTATCATCACCACTGTCCCTCTCCAGAAGCTTTCCATTTCCCGAAACTGAAAATCCATACCCATTAAACACTAATACCACGTTCCCCCTGCACACAGCCCTGGCAACCACCATGCCACTTTCTGTGTCTATGAATGTGATCCTCTGCATACGGCACTGAGGTCGAATCACACCATGTTTGTCTTTGTGTGTCTGGCTTATTTTACTGAGCATGATATCCTCCAGCTTCACCCATGCTGTAGCCTGGGTCAGGATTTCCTTCCCAGGGTTGAATTTTATACATACTGCATTTTGCTTATCCACTCTTCTGTCAGTGGACACCTGGATTGCTTCCACCGTGTGGCTACTGCGGACAAACATTATTTTTATAATACTGTGGTTTGATTTCTACCCCCATGCAAAGGAATACCGAGGCTGAGGGGGTGGCGTAACCTGTGCACACAAGCTGAGAAGTAGGCTGCAAACCCAGGACTGTCTGCCTGCACCCACTACCCCTTTTCTCTCCATCTTTCTGTACTTTTTATTCCTACAGAAGGGCGTTGTTTTTGTTTTGCTGTTGTTTGTTTGTTTCAGCGTGGGGATCAACAATGTGAATGTCACTCTGTGGGCTAGGTTCCTCGCTGGTTGACTTTTGAGTCCATCAACTACCCTGGGTGGGCCTGACCTAATCAGAAGAAAGGTAGAGTCAAAAAGATAGGATCCTACAGGCCTGAAGAAAGGAAATAGCCATGATGAGAAACGACCAGGGGCTCATATGGCAGGGACTGCAGGAGCTGAGTGTGGTCCCTGGGCCACCCTGAGCAAGTTTTTGTTTTTTGTTTTTAACCTTGGTTTGTACCATTAACATTCACACTTTGCAGAAACTTGTTGCCCTGAATGGTAGGGAACTTCTCAGGCTCCTAGATGTCTCCACTTTATGTCTATATTGTTATGGGCAGTGTGACTCTGAATGTCCCATAGGAGAGGTCGTATGATCACTGACTCACCCCGGAGGAATCTGGCGTGGCAAAGGCTCCTACTTAGAATCACGGTCTCCCTAGTCAGCACACTCTGCACTAAGCTTTAGCGGGTCCCCGGCATGGACAAGTGTCCATAAAAAGAACCTCGATAACCTCAGATCCTAAGAGCGTTGATGGACCTTTGTAAAAACCACGGTGCCTGTCCAGGGTGGGCGGCACGGCAGGACCTAGATTTTCTCTTTTCTCAAAGTAATCACATACCTTGAGGTGCAAGGTGTGAAGTAATTAAACTTGGTTTTGTCGCAACATGGTTCTGTGACAAAAAATAAATAAAAAAAAAAAGCAAGAGGGTGGTGTGAAAAACAAGCCTATTTTCAGCTCTGTGCTGTTAATCATCGGCTCTCACCCCGGGGGCCTGCATGGGATCATCTGATTTCTTTCCCAAGCAAAGAAAACAAAGGAGAAGCAGTTCAAGCCTCCTGGTTTGCCAGCCCCTCCTTCTATTTCCGCGTCTTTGTGCCAATGGTTGAAGGATTTCAAGGGCCCCTGGCAGCACCCCAGTGATGGGGGGTACGGGCCATCTTTGGGATTTTCAAGGAAAATCAAGTTCAACAGAAAGGAAACAGCCTCTGTGGCTCTTGCAATCCTTTAGTTTGGAAGGCAGCCTATCGCCAGGACCCGGGAAAGAAGTGTTGGTGTCATCAGGATGCCAGCATTGGGGTCTGTGTGTGCTTCCCGTGACCACCACCTGGATGTCTGTAAACAAGGGAAGTGCATCCTCTCCCGGCTCTGGAGGCCAGAAGTGCAAAGTCAAGGTGTCCGGAGGCCGGCACTCCCTGTGAGGCTCGAGGGAAGGGTCCTTCCTGGTTTCTGGTGGCTGCTACAATCCTTGGTGCTGACTAGCTTGTGGCCACCTCACTTCAATCTCTGCCTCTGTCTTTGCTTGCTCTTTTCTGTGAATACTTCTGTCCAAACCTCCCTTTCCTTCCTCTTATAAGGACACCAGTCACTGAACTGAGGGCACGAGGATGATTTCCAACCAAGACCCTTAATGAATGACACCTGCAAAGACCCTCTTTCCAACTGAGGTCCCATTCTGAGATTCCCAGGGACGTAAATTTGGGAGAGGACCCTCTGCAATCCACTATGTGACGTCCCTCTCCATCTCTCTGTCACCTTTCTGTGGCTCTCACCTTGTCCTGACCCTCAAGGAGCTGAGAGGTCGTCTCTGGCAGGAGGAATGAAGAACTGTGCTATTCCCAGCACAGCGTGTTATTTATAGAGTGACACTGCCCGGGGATCACACGCCTGCCCCGAGAGTCCTGGGATCACACGTCAGCCTCAGACATCAGGACAAAAGTTAAAACCCGCAGCAATGGGTTGGGGAACTGGCATCACCATGGCCGGGCTGGTCCTTCTCTGATTAATGAGGCCGACGGCGAAATATCAGGTCTTGCGTCCCCGTAACCGGGTATTGTTCTCCCACGAAAACGTATCAGCTCTGTCAGAAGCTTTGCCCCAGTTCCTTCTCTTCTCATTTGTGTTTTTTACCTTCAGGTTGGAAGGATACTTAGCAGTCCCCCTTCCCTGCTGAGTTCCTTTCTGGGAGCTGGGTCCCGGGAATCCGCAGCGCCTGTCCATCAAAGGGACGCAGATACAAAAGGTCTGCTCGGGGGCTGCCAGCCAAACCCAGGGGGGCCGTTCCGGTGCCGAGTGAACATTCAGGCTGGATTATCTCCGCTTTGGGGGACGCTGGTAGACACCAAAGGAATGTGTCTAGGACGTCACGAGCTCTCGCGGCTGGTGGGCAGAAAGCAGCGGTGCTGGCAGCGACGTGCCAGCCACAGCACAAAAGCAAAGAGAGACCCAGTGTATATTTTGGCTGAGGGCGAGAAACCAAGGGTGATCTCTGCGGACCCGCGGGTGACACAATTGCTGGTTTCATCTTCAGCGGGTATTGATTCAAGCCCACTGAATGACACTCAGGCATGCACGGGGGTATCACGGTGATGGAGGAAAGTGTGAGAAACGCGGGGCCTTTTCCTGCCTTTCTGGTAACAGATACCTAAGAAAACCTGACAATCATAGTGACTGTGGTAAAGCTGTGTGCCTATGTAGTGATTTTCTTTATAGGACCCTGCCCTTGCCTTAGAGGGAATGCATCCTTTTATTTCTCCTCACTTGGGCCTCCATCTTCAGAAGCCCATCCCTCCAAAGGCCTACCCGTGCTCTTGTCCTCCCAGGCTGCCTGAAGATCAGCGGCCGTCATGAACGACACAGTAACTATCCAGGACCAGGAAGTTCAGGACCGACCGACTACTTCAGCGGAAACAAACGGGCATCAATGTCCTTCACCCTGGGAAGGCAACAGGACCTAAGGCAGAAATTTGGGGGAAAAAAACTAGCCGAAATGCATATACAAGACCACACCAGATGTCATCTTTGTATCTGGATTCACAACCCATTTTGATGGTGGCAAGACAACTGGCTTTGACATGGTGTACGATGCCTTGGATTACCTGGAGAAGAATGAGCCCAAACCCAGGCTGCAAGACACGGCCTGTATGAGAAGAAAAAGACGTCCAGAAAACAGCGAAAGGAACTCAAGAACAGAATGAAGAAAGTCTGGGGGACTGCAAAGGCCAGTGTTGGTGCTGGCAACAAGAGGAGTAAAGATTCTGCCGTGACTGTATCGGTGGAGATGTGAGCAGCCTTTTATGAGAGGATTAATAAACTAAGATCTTTTACATGCCCCCCCCCCCAAAAAAAAGGTCTACCTGTAATCAAGTTGGACGGCTTTTGTGGCCTTGAAAGTGCTGACTTGACTTAAAGGTGCAAACTCTGATCTCCCCACTCAGATCCGAGCAGATGTGTGGTTAGATCACAGAATCACCATGTTCTATTCCCTCATTCTTCCTGCATCCACCCATTCAGTATTTCCTGAGCACACGCTACTAAGAAGTTGAACATTTATGGAGGGTCAAGCAAGTGTAGGCAATGAGCTAGGAGCTGGGAGGACAGAGTGCAGTAAGATACATGGTTACAAGAGAGAAGGCATCCCGCAAGGTGCAGGCGTTGGGGAAGTAAAGCAGGGTGGCCTGAGAAAGGCTGGGAGGACAGAGGAAAAAACCTAGAGAATGTGACTTTAGACTGAAACGATAACTGAGAGGAGAAGAAGCGAAGGACATTCTGGGTGGAGGCGTCAGCATGCCAACGGCCTTGAGACATGTATTAGTCAGGAAAAGCTAGGTTGTGCTGCTAAAAAAAAAGAATCCATAAAATATCAGGGGCAAATTGCTACAAAGCTCCATTTCTTTATATATATATATATCTTTATTGGAGTATAATTGCTTTGCAATGTTGTGTTAGTGTCTGCTGTACCACAAAGTGCATCAGCTATATGTATACATATACCCCCATATCCACTCCCTCTTGAGCCTCCCTCCCTCCCTCCCTATCCCACCCCTTAGGTCGTCCCAAAGCAGAGCCCCATTTCTTACATCACAGTCTGATGGGAGTCATGCGGTCTCCCTGTGCCCTGGAGCTACGTTATCTGGAACACGTGGCCTCCAGAAACACCTTGCAGGGAAGACAGAGAAGGAGGACGTGTACTGGCTGCTTGCCATCTGCACCTGGACATGACATGTGTGGCTCTGCTCACAGCTCAGCAGGCAAAACTAGTCCCCTGGTGCTACCTCCTTACACGGTGGTCTAGGAAATACAGCTGAGCACATATTTGGTGAGCTGACTGTCTAGGCTACATGCTATGAATGACTTGTACCCCACCAAATTCATACGGGACTGTATAGCGCTGTCATGTGACTGTATTTGTTTGTTTTTCACGTTGTTCACAGCTATACTGCAAGTTTGGAATTCATATTTTCAAGCAGCCGTACAAAAGTATTCATGAAGAATGCATCATCTCTGAAAACTGTGAAAACATCCCTGCTACCAATACATTTCCAAATACAAAACTGACTACCATATTGTTACTTCTGTGTAGCAGGAGAAGTTCATGCTCAAAACAGATAAAATTCTTTAGGTGTGAAGAGTATGAATGACAGTCTTCTTTTTTTTTTAAATTTCTTAGTCGTTTGGGATCCTTAAGCATGCAAGCCTCAAAGAGGAGGGTCCACGAAGGAACAAGGGTTGTCTTACGGCAGCCAGTACAAGTATGGAACGCTTCACGAATTTTGCAAATTTGCGAGTCATCCTCGCACAGGGGCCGTGCTCATCTTCTCTGTATCGTTGCAATTTTAGTATACGTGCTGCCGAGGTGAGCACACTCATGTGGCTGTATCTGGACACGGGGTTTTGCGGGAGGTAATTAAAGTTAAATGAAGTCATGGTTTGATGGGATCAATGTCTCCCAGAGTCCTCTCCTTCTCTCCCTCCACTGTGTGAGGACACAGCGAGAAGGTGGCCCTCTGCAAGTAGGAAGAGGGTCCTCACCAGGAACCAAGTCATCTGGCACGTTGATCTTGGACTTCCAACCTGCAGAGCGGTGGGAAAATCACCTTCTATTGTTGAAGCCGCTCAACCTATGGTGTTTTGTTATGGCGCCCGAGCTGACCAGTTATCTCTCACACCAGGCAGGAGGAGCCTGGCTACTTTGGGAGCTGAGAGCCAGACTGAAGGCCTGGGGGCCAAGGGAGTGAGGGAGAGTATTCCATCAAATGAAGCTGGAACAGGAGTGGAAGCCCATGTCATGCAGTGTCACAGGGCCATTGTGACAAGTGCTTCAAGCGTAACAGGAAGAGAGCAGAGGGGTGGCTTTTGCGGGTTTCAGAATCTCTCCCATAAGCCAGAGTGGATCTAGGGACCGTCTTCCTGAGGATGAACAAGGTGGTTTAGGTGGGGGTCATGGTCATAGAGGGAGATGGGTGGGTTGAAGAGCTTTCAGGAGATGGAGGAATGGTACCAAGAGATCGACTCTACGCTGCTGTCGAGCAAGAGAGAGTGAAGGAAGTACCCCACCTTCCTAGCCAGAGCACTTGTGGCGGTGCCCTTGACCGACATGCGGACCAGCGGTGCGGGACAAGTCTGCTACTGGACACCAGTCTAAGGTAGGGAGGGTTTCCAGTCAGAGAATCCACAACGCACACCACTGCGGGTCTCTCACTGTCACTCTGCCAACACTTGTTGTTGAACAAATGGATGAAAGCAAACAGGGACGTTAATAAAGCACACGCCTTCCCCATGGGTTGCGTTCCTGGTGAGGGTGAGAAGCAAGGAGAGAAGTGCATTTGTAAATTAATTGATGAGGAAATTCCCGTATGGTGCAGTGCTGAGGACTTGGTGCTTTCACTGCAGGGGCCCAGGGTTCGATCCCTGGTTGGGGAACTAAGATCCCGCAAGCCATGCGGCACGGCCAAAAAAAAAAAAAAAATTCAAACCATAAATTAATGATGATTTCAAGGATTTAGTCTTTAGTAGCATGTTGTTTCGTCTTAGTCTCATTTCTTCTTCTGTGGTTGACTTCTAGTTTCATGCCGCTCTGTCACGGATTTAGTCTTTGCACAGACATGTAAGTAACCTCTTACGTGCCAGCCAGGCACTGTGTGAGGCTCCAGGGCTTTCAAAAAAAAAAAAAAAAGTCAAATAATATGCCCGCCTTCCCCTGAGTAACTTCACAGTCTAGAAGTGGAAAGGGCCAAATAAATAACAAATCATAACGTGGTATAATGACAACTAGCGTGGTGTGCTCAGGCTGCTGGGAAGAGCTGCGAAGGGGCAGCTAAATAATTAGGGTTCGGTAAGGTTTAGTGAAGACAGACAACATTGAAGGGAGTTTTGTTGAAAGAGGAGGAGTTGGATAAAGAATGTGGGAAGGGTGGTCCAGACAGAAGAAAGGGCAGAAGCAAAGACAGAGAAGTGTGTGGGCTTCCCTGGTGGCGCAGGGGTTGAGAGTCCGCCTGCGGATGCAGGGGACATGGGTTCGTGCCCCAGTCCGGGAAGATCCCACATGCCGTGGAGCGGCTGGGCCCGTGAGCCATGGCCGCTGAGCCTGCGCGTCCGGAGCCTGTGCTCCGCAACAGGAGAGGCCACAGCAGTGACAGGTGCGCGTACCGCAAAAAAAAAAAAAAAAAAAAAGAGACAGAGAAGTGTGAGCCAGCAAAACTCAGCAGAGACTCATGGGTGTGGCTGCAGGTGGGCTGGAAGCTGCCAACCTTCAGCGTGCAGATGAAGAGTTAGGACGTAGAAGCCAAGGGCATCACTTGGGAGAACTTCCCTCCGCAGAGTGATGCAAGTTAGAGTGATGAGAGTGACTGGAATGTTAGAGAAACACACTGAAAGCCAGATGGAAAGTACACTGGAGAAAGACGACCAGTGAGGAAGCTACAGTGGCAATCCAGGTGGGAGGAGCTGAGACTGTGGATGAAGCCCAGGGCTGTAGACATAAAAGCAGAGAGAAGAGAGCAGACTCGAGGGATATTAGAGATAAGCACAATCTAGGATTAATACCGGGCTTGGGAAGTGTGGCGAGTGAGATAAAAATGTCCAAGTCCTAATTTCTGGAACCTGTGAATATGTCACTTTACATGGTAAAAGGGGCTTTGCAGATGGCATCAGGGCAAAGACCCTGAGATGAGGAGATGGACCTGGATTATCCAGGTGCCCCGAAGTCATCCCAGGGGTCTTTAGGATTGAAAAAATGAGAAAGGAGCATCAGAATCGGGGAGAGATGCAGATGGTACGGTGTTGGCTTTGCAGGAGGAGAAGGGGGCCATGAGGTGAGGGATGAGGGCATCCTCTAGAAACTGCAAAAGGTAACTGCTGGATCCTTCCCTTGGCCCTTCCTTAGGGAAGCAGTGCCAGGGACAACGACAAACTGTCTTTGACACAAATGGAGTTGGACGGGGACATGCGTGGTGGGCAGCTGGATATTGGTCCAGCGTCCTGAAGCCAGATCTGGGCTGAGGAGAGAGATGGGAGCCGGGCTGAAGCGCAGGCTGTTTCAGCCTGCCTCTGAATGCCTGCATGACTGTCTGCTGGCTGTAGAAAACCAAAACTAGCTGCATCTGTGCGAGGCTACCGATCAACCGGGTGTGGGCGCCCTTCTCACGCTGGCTGACACGGATGCCATGTTGTTGAGGGTTCAGCGGAAAACAGAAGAAGTGAGAATGTTTGGGGAAGCATCAGTATGTACGTGCCGACCAGTGGTTGCTTCAAGTATTTGAATCCATCAGTCATTCTTTTTCCATCCAGACAAAATTTTCCTAGCCTCCTATAAACGCGTCGGCAAGTCCTTTGCCTCCTGAACACCAGGAGAAGTCCCTGTACGTTAGGGACAGTGGCCGCAGAGGAAGACAGGCAGAAGCGGAATCAACAGAGCAGTGGGTGCAGAGGGAACAGAGCAGAGCTACGGGAAGGAGGTGGAGAAGGAGAAGAGGCTCACCTCGGCATTGCTCTATGGTCGCAACATCAGCAGGTGCGTTGCCTTCTCCAATTTCAGGTTTGTGCTACATGGCTGACTTGAGGTTTGCTGGATACTGGACTCCTGCAGGCACCCTAGCGCGCCCCTGTGTTTATTCATTTCCAGGTAGATCCTAGCGCAGGGGCGGAGGGTGGCACATGCACACACACACTTGTTCACCCCCCATGCCATCTACACGGGCAACACGACTTTGTATATTCTCAGAGTCCTTTCAACTTGGGCAGCCACTCACGCTTGCAGTAGCCGCAGTCACCAGGAAGCCCTACTGTCCAACAGCCAACTCAATCTGATCATTCAGGCTCCTTGCCTCAGCCTTCTACACCTATGACTTTACAGGCCCTGAAACAAAAGACAATCTGTAGGTTCTAACATGGTCTATATGTCCTCATCCAAAAAAAAAAAAAACAAGATGAGGGCAAAGGGAAGGGAGGGCTGTGCTTCTCTCTAGGGCAGGGCTCCTGAACTCTGGCATGAGTCCGAACGCAGCCTGCCGCTGTTTTTGTAAATAAAGTTGTATTGGCATAAAACCAAGCCCGGTTGTTTCTGTGCTGCCCGTGGCTGCTTCCATCCTGCAATGGTAGATCTGAGAAATTATGAAGAGGCTCTGCAGCCCTCAAAGCCTAAAATATTCACTAACCGGCCCTTTACAGACACTGTCTGCTGATGGCCCCTATAGGGAATCGAGTCTTGGAGAGCGAAGAGGGTAGCCAGTTTCCTCCTCTGTGATATGCTTTCGATACGGCTGTCTAGTATTTGCACGATTGTTACGATATTGATTACATAACCAAAGAATAGAGAACAAACTTCAAGGCATCCACAGGTGCTGAGTGGAAAGAAACAAAAAGGCCAAGCCAAGAGCAATGAAAAGAGGCAGAAAGAATGAGTTCTACCCTAAAGAACAATAAAACACTGAGAAAAAATATTCACTTCCATAAGATAAATCTCTTCCCTACCTATAAAACGTCTGCCTGGACAGCTAGATAGAAGCTTCTACTGATGTTCAGGTATGCCCAATGTGCTCAGAATCTATGTCAGGAGTCTGACTCCGATTTCCTTCTCCAGCACTTTTCTCTGTGATGTGAAACTAATTAAGTCCGGCGTCTTTGCAGTTCTTGAAAAAGATTATTGTTTTAACCATATCTAATAACACCTTACGGGCCTTTTGCACTGAAAACAAAAATATATCCTCGCCTGAAAACATCGCTATATATTCCACTACAGTGTCGGTATTAATTCTCTGCGTATACAGCAGCAACTTAAAAATGATTTCACTTCCTCTAAAATTTGATTCTGTATTTGAACCCAGCCCACTCCAGCCTGGCTATGAAAATGGTGTGCGATGGGGCCCACACGTCTTTCCGGGGCATACACAGCATGAGAAAATGTCTGTATTGATGCTGGGTCAGACCTACAAATTTGGGTGATTTAATATGCCTCTAATTAGTTACGATCTAGTGAATACACTTTCGCAGTGGTTTCTAACTGATGTCCACGTTTGAGTGTATGTTATGTCAGTCCTGAGAGGTGGATGGCAGCTCAGAAACTTCGATAATATCTTTTTTTTTTTCTATTCTTTAGCTCCTGCTTTGTGCATGACAATACCCTTTAAGAATACAAAACAGTACAGTAGCTCTCCTTCAGTGCCAGACCTTAACAACAATAATCTTCAGCAAGGAATTCAGGGAGAATTACACTTTCAACATTTTACAAGGTCATGGAGTTACCAGTCACGTCCATTTTTCTTCATTTGTCGTGAACGTTCTAACTGTTGTATATTACCAGGCCGTCCCCATTTCCCTATTAAAATGCATATCAGGATATTGAATATTCAAGTATTATGGGGTAAATTTTTTTTTTCTATTTCTGGAAAATGGACCATTGGGATTCGTTATTCAATGCTAATATAAGAAAAAAAATCTCATTTACTCAATGAAAAGAAGAAAGTGGTCATAGACAAACGTGCATGGGGCCTGGGACTGGAGTGAGGAGGTAGAAAGCAAAGCAGAAGTGTCCATGGTACCATAAGGTTAAACAGGGGAGAGGAAGCAGTTAACACTGCTAAGACGGGAGACTAGGTCTTTTTCACCAAGGCTGCCTCAGGCATATAGATGTGTCCAACTGACTCCTCACATAATACATTTCTCTGTGCTCTACTGTTCTTTTTTTCAAAACTAAATTCTTCATGAAGAAAAATACAAAGTGTACTGGAGGGTGTAGAGAAAGAGGCCAAAATAAATGAAGAAATGCAGTATGTTTCTGGATGAGATTATTCAATAGTGTTTACATGTTATTTTTTAAATTAATTCTTATTGGAGAATAGTTGCTTTACAATGTTGCGTTAGTTTCTGCTGTACAGCAAAGTGAATCAGCTATATGTATACATATATCCCCTCTTTTTTGGATGTCCTTCCCATGTAGGTCACCACAGAGCACTGAGCAGAGTTCCCTGTGCTGTACGCTAGGTTCTCATTAGTGATCTATTTTATACCTAGTATCAATAGTGTACACATGTCCATCCCAATCTCCCAGTTCGTCCCACTCCCCCTTTCCCCCTTGGCACGTGTTTTTTTTTTTTTTTCCCCAAAATGAATGTACGTTTGACACAAAGCTAATGAACGTCACCATGGAATTTTTGGGTTTGTTTTTCGGGTCACAAAATTATTCTTCTGATCATCTGGAAGAATAAACGCACAAAAGCGTCCTGGCAATTTCGGGAAGAAGGGCAGTGGAGGATGGGAGAGGGAGAACGAATTGTCCCGCGTGTAAATCTGCAATTATTTAAACAGTGTGATATGAGAACAGGCACGGAGAGACTGATTGATAAAAGTAAGAGGCACAAGAAGAAACACACAAAAAGGCACGCGTGTTTTAGACAACCTGGTGCAAAGTAATGACTATCTGGGTTGGCTACTTAGGGAACAATAAAATTCATTTCCCCCTAATTAAACACCAGAATTAAATATAATTGTTAGGATGCCTACTTCCATTTCAGGACAGAACAGCGCTCTCATCCTCATAATCAAACCTATGTTTGAAACATACTTTTCAAAAAAATCATCATTTTTTATTATAAAAAAAGATTCGCGAAAAGCTCAGGACACAGAGGAACACAAGAAACTAAATTCCAAAAAGTTGCAAACTCCTTCCAGGAAAGACAAGACTCCTGTCGGCTTTGATCTTTGTGGAAGTGGTCAGGGTGGGAGGACCCCGTCGTAGGTGCGGGTAAGGAGCAAAGAGGGGTACAGTTTTAAAGCGTGTGGGCTGACGTGTTCGATGGGAAACATGGGGGAGTCCTAGTCTCAGTACATACTTCGACCACCTGCTAAGTGTTGCCCAAGAATCTCTGCAGAGGAAAGAGATAGTCTGCCCGATGTGGGTGAGGTGGGAAGAGAGAGGGGATAAATACCATGAGTTCTCGCCCAGGTTCAAGGCAGCCTCTTTCAGAAGGTAGGGATCAGGGCAGTGGATCTGATGCAAAGTGTACTCGGGCACGCCTGGGCTTCACAGGGTATTAGACCGCAGCCCTCCAAAGACAAAGGCAGTGTCACAGGGTGGGGGGACTTCTCCAATGTGAGAGACAGAGCAAACAGACACCCCGAATAGCATCCGGGTGGTAAGTGGAGAGACCGATCTCACGGTTAAGAGAACTGGGCACTTCACGGAAAAGCACAGAGATATCTCTGGCGCCCTACCAGTGTCAGATCCCAAGCCTGACTCGAGATGAAGTTCCCACACTGTCCTGAAAACTTCTGAGGTCACCAGTGACGGGAGTCACAGGGAAGCTAGTGTATTGTCCCACAGGCCTCAGAAGGTCTCTTCTCCGCTTCCCCAGTCTCTCTTCTCTTTGCATTTCAGTTTTCAGACTTTCTATCGGAGTTGGGAGTGAAAGAACAAGAATGGCGGCAGAAGGAGGATTCGGAGAGATAATAACTGGGAACTTTCCAGAATCGATGAATGATGTTGACGCATAGATGGATGGTGTTCAGCAAACCACAAACAGGAGAAACACAAAGGAAATGACACCTGACAATTTCCTAGACAACCCTGAACACCAAAGACGCAGAGTGAATCTCGAAAGCAGCTAGGGAACAAAAAGACGCATCATACATGAGCGCGTGACATTCTGAATTACGGCTGACTTTTCGCCAGAAGAAACAAAGAGGCCAGAAGCAATGGAAAGGTATCTTCAAGGCGATGAAAGAATAGTGTCAACTTAGAATGACAGATCCTGTGAAAATATCCTTCAAAACTGAAAGTGGAATAAAGGCATTTTCAGGTACAATGAAAATGTAGACCCACTCCACAAGACAGGCTAAAAAATACAAAAATAAAACGTCTGCAGAAAGAAGGGAAAAATACCAAATAAGAGCCCAGTTATGCAAAAGAGAAGAATAGAAAGCAAAAGTGTAAATGTCTGGATAAATATAAAATAGCTTTCTTTAAAGCATCCATGTTGTTCAAGTGTCTTTTAGGAAGCATTCACTGTTTAAAACAAAAATGACAAGAATGTTTTGTTAGATGTATAGGCTATGTAGAAGTGGATTGCAAAATAATGAGAATGCAACGGGCAGGGAGGTATTCCGTGCGATTATTCTCCGGTAAGGTCCTTATGGAGTTTGTGCATATTTCTGAAAGTAGTAGTATTTTTTAAGGTGGACTTTGCTACATTAAAGATAAGCATTGGGGTGTCTACAGAAGTGCGTTTCCAGAGCTAGAGGGTAACGAGCCCCCCAGAAGCTTCCTTTGTGTCCTTCCAAGTAGGGTAATTTTGTTTGCTTTTTCATAGTTCTCAATTTTCCAGATTTTCTACAACAAATGTAAACATTTTCGAATACATATTTTCAGTAAGTTCATTGTCTTCTTGAAGGGCTTTTTGTACCTTTTTTTCCCAGAATTGTGATCCTTTACCAGCTTGTATATACAATGTGCTCTTCTAAATGATTATTCCAGCATTGGCCACAAAAGCAGTTCAGAATAAAATTAAATATTGTATTAGAGTCCCATAAAGCAATTCTAATTGGGCATGTGCTAGAACAAACAGATTGTGAAAATTATTAACACGTTAGTATTTTTTCTTACCACAGTGCCCCCCCCCCCGCCATCCACGCGAATCATCTCTCCGTCCTGCCTGTTAGTCACGTAGTTGCCAACGCAGTTATCAGATCAATGTCGCTGTATCCCAGTGCCTGTGTTCAAGACACCCTTATTTTACTTAATCATGGCTCCAAAGCACAAGACTAGTGATGCTGGCAATTTGAATATTCTCTGATTGTGTCTGATTTATAAACTTAACTTTATTGTAGATAGGTACATATAGGAAAAAAACATAATACGTATAGGGTTTGGTACTACCCGTGGTTTCAGGCATCCACTGGGGGTCTTGGAACGTGTTCCCCGTGGATAAGGGGTGACAATTGTGTATGTAAATATACAATATATATACTGTAGTCCTAATATATATACAATATATATACTGTATACCCAATGCAATATACTGTATTCCTAATATATATACAATATATATACTGTATTCCATATATCTATATCTACCTATATATCTATATCTATCTATATATCTATATCTATCTATATATCTCTATATCTCTACAGTATTCCCAATTATTTTCTAGATTGACCCAATCCGTCTTGACTTTTGCACTTCTGCAAAGCACACTGATAAGAATGGACTTTTCTGATATTTCATCAAAGGCTTCCATCTTCCAGGGACACACTAGAAAATCTATTATACTCTAAGTTACCCAGGACGATAACTGGTAAAAAAGAAATCTCTCTGTACCCCACACCTTCACTCCATCAAAAACCAAAATAGTGCTATGATTGCTCTTACCTGACCTACTTTAGTGTCGAACCTATAATGACCTAAATTCTTAAAGTCCTAGGCTTGGAAGGAACTTTGGAGGGTTTTCCCAATCCATCCTCATAACTTTACGCAGAATCACACCTCCGCTGTGCTGGATTCATCGAGGCTACGCAAGGATGTCCCACCACTAACTTGGGGTTGTCTATCACATTTGAGGAAGGTGTATGGCTTTTTATTTTCTAGTCTGAAAAGTAATATGACAATTTTATCTAATAACGCTATTTGGTTATGTAGTTATAGAGACAAAGAAGGATAAAGCACAGGCCACTTGGAATTGTCATTTTATCCGTCACACACAATAACTCTGTAGGTACTTTATGGTACCCATTTCTAAGCATCGTGATTATACTGAAAGCTATTAAAGAAGTACAAACATCCTTAAAAGGCTACCAGCTGATCTGGTTGCGTGCCAGCCTGGTAGATACCCAGGTCCCCAAGTTTTACTTCCTTTCCTCGGACACGAGATGTTCACGCAATTCTTTCCAGTACTTATAAACCTGACCCCTTCCTTCATCTCAGCCACATCCTGTTCTCAGCCTTCCCTCTCTCCCCAACTCAGACCCGTGATTATCACCTAACTGGCAGGTTCCAACCATTTGCCTTCAACTCAGAATTCAGAGAACCAGCCCTGACAACCGAACACGTGGCACATGTGTCTCGTAGGCACCGAAAACCCCGTCGTGTTCAGGATGGAAGTGATTGCTCTCCTCGCCAGCGTTCCTCCCCTCCTGCATCACTTCTCATGCAGAATCAGCAGGCTCCTTGGATTCAAATATCCGAATACTGTGTGCGTACATAGGTTTATGTGTGTGTACTTTTTTTCAACTTCGTTCATGTTCTTAATTTCTACTGCAGACCCCCAACTTCAATCCACTGTCTCCTGCCTGTACTGTTGCAGAAAACCCTTATCTTGGTAGGTCTAATCCCCCTTTGCTTGTCCCTAATCCACTGTTTTCAAGAAAGTCTGAGGGACATTTTTAAAACAAAACTTGGATTGTGTCACCATGCTGCTCAAAATCCTTTCAGTATGTCTTTTTTTAACATTAGGATGGAGTCTAAAAATGTTCAGAATGGGCTATAGGCCCCACGGGATCATTCATGCCCCCACCCATGTCCTCCAAGACATCACACCGGAATAATATAATGTTCTTGAAGAGACAACACAGCTTATACATGGAGTCAACTTTAAATATTTTTCAGCATCTAAGCAGAGCTCCTGGTGTCCTTTTTCGTAGCTGATAATTGAACTTCCACGTGGTCTTTGCTGAGACAAGGGTAGGATGGCCTGCTGCCGATTTCCCAAGAGAAGGCAGTCAGATTATGAGTTCAGATCACAAGCGCGCTGCAGAAGACAACTGGAACACCTTGGCACGAATTCTAGAGGCTGAAGATTCGTCATGGAATCAGAAAGACTTCCTCTAACCTGCCCTGCCCTCTCCTCGCACCATTCCACAAACCCTCTGGCCACAACGTGGGACATCACCACTTTTCACCATATAAAATACCCACATACGGGACGGAGAAAAGCAAACAAAAAGAGTCTTATGGAGATCATGCCCCCAAAACAATATTGTACGTGTTTGCTGGGGCTGCCGTAACAAAGCACCACAGACGAGGCAGCTTAAACCCAGCATATGTGTATTCCTCCCAGTCCTGGAGGCTGGAATCTGACATCCGGGTGTGGGCGGGGCTGGTTCCTCCTGAGGCCTCTCTCCTGGGCATGTAGACGCCGTCTCCTCCCTGTGTCCTCACGTGGTCGTCCCTCTGTGTGTATCTGTGTCCTGATCTCCTCTTCTTATAAGGCCACTTTTCCTGTGGGATCAGGACCCACCCTAGTGACCTCATTGTACCTTTAGTTCCCTCTTTAAAGACCCCATCTCCAAATCAGTCACATTCGGAGGTCCTGGGGGCTAGGACTTCAACATACGAATTGGGAGGGGGGCAGGACACAGTTTAGCCCCTAAAAACCACTGTAAATGTTGCTGGAATTCCCTATGCTTTGTCCGACAGCCTGCCACTCAGCATTATGAAAGCGATGAAAGCGTTCTGATAAATGAGTGTGGCCCTGTGTTGATCTTTTGACTCACAGGGCAAGCTTGGAGACGTAACTGATTGACCCGAATTCCGATGAATGTGACGTGATGACTGATCTTGGCTTCTGAGGGTTCCGAGTGAGCGTATTAAGCTGTGTTGGATGCATGTGACTGTGTGTGTGTTGTATAGAATGTCAGTGACCATCGGTGACACCGGCTCACCATCTTATCACCTGGATTCACTTCTTCAGAACGCTGAAGGAGAATGTGTCTCGAAACTCTGGACATGGGAAAATTTGTTTTCCCAAATCCAAGTCTCTGGTCAACACATTAAATAAAACCAAAAAAAAAAAATCTAACCACTTTTCAGAACAAAACTTTTATTAGAAGGAAGAGTCTGAAAACATAGACTCACCGTTTGATATCTGTGCTTTCTGTTGCCCGTCTAATACCTGCCGTGGGGGTGCTGGAGGGAAACTTAGCGCAGACTCACGAGACAGAAATGAAAATCAGGGCCATGTTATTTCCAAGCAGATGACTTTGGGGAAGAGGCACTTACCAGTTGACTGTGATTAGAAAATGAGCTAAATATAGATTCAAATAATCTCTAACCTTCAGAGAAGTCTAGAGACCATCCCCTTTTGTAAGCTTACAACAGCCTGACAGAGAAATGCCAGTTTGGGGAAACATAAAGACTCACTGCCACCACTTATTAATTTTTATGAGCAAAATCGTGACAAGTCAAAGTGGCAGCTCTTACCTGTCTCGGTAGGTTAGTGAGTGCCATTCAGGTTAGCCCCCCTCTGTGAGCCCAGTGAGCACCCAGCTTACGGTTGATGAGAACCTTGATGAAATGGGTATTTTCAGAAGGATATCTTTAGAGTTTAAAGTAAGTTCTGAAATTTTAAAAAAACCTTCATTTTTGGAAAGTTTATCTCCTCCACCTGTACCACCTGTTTGTTCTCACTTGATCCCCATCATAATCCTCAATTTGTTGAATCAGTTGGTTGCCGTGGAGATGACCGCGATGTCACAAACACGATTATAACTTCAAGTGCAGAATAAACAGCAGGCACACTGAACTCTTAACAAACAAAATCCTGTTATTATGCAAATAACCTTCAAATAATCAAGTGTAACCCAAAATGCATAATTTTCGTTTTGTGGGATTTTCTGTCCCCCTTGGTGTCGCAAAACGCATCATCATCTGCTAAATCCAATTCTAAAATGAAAAATGTCATAGGACTTCAAAACTGTACTTGAGAGTGGAAGACCCTACTGTGTGACAACAACAAAACTAAAAATTATCAATAGGTTGCTAAGAACATTTTAGCAAAGATAAAGATGTGTCCAAGTTTAACCAGAGAAGCTTTTCAGGATCAGAAGAGTAATTACAATCATGCTGAACAATTGTCTAATTAGACGTATAAAGGTAAAGAACTTGCAGTAGATATTGCTACACCCAACGTGGCTTCTGAGATTTGAATAGCTGCTGCTCACTAACGCTGACCTCCAACAGAGACGGATAGATAGGATGGTTTCTAGGACACCATGAAAGGCTCCTCTGACCAGAAATATCATTCTAGTGAATTTAGAACAACACCTAAATCAGCCATGTGAGTCAACATGTATAATAAACAGAAGAAGAATGGAAGTAATGTTCACCGAGCATCTATCAGCAGGTATGGTGGCAGTAATTGTATGTAAGGTCATTGACGGCTCACAGTCATCTGGACACACACACACACACACAGCCACTCATTGTCTGCATTTTTATGTGAGTTTAAGGTTTAAAGAGATTAAGGATCACATTGTGTCTGTGGTTAACCAGTTTTGGAGCCAGGATTTAAACCCACACTCAACAACTCCACTGCCTAACTCAAGCTACACCCCAAGGCTCAAAATCTTTGTGAAAAGCCACAATTATCAGTCATTATCACCTGGACTCCACATACTTACGACTGTCTGGTGTTAGCTAAGGAGAACATCAAACTCCTCAAAGTAAGAGAAGGAGGGATCAGTAAGTATTGGGCTGGACCAGGGACACAAACCAAACGGAGTATGGGGCTGGGAGACAAGCTGTCTGTAGGATCTGCAGCCCTGGGCAATTTTGCTGCAAGCTCCCTGAGGTAAAGTGCTATAACTAATTATTTCAGGGTCACAAGTAGTCTTTTCACGCCTCTCTGAATCTCGGAGGCTGACGCAGTGGAACAGAGGCAGGTGGATTTTGCACCGAGGGTAACTCCTCTGCCATCTTGATGCGGTATCCGTGGGCCCATCTTCCCGTACGGAAAGGACTAGTAAAACATAACCTAGAGGATAGGCATTACTTCCTAGTTCGTTTAAAATAGAGCATGAAGTGGCTTCCATGACAGTCTCGTGGAGATTTCCACTGTTGTTCATACTGAGAGATAAACGAGTTTGTAAAGGAAGGAAAGTCGGGGATTCTACTAGTGTTTCAGGAGTGAAGTCTAAAATTTTTTTGAAAGCACCATTTAGAGTAGTTGAGAAATTGGAACAGTGGCCAAGAATTCATACCTCTACTAAGAAATTCCCATTCTTTGTTTAAAAATACTTATTTATGGTTTATTGAAGTGTAGTTGATTTACAATGTTGTATTAGTTTCAGGTGTACAGCACAGCGATTTAGTTACACATACGCATATGTCAGTATTCTCTTCAGGGTCTTTTCTACTATAGGTTATTACAAAATATTGATTACAGTTCCCTGTGCTATATGGTAGGTCCTTAGTGTTTGTCTATTTTATATAAATAGTAGTGTGTATCTGTTAATCCCCAAATTCTAATTTATCCCTCCCACACACACCTTTCCCCTCTGGTAACCATGAGTTTGATTTCGAGATCTGTGAGTCTGTTTCTATTTTGTAAATGAGTTCATTTTTTCCATTTTTTATTAGATTCCACATAGAAGTGATATCATATGGTATTTGTCTTTCTCTGTCTAACTTACTTCACTGAGTATGATCATCTCTAGGTCCATCCATGTTGCTGCAAATGGCATGATTTTGTCCTTTTTATGGCTGAGTAATATTCCATTGTATATATGCACCACATCTTCTTCATCCATTCCTCTGTTGATGGACACTTAGGTTGCTTCCATGTCTTGGCTATTGTAACTAGTGCTGCTATGAACATAGGGGTGCATGTGTGCTTTTGAATTTGAGTTTTCTCCAGATCTAAGCCCAGGAGTGGGATTGCTGGATCACACGGTGGCTCTATTTGAAAAACTCCCCTTCTTGAGCTACAGATGATTGCTCCCGGCACTAATGAGGATTCCACTTTCAGCGCAGGGTCCCAAACTCACCATGGTGGCCTCTACACTTTAGGAGTTTTCCTGAGTGTTCTGCTACTAGATTGGCACGGCACCCAGCCCTGGATTACGTCCATCATCAAAGGAAAGAATGATCAGGACAAGTCTGCACAGCTGGTGGGAGCCCCTCCCCATGTTTCTTCGGACACCTGGTCTGTCCAGGGAACAGATCCCCTGGCCCCCTCGCTGAGAGGACGGCAGGACTCCTGGCAGGCCAGCCGGCAGGGAACACGGCCAGCGTTGGCTTTTCCTGACCACTCTGATGTGTTTGTGTAGAAAAGAATGTTTTCTGTGAAAGGTTTCAGTCTGCACTGCAGGGACCTGTGCCCCTCGGCTGCCATCGTGGGGAAGCAGGGCCTGCCCCCTCTACGCGCCCCGTGGTGCCCAGAGGACAAGGAAGGTCAGCGGATGAGCTGGAAGGGGCTGGTGTACTGGGATGAGGTGAACCTGAAGCCGTCCTCGAGGATGTGCGTGAGGATGATGTATAATTTGGAAATCAGCAGATTCGCCTCAGGTAATTGAGACAGGGTGTGCACCTTCAGGTCTCTTGTATTCCTTTTTTGTGCTTTTGTTTTGTTTTGTTTTGTTTTAGGTGCCTGTTGCCCTGGCCCTAAGTAAACTCACGTGGCCTTTCAGCCCCTTGAACATTTCACAACCTGGCCCATACCCATTGCGTTTTCCATCACTGGTCCAGCTCCATATCCTGACCATGCTTCTTCTTCCTTCCCCTCACAGTGGTGGTGCTACAGGCTCTCCTTGCCAGTTAGGAACTACCAAGCCCACATGATAATGACTGATAATTACGGCTTAATCCATACAGAGAGCACCGTGCCTCCTTAACAGCCTTATTGGGCTGATAACCTCCACACCCTTTATTTCGCCAATTTTAAGTGTACATTTACAGCGGCTTTTAGAGTATTTACACGGTAGTGCAACTATCACCACAATCTGATTTCAGAAGGTTTCCATCACTGCAAAAATATTCCTCATTCCCGCCGCCTCATCCTGCCCTCAGTCCCAGCCAACCACCAGACTACCTTCTGTCTATAGATGTGTCTCTTCTGGGTACTTCATATAAACGGAATCACACTATATATATTTTTTAATTGTGATAAAATCCACATAATATAGAATTTACCACGTTGACCATTTTTAAGTGAACAGCTAATTGACATTAGGGACATTTACACTGTTGTGCAACTATCCCCCACCCGTCTCCAGAACTTTTTCAACTGGCAAAGCTGAAACTCTGTACGTACAGAACAATAACTCCCCTTGTTCCCCTCGTCATATATGTTTTTCAGTGACTGGGATTTTTGTCAGAATTCACCCGTGGTGTAGCGCGTATCAGTACTTCATTCCCTTTTATAGCTGAACGATATTCCATTGTATGGATAAACCCTATTTGTCTATGCACTCGTAAGTTGGTGGGTATCTGGATTCTTTCCACTTCGATTTGGCCATTGTGAATAATGGCTGCTACGAAAACTTCACAATTCATGTGCAAGCTTTTATGTGGATAAGTGTTTTCATGTCTCCTACTTAGATACCTAAGAGTGGAACCACTGGATCAGAGATTAACTCTAGGTTTAACACTGAAAAACTGCCAGTCTGTTTTATCAAAACAGCTGCACCATCTTACATTCCCAACTGAAACATGAGGGTTTTAATTTCTGCACATCATCATCAACATTTGTTATTGTCTTTGGTTTTCATTGTAGCCATCCTGGTGGATGTGATGTGGGATCTCATTATGGTTTCGATTTGCATCTGTGGGAAGGCTGATAAAGTCAAACATTTTTTTTTTTTTTTTTTTTTTTGCGGTATGCGGGCCTCTCACTGTTGTGGCCTCTCCTGCTGCGGAGCACAGGCTCCGGATGCGCAGGCTCAGCGGCCGTGGCTCACGGGCCCAGCCGCTCCGCGGCATGTGGGATCTTCCCGGACCGGGGCACGAACCTGTGTCCCCTGCATCGGCAGGCGGACTCTCAACCACCGCGCCACCAGGGAAGCCCCACAAACATTTTTTTTAATGTGCATATTAGCCCTTCAAATATATTTTTTGGAGGAATACCTGTTAAGTTCCTTTGCACTTTTAACTTGGTTATTTACTCTTTTGTTATGGAGTTATTTATATGCCCTGAATAAAGTCCCTTATTGGATACATGACTTTGCAATATTTTCCTCTGAGTTCTTAAGTTGTCTTTTCACTTTCTTGATGGTGTCTCTTTTTTATTTATTTATTTGTTTGTTTGTTTATTTATTTTTGGCTGCACTGAGTCTTCGTTGCTGCGCGCAGGCTTTCTCTAGTTGCGGCGAGCGGGGGCTACTTTTCATTGTGATGCATGGGTTTCTCATTGCGGTGGCTTCTCCTGTTGCGGACCACGGGCTCTAGAGTGCAGGTTCAGTAGTTGTGGCGCACCGGCGTAGCTGCTCCGCGGCATGTGGGATCTTCCCGGACCAGGGCTCGAACCTGTGTCCCCTGCATTGGCAGGCGGATTCTTAACCACTGTGCCACCAGGGAAGCCCCATGATGGTGTCTCTTAAAGAGCAAACGTTTTAAATTTTGATGAATTCCAATTCTTCTCTTTATTCTTTTGTCACTTGTGCTTTTAGTGTCTTATCTAAGACATCATTGCCGAACCCAAAGGCATGAAGAAATAGTCATGCTGTCTTCTGAGAGTTTTATAATTTAGCTCTCCCATTAGGTTTATGACCCATTTTGAGTTAAGGTTGTGTCTGGAACATCCAACATAGGCACCACGTATATTTATACGGGGAATTTACCTGCAGCAGCGAACCCACTGCTAATTAAACAGCACACACAAAATACACATTTTTGGACAAGTGGATATTTTATATGTGCAGGTTCCATAACCCTGACTCCCCACGTGAAACTTCATTCTTTACTTGTAATGAAAACGCAAGAGGAAGGTAGAATAAGATAGAGGTAAGAACTAAACGTATATCTCCGTATCTCCTCTTCTCAGCATGCTGTACGAAGTGCAATTCATTTTCCTCTCTTAAACCTCTTCTATCATTTGAGAAGGCGCGTATTCAAACAACAAACTCTCGAGGGTGAAAAAAATACCTACTCAAACACTTGGTTTGAATGGAATCAAAACAAGAGCTAGCCTCTTCAAACAACACTGAACATGTGCGGAATTAATAAGAATGTCTTGTACCATGAGTCCTACCACCGATTCTACCCCAGCCGAGTGTGGAAATGCAGCACGGTTTGGAAAGCAGGAAGAAGCAGCCATGGCGAAGCTGCGCAAACCACTTAGGGAATCGCAAACGATGCGAAATTGATGTCTAGTCCAGAAATTAGGCAATCGTGAGCGGATTGGGCCGAGAGGAAAGGCAGGCGTGTGCATTTCACACCATCAGACCCCTCCTTCACACCACTGATCACTGGACTATTCACAGGATTTCAAGGGTAAATCGCCAAGAATTCTCACTTAGTTACGTTACTTCAAACAGCCTACGCCTAGTTTTACGATTACGATCTTGACTTGAAAAACAGAAATAGAACGGGAATGAACGCCCTAGGAAAGTTGTCCTGAAGTGCATGATTATTCCACTTTTCAAACCTGAATGCATCCTTTATTCCAGCCTTCCTACCTGATAAGAATTCCTTTCATACACCTGATTCAACAACACTGTGGAAAGTCTCACTGTAAACCCTCAAATGCATAACCGCATAAGGGAAGGTGCTTCTCCCACCAGACACGTCTGAATCTCAATGTTGCTCAACCAGAATCCACTTAGCTACGTGCCACAGATCCCCCCAGATGCAGACATGGCACGTTGACATGCTAATTGGAACCACTGACATAATTCTTCTAAGAGGGAATCCACCTGGGATTAACATAAACACACTACTATATGTAAAACAGATAACCAACAAGGACCTACTGTCTAGCACAGGGAACTCTACTCAATATTCTTTAATAATCTGTATGGGAAAAGAATCTCAAAAAGAATAGATGCATGTGTATGTGTAACCAAGTCACTTTGCTGTACACCTGAAACCAACACAACATTGTAAATCAACTGTACTCCAATCGAAAATAAAAATTCAATTAAAAAAAGAGGTAATTCACTCGGCCAACAATATTCCAAGTTATGTGGCTGCTAATAAGACTGCATCAGCTGGAGGTGAACGGCTTCATTTGGATGGCAAAGGTGTGGTCTGAGAATCAACACGGTTGACATGTTAGGATCAATGTTTCGAATCACCTCCGTTCTCCTGCTTCTCCCTTCTCTCCCACCTTTACAACTTTTTCCTGGACAGGTCTATTTCCCAGGTCTTTCTCTGGATCTTGATTTTTAATCCTGAGTTAGAATTGACGGCACTGCCCTCCACCCTGTCACGTGATGGATGGCAACAGCTCTCCTGGTGAGAATGAAGGACGCGTGTAAAAATTCTACTTCATCTGCTCTCCTGAAGCCACATATTAAAGAGAAGCAAATCACCACCCCCGCTGAATGCAA
The DNA here is from genome assembly GCF_951394435.1 of Stenella coeruleoalba. Classification (NCBI taxonomy): domain Eukaryota; kingdom Metazoa; phylum Chordata; class Mammalia; order Artiodactyla; family Delphinidae; genus Stenella; species Stenella coeruleoalba. Next base: position 4,341,051 of record NC_137152.1, read on the forward strand.
AACACCAACCCCGCTGAACCCTGGAGAACATTTTCCATACCTGACATTTTTCTGCACTTTTACGATAACATGCCTTCAGAGTCAGGAATGCTCACTTCCAAGAGATTTTTCTTTGTTCTATTATGACCAGTGACAGAGGGCTTTCGTCAGGGGTGTCCATAACTCACTGTTACTTGCTTCCAAATGAACATTTCAGCTCCATATCTGATCAACCAGCATCTCTTCTTCTCTTACTGAGAGTTATTCAGAAAGAAAGCCATCAACTTCGACAAGTAAAGGTGGAAACATAGTTATTCTGTCATTTTTCTTTTCTATTTCTTGCCCAAAGATGTTTTGCAGACTGTCTACATTGGGCTTATGTATACCAGCTTTCTGACACCCTCTGGCCCCATTTAGGATCTTGTATGTAGGAACTGATGTTTCAAATTGAAGAGTTCATAATACTGCATTAAACAATACTCCTTCCTCTTTAGAAAACTACTTTAGCTTTACACCCACGTCCTCCTTCAAGAAATAATATAGTAGATGTGGTCCATGTATACAATGGAATATTACTCAGCCATAAAAAGGAATGAAATAAAGCCATTTGCAGCAACATGGATGGACCTAGAGATGACCATACTGAGTGAAGTAGGTCAGACAGAGAAAGACAAATATCATATGATATCGCTTTCATGTAGAATCTAATTTTTTTAATGATATAAATAAGCTTATTTACAAAACAGAAACAGACTCACAGATTTCCAAAACAAACTTATGGTTACCAGAGGGGAAACGGGGGTGGGGAGGGATAAATTAGGAGACTGGGATCAACATAGACACACCACTATATATAAAATAGATAACCAACAAGGACCTACTGTACCGCACAGGGAACTCTACTGAATACTCTGTGATGACCTATATGGGAAAAGAATCTGGAAAAGAATGAATATATGTATATGTATAACTGAATCACTAAGCTGTGCACCTGAAACTAACACAACATTGTACATCAACTACACTCCAATAAAATTAAAAAAAACGAATAATATAGTAAAATCTTGAGACAAAGGAGGCAAGGGAGAAAGCAGGATCTTGGAACCTGCTGCTTTTCCAGTCTTTTATAGCCTGGGATTCTCTAGAGCAGTGCTATTGACCTCTGGGGACAGCTAACTCTGATGAGGGGCATCCCGGCCACTGTATGATCCTGAGCTGCATCCCTGGTCTCCACCCACCAGATGCCAGAAGTACACATCCTCCACTTCTGACAATTAAAAATGTCTTCAGACATTGTCCTACAGAGGGGAAAATCAAGATTGGCTGAGAAACTTGCAGCAGTGCCTACGATGTACGGACCCAGAGGATATGTAACTCCACAGCTATCTCAAAGTTCTCCCTTCCGATATAAAACTCTTTTCCTGTGTAACGCCTTCATAAAAACCCTACTGATACGTACTTCCGAACTGCTTGCCTCAAAAAGGCGTGATCTTGTTCTGTCGACTTCACACTTGGGAGACATTCAGGTGGTATAGTGGCCGAAAATGTTAGAGTCACCTTTTTAACTAGAAGACCCTCATCCTTCCTTTCTAAAGGATAACAGCTGCTTATGTTTTTTAAAGTTCTGCTGGGAATTAATGCGTCTCCGTTCAGGACGCATCCATGGTGAAGGTTCTGGAATCCCTCTGCTGTGTTTTTGGTGGTGGTGTTCCTCTCCACTATTAAGCGTTGGACTGAATTTACAAGATTGCAATTTAAGGAGATTTGTGATTGTGCGGTGTTTCCCGACACGACTTCCGGCATGCAAAACGTGTTGCCTCACCAAACCAATTCTCTGATTCGCTCACACTATCCCTGTGCCCAGCAATTCAGTTCAATTCTGACAGTAACCCTCAGAGCTGGCTTAGAGCCCACACATGAAGGGCTCAGTCTCACAAGCCTACCCCCATCTCAGACACCAGCTGCAAATGGGGTGCCCCAAGGCTACCCAGACTTCTGCCCCGACAGCCATACGTGTGGGGAATCCCTACATCCCCCATCTCAGGTTCAATAATTTGCTAGAACAGCTCAAAGAACCCAGGAAAACACCATATTTACTTTTACCAGTTTATTATACAGGATGCAACTCGGGAAGTGGAAGCCAAGTGGAAGAGATGCGCAGGGAAAGTTACGGGTCCCTGGGGGCATGCAGCTTCCGTGGTACCCCTCTGCCAGCCCATCAATGTGTTCAGCACCCTGAAAGCCCCCCAAATCACACTGTTCTAGAGTCGGTACAGAACCCAACCTCCAGCCTGCCTCTCCTCTCCAGAGGTCACGTGTGGGGCTGCAAGTGCCAACCCTCTAATCATTTGGTCCTCGGATGACCAGCCCCCATCCCGAAGCCATCCAGGGACTCCACCTTGAGTCCCCTCATTAGCACAGACTCCGGTGTGCTCCAAAGGGGCTTCTTATATACAAATAACAAAAGACGTTCTTAGCACTTGGGAAATTGCAAAGGTTTTAGTAGCTCTGTGCCAGCAGGCAAAGAGCAAATTTTTAATTAGTTAATTTATTTCTGTATTTACCACAGTGATAGAAACAATTGCCTGATCCAGGGACAGTATGTGGACCCTGGACCCTGTCGACAGGAAGGACAGAAGCCTCCGCATCTGCTGATTACTGCTCCTACCACTGAGCTGAAAGCAACCAGATACTGGGTCTCTCTTGTCCTAACCCTTCATCATCTAAATTTATCGTCCTGCAGAGAACAGACGGCTGGCTGCCAAGGGGGACAGGGGTCGGGGAGGGAAGGACTGGGAGGTTGGGATTAGCGGATGCAAACTATTACATCGAGGACGGATAAACAACAAGGCCCTACGGTACTACTGTAGAGCACCGGAAACAATATTCAACACCCTGTGATAAATCATAATGGAAAAGAATACAAAAAAAAAAAAAACAGTGTCTATATATGTATAACTGAGTCAGTTTGCTGTACAGCAGAAATTAACGGAACATTGTAAATCAACTATACTTCAGTCAAAAAAAAATAAATTTATTGTCCAGCTCCTTTTGCGTTAGAATGAATCTTAGCCTTTGGGAAAGAACTACAGTCCTTTGGACAATCATTTCCAGACTTCAAGGCTTTAATGAAGTAACACACTGAGTCATTTGGTTGGTCGTACTTTCTCCAAAGGTTCCTTCCTTATCATAACGGCTGGTTTCAAATGAGTATCACAGACCACCATCTCCTCCTCGGCACACTCTTTTAAACGACATAACATAGAACCCGACATACCATTTTTCATGTAAATTAACAGAATTACGAACAAACCAAAAAATCCCATTTGGTGAAACAACATTCACATAAAAGATGTATGGAAAGGAAGTCACAGAAGGTGCGGCAAGTCCAGCTTCCAGGGGCTCCATCTACTCAAATAACTGTCATCAACGCCCAGAGCTCTTTGTATTTACCACGCTCTGGGGAAATCAGTGCAGGGGAAGCACTCTTCTCCAGGGATCATGATCTTATCTTCATCCAAATGTATCTGAGTGTCAGCAATTTCATCTGCTGAAGCTAATTTTAACTATTTCTTGCCCATTTCCCTTAAAAAGAAAGAAATCATCCAATCCCACTTCTGGATGTAGATCCTGCCAACTTCCAAGCAGGATCTTGAAGAGCTACCTGTACTCCCATGTTCCCTGTAGCATTATTCACAGTAGCTGAGAGGTGTAAAGAACCCAAATGTCCATTAATGGATGAATGGATAAGCTGGTATATATTGTATGTGGTATATATTGTACGTAAAGCGGAATAGTACTCAGCCTTAAAAAGTAAGGAGACCCCACAGGTGCTACAACGTGGACGAACTTCGAGGCTACCATGCTCAGTGCAGTAAGTCCCTCAGTGAAAGACAAATACTGTATGATTCCATTCATAAGAAGTAGTTGGAATAGCCAAAATCATAAAAACGGAAAGCAGAATCGTGGCTACCAAGGGCTGGGGAGGAGAAGAAAATAGGGGCATGGTCAACAGGCATAGATTTTCAGTTTTATAAGATGAAAAAGTTTCAGAGAAGTAATAGGGACTCCCGTTCATCGCTGGTGGGAAGACAAAAATGGTAGAGCCACTCTGGAAGACAGTTTGGTGGTTTCTTATAAAACTAAACATAACTTTCGCCATACGATCCAGCCATCACGTTCCTCGGTATTTATCCAAAGAGTTGAAAACTTATATCCACAGTAAAACCTGCATGTGAATGTTCATAGAAGCTTTGTCCATAACTGCGCAAATTTGGAAGCAACCAAGATGTCCTTCAGTACAGGAATGGATACGTAAACTGTGGTCCATCCCGACAATGGAATATTATTCAGCAATAAAAAGAAATGAGCTAGAAACTTAAATGCATACGACTAAATGAAAGCAGCCAATCTGAAAAGGCCGCATACTATCTGATTCCAATTCTATGACATTCTGGAAAAGGCACAGTGATGGTGACAGTAAACAGATCAGTGGTTGACAGGAGTGCAAGGGAGGCATGAACAGACACAGGATTTTTATGGCAGTGAAAACATTCTGTATGATGTTATAATGATGGATACATGTCATACACTTCTTCACACCCATAGAATGTACACCACCAGGACGGAACCCTAACGTAAACTGGGGGCTTTGGGTGATGATGCTGTGTCAGTGTGGGTTCACCAGTTGTAACAAATGTACCCTGTGCTGGGGATGCTGATAATGGGGCAGGCTGCGTATATGTGCAGACAGGGTGTATATGAGCAATCTCTGTACATACCCCTCAAATTTTATTGTAAAGCTAAAAGTGCTCTAAAAATGGTCTTAAAAATACATATATATTTAGTAGATTCGCTGTTAAAACGTTCCAGAGTTCCGTTGCACAACAATGTGAATATACAGTACTGAGCTGTACACTTAAAAATGGTTTAGAGAATACATTTTATGTTGTGTGCCCTACTGCAATCAAACATTTAAAAAAATGAACAGGAATACAATGAATTGTACTTTAAATGAGTGAGCTTTATGGGATGTGAACGGTATCGTAAAAAACATGGTAAAAACTCACTGGGAAAAAACTGTGAATTCTAGAAGGTTTTCTTATCGACTTACATGACTCTCATGTTTTTCCTGTATATGTATATATATCGTGCACATATACATATAGTTTTCAATCACTGTCATGATTCCTTTAAAAAGACATACGGCACTTATTAGTTTTAAAAACACATCAGTATTCTAAGCCTCATTTCCATGCCCTGAATTGGAATTGTGCCTTACGTCAGGGAGGAGAACACTTTTCCTATATCCTCTTAAGCTCTGTTCTAGAGACCTGTGAATTAAGCTGACCATCAACAGACCAGCAAGAGGAAAGACAGGTTTTTACATAAAGGCGTCCAGCAAAACATGGGAGTCAAGGAGACAGTTAGAATTGGGGGCTTATACAGCATCTTAACGGGGTGGGGCGGTGTGTGGAGGGCCAGCTATGGGAAAACCAAGGACTGTTCGAGAAGATAAATGGGCCCTAAGGAGAAGAGATGGGAGGCATGATAGCTAAGCAACAATGTTCTTTCGGATGTGGGGCCCACCTCTAGTCTTTGGAGATAAGAGTCCATCTTCCCTAGTGGTTCCTAGAGAGGGCACTTATGACCATGCAGTTCTTTGGAGTTCTTTGTGGAGGTTTTGATTTTAGACAGATCAAAGAGTTCGGGGGAAAAAAAACCCCAGCTTATTCTCAAATGCCTTCAACTCATCTTTTTCACGTCTCAGCGGTGTTTCTGGACCCTTTCTCCCTAGTGGGGATCAAAGCCCCCTTGCATAGCAATCAAGCCTTTGCATTTACTGGTGGTCACCGTCTAACCTCACCACGGCCACGGCGTGCCAACACTGGGCCCCTTGTATCGACGGCACACAGTGGGGAGTTGGACATGGAAAGACAGGGTCACGGTATCGAACCCGGAGTCATGGGATCGGGGCTTTCGAACAGCATCTAGATGGGAGTCTCAGGGGAAGGGTTTTGAGGCAGAGGGAAGCTTGCACACAGGACGCAGGGCTCACGTCTACAAAGTCGCTGCCAGGTGCAGAGATGATGCTGCATCCGAAGCGACGCATGGGATTTTAAGCTTCCGTTCACGGCACTCAGGAGTCCGGGAAGCATCTGAGCGCGGCTGCGGTGACACGAGTACGCTTGAACGTTCGTGATGGCACGCGGGCGGCACGCTCTCACCGCCCATCCTACGCTAAGATCCCCAGGTGCTGAAACCCCATCTCCCGTCAGGTACGTCTGCCCCCAGCTTTCGCACAGAGGAGAGACTCGGCTGTTGCCTTCTCAGCCTGTGGCCAGCATTAGAACGTCTAGTTCCCTCGGTGAAAGACAAAAAAAAAAAAAAAAAAAAAAAATGTGCCGGAAAACGAACGAGCTGATTGTAGGTGAGCTATTACAAGACAGGGAACGTTCATTTAAGGAGGGACATCTCAGAGAAAAGGACTGGAGCCTGGGCGTTCGCAAAAGCAAGCAGACAGGGGCATCGTCCTCGGCGTGTGCCAGTGATGGGGGGAGTGAGGCGACTGTTCCCTGGGGCTATTCAAGGGAGGGGGGCCTTGACCGTAAGCCCCGTGCTGGAATAGAAAGCGTGGGCGGGATGCGTTGACCCGGGCTATTCCGAGAGCTCAGGGCTCAGGCAAAGCTACCCCTGGCCACCTTGGTAGCCAGTCTCCAGGGTGCGCACGGAGCGCCACCTTCAAGCTTCCAGAGAGATAGAAGCCCGGCTGCCCCCAGAGGCGATTACCGTAATTGCTGGAGGAGCCTCAGCTGTCCACACGCGATTACCGTAATTGCTGGAGGAGCCTCAGCTGTCCACACGCTACACGAACTCTTCGTGTTTGAGGCTCTCGTTGAATTTAAAAATCACACTTCGAAAAACTTCTTAAAATTCCTAGCTCATGACTGATATTCCTGAGATCTTACTAAGCAGATTTGTAAGGCAGGACCAAATGTGTTAACTTCCATCAAGATTTTCGTATAGATGAGCTGTTAGCGGCGTCTTTATCGTTTTCCGTCCGCCTGCGGTGGGCTTTTGATCTACAAACGTAGGAATTCACCCCGTTCCATTCTCTTAAATGCCAAAAAGACAACTACTATGTGTTCATACCTTAATACCCTATATGACGTAGTATATCCCTGACTGCACAGAACTACCATTTTCCCAGGCATTGATGAGAGTTGAATGTTTTCTTACAAGATTACACATCTGTATTTGGGGTGAAAGTCCACAGAATGGCTTCTGTTTCTGTCCACACAAAGGCTTCTTCCTCCCCCGTACCCATCCGCTCGTAGAGCTGGACACTGGGGATATTTTCATACCCCCCCGCAGGACCTGTGGTGTCATCCCTTTTTGTCACAATGCCAGGCGAATTAGGATCCAAGAGAGCAGCATATTTCCGGAAGCCAAACCGCTACACCCCAGGAGAGCCAGCCAGATTTAACGTGTGACCACGGACACACACACATCCAAATGAAATGTATTCCCAACTGCCTTCTCCTTTTCTGGGTCCCCCAAATGCTCTGTCCACTGTGACATCAGCTGGCACTCGGTCTAGTGTGAAGGAGGGACAGCTGGAGTGCAAAGAGACAGCTGTCCTAACCAGTGTAGATAAAATATCTCACCGGGACAGCATTTCTTGCCGGTCACAAGCTTGGATCATCTTGACCCCTTCCCCCAGCTGATAAGCTAAGAGGGGGATGTGTAATTCTTCCCAAGACGCAGGAGGCACTACACTTATCTCAAAACATCAGCCACAGAGGACCTAAGTTTTAAGGCGGAAACTTAATTCAGAGGGAAACGTGATCCACCAGAGAAGCAGTTCCAAGGGGAAAGGAAAGTTCACAAGAAACAGAAAGGAAAAAGGGAAATACCAACTCTGCACGCCACCTGCGGAAGAGTCCCTTTCGGCCCAAGAAGGGGACCTCATGCTGTATTCTCAACATGTTTCAGAATTCCTGGACGCTGGGCGATTTTGTGTGCATGGGTGCTTACTTGGTTGCTGAAGAGATGACACCCAGAAAAAAACAGTTCCCTCTGAAGGACAGTGGAGAGTCGGCAGCTCCAAATCCATGTCAGGGCCAATATCAACTATGATCTTAATAAGCACTGATGCTTCGTCCTTTTCCACAACCCAATAACACAACTGCACTTGAAGTGGCTAAGCTCACAGAAGGGTGAAGTCATTACACTCGTAATAAGATATAAAAAAAATGAACACATTGTAACAGTTTTATTTAACTAGACAACTGAGGAATGCAAAAGTCGATGGTATCACTGGTTCCGAGGAAAAGTTTTTTTAAAGGATAAAATTATAGGCTGGGAATGTTGATGTGAAGGTGTACATGGAAAGTCAAGTGGCTTTTCCCCAGGGTGTGGGACACAGCTAATTAAACCTGTTTAAGCCCAAAGGGAACAGGAAAGAATTTTTGGGTCTCTAAGAAGTATTTTGCACTGCTATCTGTCACCCACAATTTAGGGAGTTGTAAAATAGTTCAGGTAACTCAGGAAACTGCTGTGCGTAGGCAATACATAGTCTTCTTTGAAGCACTTTTCCCCCCCACCATTCTGTATCCCTAAATTCACATCCCAGGGAACCTCATTCTTTCAGATTTGATTTGTGTTAAATCCCACACCATTTTCCTTCTGAATACCATGTGACTCTCAAGTTAAACTCGTGTATTTTTAGTAAATGACACAGAACGTAAACACGCAAACGTGCACTGTCCCTTCCAAGAAAACAATCAGACTTTGGAACTCTTAAGTGCATTGTGAATACCCAAGATATGTTTTGAAGTCTCTGCTCAGGATTCTCCTTAGAACCCACCACAGGTTACTTCGAACAACCTCATTGGCGGCAAAATTATTTTCCTCATGTTCTGGTTCATTTTCTGGAGCAATCAAAAGCCATTTATGAGTAAGTTTAAAAAAACAGGTGGGGTGGATGGACCTAGAAATTATTATACTAAGTGAAGTAAGTCAGACCAAGAAAGACAAATACCATAGGATAACTTTTATACGTGAAATCTAAAAACTGACACAAATGAACGTATTTCCTAAATAGAAATAGACTTGCAAACACAGAAGACAAACTAATGGTTACCAAAGGGGAAGCGGGGAGAGGGATAAATTAGGCGTTTGGGATTAAAATATACACACTGCTGTATATAAAATAGATAAACAACAAGGACCTACTGAATAGCACAGGGGACTATACTCAATATCTTGTATATATCACATAATTTATATGTATGTATGTATAACTGATCACTTTGCCATACACCTGAAACACGGTAAATCAACTATACTATACTTCAGTTCAACTATATCAACTATACTTCAGTTAAAACACACACACACACAACTGGAAAAAAACACTGTGGTTTCATAAATAGAAATATACTATAGAGATCTTACTCAACTTACAATGGAGCTGCATTCCAATAAACCCATTGTAAATTGAAAATGTAAGTCAAAACTGCATTTAATACACAATCTACTAAACATCATAGTTTAGCCTAGTTTACCTTAAATGTGCTTACAACACTTACATTAGCCTACAGTTGGGCAAAATCATCTGACACAAAGCCTATTTTATAATAAAGTGTTGAATATCTCATGTAAAACACACACACACACACACACACACACACACACACACACACACACACGGACTCCAAGCTGAAGAATAACATTCTGAATTTAAAAGCAAGGAAAACTGTCAGTGTAGCCTAGACTGGATCGTCCCCTTTTGAACCAGTAGCATTTTCCCCCAATCTGAAGGCTTAGACAGGATTGTCAGTAAAATAAAAAAGTAAACACTATGCGGTCCGACCACTGTAATCTGTAAATAAAGTATGTATAGGGCAACCTCTGTGCTTCCACAGGAGACGATGCTCTGTTTAGACCACATTCTTCCTGCTAAATGATTCCGATTCTCTTCAGAGCCTTGCCTCGCCTCTGAGTGACTTCACAACTCAGAAGGTTCCAAATGACCGAGAGCACTGCAAAATAATTCTTGTCAACAGACACGAAAATTCTGCCTTTGGAAATTCAATTGACTTCTCTGCCCCACAAAAACGGAAGTCCGTTGGCTTCCATTTGTCCGTTCACGTCCATGTTTTTGACCTAGAGATAGGACTCTTCTTTGGATCATTCTAGGACAGAGTTTAACAACCTACCACTGGTTCACTCAGCAATAATGCGTTAAATGCCATCTTGAACATCTGTTCATTTTATATCTATCTGAGAGTCGAGGTTTTACCTTTTCTTTGAAAATTATCCTTTCAAAGACCTTTTTTTTCATAGAATGGACTTGCCTTTTGGAAAAGAAGCATAGCAAAAACTTCCCAAGGAAGATTTATTGACAAAGTTCCACCTAGAGATGTATTTCAAATTTCCATTGAGAAAACAATCACAAGATAGAACTCTAGTTTATGATGCTGAGCTCCTGTCTTGGAAAAGTTTGTCAGTTTCCTGACCTTTTTTGTTTCCTTACAGTGCAAACTCCAAACAGAGCTTGAATGTCAAGCTTGTGATAAATCTTTTTAAAAAAATTGATAATGCTTGTCAGCAAAACCGTTTCTGGTTTGCTTTGGGCTGTTAGTCCTGTCTCACTGTTGGGGTTCAGGACGTGCTACCCCAAAACATGACATGTTGGCATATGGAGTATTTTAAACTGAAGGAGTTTGAGAAAAGGACTGAAGCAGGAAGGTCACACTGATGTCTTCCTTCCACCCCACCCCCCAAGCTTGCTCTTCTTCCCTAAAACAGGTCATTAAACTCCCATGTGAGAGGCGCCCTCGCTGCACCAGGAGGAGAGAAGACGTTCCCAACACCAGAGATGGGGATTTGGGGGCTGAGAAATCTGTACAGGATAAACCTTGTTAAACTAACCCTCACCTTCCTAGTTACTTCATCGCCCTTTACTACCCCAAGCCCAAACCCCTTTGTCTTGTCAATTCTGCACAAATTTATTGTTTGTCTGAAAGGTATACAAGCTTCCTGCCCAGCTCACTTTCTTGGGTTTTCATTCTCTTGTGAAGGCTCCCAGGTAAACATTTAATAAAATGTGTCTGCCTTTCTCCTGTTGATCTCTCTGTGTCTGCTTCATTTTCAGACCCAGCTCGAGACCCGAAAAGGGCGGAGGAGAATTCTTCCTCCTTTATACTGTCATAGAGATAGTCTCAGAAGTCAGACCTCTTGCCATCATGTGGTCCTTCTCTTGCTTTTTCCTTCAAGCAGTCGGTAAGAAATCTGGCCACGACTGGCCAGGGGCAACAGGGCACGGGCTTTCTGGGTGGAGACCCAGACCGTTAAAAGGGGACCAGCTGGGAACTGACCTGAAGCTTGGAGAGGACATCTCAGCTGCTAACGCCCGCTTGTGTCCCAGCTCTCGGAAGCCATCGCCTTGGTCTCCTAAAATTTCCTGGAGGAAAAGCTACGGGCCGTGTACTCATCTGGAGAAGCAGATTTTCTTCCGAACTGTCTGGTTGCTGACAGAATTCATTTCTTGGTGGCTGTCGAACTCAGAATCGTTGGCTTCAGAGAGACTCTGCTGTATCACGTGTCTTGCCCCTAAAGCTTCTCTGAAAAGGCTGAGTGAAGTGGTCAGGTCCCTCCAGGGCAATCTGACTACTGATTTACTCAGCGTCTATGTTTGGGTTAGGGACCTTAATCAGCTCTAAAATACGGCATCTACTAAAAACCCTTCACCTCTGCTATACACAACCTAATCACTGGACTGACCTCCATCACATGCAAAGACCATGCCCACACTCAAAGGCAGGGACTATACAGGATGTACAGACCAGGGGGTGGAACTCTTGGGAGGGTCTGTATCATTCTGTCCCTTGCAGTTGTCAAAAAATCAGATATTCTCCTAGAGATTCTGTGCAGTGCTCTAACAGGACTGAGGAAATCAGTTTTGTCTATGACTTGAGCAATGTCAATTTGATTTTAAAGGTCATCTTTCTTTTTACCTTCACCCAAAAGACTTAATTAAGCTGCGGATACCTCTAATGAGAGATTTTGCTGGTGGCTGAGAAATGAGCAGCATGGAATAAACGTGCTCCTCTATTTTTAACAAAATTCTTCTGCTAGCTGCTAATTTGCTTTATTCTCAGTAGAGTTAACTCAGGTATTCAGTGCAATAGACTGAATGTTTGTGTCCAACCCCCCCCCCAAAAATTCATATATGGGATTCTGACCCACATGGGATGGTATTAGCGCTGGGGTCTTTTGGAGGTGATCAGGTCGTGAGTTCCCATGAATGGGATTAGTGCCCTTATAAACGGGACCCCAGACAGTGCCCTCACCCCTCCCACCATGTGAGGACACAGCAAGAAGACGGCCATCTATGCACCAGAAAGTGTGACCTAACAAGACAATAAATTTGCTGATGCCTCGATCTTGAACTTCCCAGCCTCCAGAACTATGAGAAGTAAATGTCTGTTGTTTAAGCCTCCCAGTCTATGGCATTTTATTTTGAATTTTATATTCTTTTAATACAGCAGGTTCTTATTAGTTATCTATTTTGTACATATTAGTGTATATATGTCAATCCCAATGTCCCAATTCATTTTTGTTATAGCAGCCTAAACTAAGATATTCAGATTCAGGAGAGAGCTCGTAACTCTTGGAGGATGAGATAGTGTACTTGTCCAAAATAGCAAAATAAAAGAACATCATGCATTGTTTGTATTTATAGCTGAGTCTCTTTACCATCATTTAAGATTTCTGAGTGAAGCTCTTTGGTACTAGGTATGACTCAGGAACGGAAGCCAAGAGTACAGGTGGTGGGATTTGAGATGGGCAAAGGACCATATACATTTCCACTCAAGTACCTTCATTCAGCGATGAAGCACTCAAGGCCCTGACATGGCCGGGCTTCCCACTGGTCACAGGGGGAGTGGGTTTGGGATGCAACAAGACCCCGATTCTCAGAATTCCAGCCCCCTGAGTACTCCATTCTGCTCTGTCCTCTGTTGCTGAGGGATGATGACCTCATACACTGGGAGGTCTGCACAGCCAGGAAATGCTAAACGTCTATGCTGGAAAGTAACAGAATCCAATCTCTCTACGAAACTATAGCATATTTGTACTTGGAATTCTCTGAGTGCAGTTCTAGCCTTTGGACCTCAAGAGAGACAGGATAACACCTGAACACCAACCCCAAGTCAACAAAAGCAACAAGGTCATAGGAAGACTCAGTTCAAGCAATCAACATCAAGAGGGTGGAAGCAGCAGGAAGGTGGGCGGGGGTAAAACATACGGATACACGAAAAAGGTGAGGGTCCCTGTGGTCTAGAAGGAGGGAAAATGAAGAGCTGGGACCACACGGTTCCCTCCTATACATTCAGTCTCGCCCGAGCACAGGTTCTAGGTACATCAGGTTCTTCACCTGGATTCAGCTTCAGACCCATCTTCATCCTAATTCTGCCAGACTCGTGTTTCAGTGCCCGTCACGGGACTACTGCCCGGTTTGTGAACCCAGTTCTCTGCTCTGCACCACCTCACACACCTGGGATAACAACGCAAGCCCTGGCTCCTCACGCCTCAAAACTTTTCTTGCCAACTTGCCTAGTCCCCCAGTTTCTCCAAAATGGGGGTTTTGCTTTCTTCTTGCTAATTTTTTTTTTTTTTTTTTTTTTACCAGAAAAGTCCTCCTCCTAAGCCGTGATCAAACTGGACTATGTATATGAACCCCATTGGAGTGCTTGTCAATTAAAACACTCACTGCTTTGCAGCAACACGGATGGACTTGGAGGGTATCATGCTAAGTGAAGTAAGTCACACAGAGAAAGACAAATACTGTACATATCACTTACACGTGGAATCTAAAAAAATGCAACAAACTAGTGAATATAACTGAAAAGAAGCAGACTCACAGATACAGAGAACAAACTAGAGATTACCACTGGGGAGAGGGAAGGGGGAGGGGCCAACGTAGGGGTAGGGGGTTAGGAGGCACAAACTGTTAGGTATAAAATAAGCTACAAGGATATACTGTCCAACATGGGGAATATGGCCAGTATTTTATAATAACTACAAATGGAACATAACCTATAAAAATTGTGAGTCAATATAGTGTACACCTGTAACTTATACAATATTGTAGGGCAACTATACTTAAAACATTTTTTAATTAAAAAACTAATGAAAACACTCCTTGCTGAATCCACTCCCTCCTCCCCACCTGCCCCATCCCGAGTACCTGACTGACGAGGTGCGGCTTGGGGTGAGAGTCTGCATTTCTAAGGGGCTCCCAGGAGCTGGTGAGGCAGCCGGTCTGGAACCACACCTCGGGAGCCACGACGCTACGAGGCAACATGGCGTCACCGATCATGAGTTCCGCTGTCCGTTCTCCCTGGTTTCAACTGCCTGGTTTTGTCAGCATCCACCTAGGGAGCTAACCTTCTCCAGGTGATCGTAGCGGGTAACCCTATGCCTTCCCCACCTCCAGTCTCCAATGCTGTAAGGCAGGCAGCATTAGCTCCATCCTATCAATGAGGAAATCGGGCTTGGAGCTACTGAAGAACTTTCTCTCTGCACAGAGTTTACAAAAGGCCAAATCAGGATGCCAGCTGAGTCTCTCCCACTGTACTGTCACGCCAAAGGTCAACTCTCTTCTTTTAGAATCCGGCTTCTGACAAATGTCCGTTCCCTTTCCTCTTTCCATCTCTTTCCGACGCTCCTGAAAGCAGTGGCTCACAGGTAGTCCACCGGGAGCCAGAACAGGACCCCAGAGATCAGTCGTTTTGGAAGCCCCAAGTTCAGGTTCAGCCTGTCCTCACCCATCAGAGACCACGTCGCAGTGGCTCTTGGACTACCTTCTAGACGTCAGCCAGCGTCTGTCTGCCCTTGTGAGGTGGAGAGGCACGGTTTGGAGAAGGATCCAGTTTCACGGCTTTCCCTGATTGGCAGGTAGAGCTACCCAAAGGTTAATTACGCCTCATATCGCCAGGTGGCCACAGTTTAGAAATTAGCAGCGCGGGGTGAGAAACGGGCAGTTTAGCACTGCAGTAGCTGCCCAGGTGTCCTTTATGGAAGTTGTCATAATTGATATTTTCTGGGTGACTCTTCAACTCACGGCCATTGTACATTAAAATGGACCCTAGGGGCTTCCCTGGTGGCGCAGAGGTTGAGAGTCCGCCTGCCAATGTAGGGGACACGAGTTCGTGCCCTGGTCCGGGAAGATCCCACATGCCGCGGAGTGGCTGGGCCCGTGAGTCATGGCCGCTGGGCCTGGGCGTCCGGAGCCTGTGCTCTGCAACGGGAGAGGCCGCAACAGTGAGAGGCCCGCGTACCGCAAAAAAAAAAAAAAAAAAAAAAAAAAAAAAAAAAAAAAAGATGGACCTTAAGCACTTATCAACGTTGGTAAATGTAATTACTCACATAAATTCAACAACTGAACCATCTCAAGTTAATTAGGTCAACGGCAGTTTAGAACTTTGGGTCGACAGCAGCGTTCTCTGTTTGCAGGAGCGCAGAGAAACGCCCATCTTGAAAGGAGGATATGGCAGGGAGAAAGGATGCTTCCCGCGTGGAAAAGGCATTCCGTGACTCTGCGAATGAGGGAATGTGCGGGCTGGCGTCTCAACTCCCATCCGAGCCCCCTCTCCACCCAAACAGGACAGACATTCAGACTGGATGGCTCACCGAAAATGACACGAGGAGAAATGACCAAAGAGAGAGAACTGGAGGAGGTTCCTTTTTATCCTAATTTTGTCCCTCTGGAAACTGGACGTAGCCATTAAAGGTCACACAGACTCCCTCTCTCATTCAGCAACATGTAGCACTTTGCCATTTCCCAATGCCCTGCTGTGGGGATTTTCTTCCCCCTGAATGAACTCAATAAGTTGTCAGAGCAAAACGTCCTGTTTAAGTACGGGAGCACATCTGGTTCAATTTCCTACTTTCGATCTATTTTCGTTGTACCCTCATTGTGTTACAAGAGCCCACGGAGCTATCCAAGACAATAAAAATGTTACCCAATGATATTGTGTTAAAAAAAAAAAGAGTCTCTTTTTAAAAAGTTTATAAGTTCTCTCTCTCTGTATGTGTGTATATATATATATATATACACACACACACACACATAGATACACGTTATTTATGTTAATTACATATATATATTATTTCCAATAGATAATGTATTTCTTGAGAGTAGCCTGTATCACAATTTTTTATCCTAAACACCTTAAAACAAGATTAAACTGCCACAGATAGTTAACACACTTTTTTATTTTTTCTTGCGGTATGTGGGCCTCTCACTGCTGTGGTCTCTCTCGTTGCGGAGCACAGGCTCCGGACACACAGGCTCAGCGGCCATGGCTCACGGGCCCAGCCGCTCCGTGGCATGAGGGATCTTCCCGGACCGGGGCACGAACCCGCGTCCCCTGCATCGGCAGGCGGACTCTCAACCACTGCGCCACCAGGGAAGCCCCAACACACTTTCTGAACAAATGAATAGTTAAAAAAAACTTTTATTGAAGTATAGTTGATTTACAGTGTTGTGTTAATTCCTGCCACATGGCAACGTGACTCAGTTATACATACGTATACATTCTTTTTCATATTTTCCATTATGGTTTATCACAGGATATTGAATTTAGTGCCCTGTGCTCTACAGTAGGAGCTTGTTGTCTATCCATCCTATATATACTAGTTTGCATCTGCTAATCCCAAACTCCCAATCCTTCCCTCCCCCACCCCCCCCACCCCCTTGGCAACCAGAAGTCTGTTCTCTGTGTCTGTGAGTCTATTTCTGTTTTGTAGATAAGTCCATTTGTGTCATACTTTAGATTCCACATACAAGTGATATCATATGGTATTTGTCTTTCTCTGTCTGACTTACTTCACTCAGTATGATAATCTCTAGGTTCACCCATGTTGCTGCAAATGGCCTTATTTCATTCCTTTTCATGGCTGAGTAATATTCCATTGTGTATATGTACCACATCTTCTTTATCCATTCATCTGTCAAAGGACACTTAGGTTGCTTCCATGTCCTGATTATTGCAAATAGTGCTGCTATGGGCATAGGGGTGCATGTATCTTTTTGAATTAGAGTTTTCTCTTCTTTTTTGGATATACACCCAGGAGTGGGATTGCAGGGTCATATGGCAACTCTATTTTCACTGAACAAAAGAATATTTTAATTGCTCTGTTGGGTTGTTAATTTCAATGTTTTCCCCCCTCTTCCATGAACTAAGTTATCTTTATTTGGAAATAGGGTGACCATGCATCCTGGTTTGCTGAGGACTTTTGGGGGGCTTAGCATGGAAAGTCCTACGTCCAGAGACCCAGATGGTTGGTGAGGCTATTTGGAAAGATTACGCCTTCAGCTTTTTACATTCCTTTTCCCAGATTCTTGTGAGTTGTTGCCCCTACACAAACTCTTCCAATTCCTGTATCTCCAATTTGTCCTAGCTATAGAAAGGAACCATGCATTTCTCTCACTGAACAAAAGCCCCCACTAGTGGTCTAGGGATCTACATCCTTTGGAGAAAAATGTGTCAGAGGAACCGAAGGAGGAGGAGATAGACTATCCCTGTTATAAACGAGACCTAAAGTTCAAGTATTAAACAGATGCATATTTACTGGGTTTGCTGTTGACAAATAGAGTAGTAGGAGTACACCATCTTCCTCAGGTTCCTTTTTAAAAAAAAATTATTTATTTATTTATTTATTTTTGGCTGCGTTGGGTCTTCGTTGCTGTGCACAGGCTTTCTCTAGTTGCGGCGAGCGGGGGCTACTCTTTCTTGTGGTGCGCGGGCTTCTCACTGCGGTGGCTTCTCTTGTTGTGGAGCACGGGCTCTAGGCGCGCGGGATTCAGTAGTCGTGGCTCGCAGGCTCAGTAGTTGTGGCTCGCGGGCTCTAGAGCGCAGGCTCAGCAGTTGTGGCGCACGGGCTTAGTTGCTCTGCGGCATGTGGGATCTTCCCGGACCAGGGCTTGAACCCATGTCCCCTGCATTGGCAGGCGGATTCTTAACCACTGAGCCACCAGGGAAGCCCTCTCAGGTTCCATTTTTAAATCTGAGGCTAAATAGTGTCACTGTCAAAAATCCTCTCCAAAGATGTATGTGCCTAGTGACAGAGGCCCTGAGGAAGAGTCTGTGTGTGTCCTAACCATGCTGTAACAAATTCCCGCAAATGCAATGGCTTAAGACAACACCAGTGTACTTTTGTACAGTTCTGGAGGTCAGAAGTCAGATGTAGGCTTTGATATATAAGATGGATAAAAAACAAGGTCCTACTGTAGAGCACAGGGAACTCTGTTCAATATCCTGTGATAAACCGTCATGGAAAAGAATCTAAAATAAGGAATGTATAACTGAATCACTCTGCTGTCCAGCATAATGAACACAACATTGTAAAGCAACTATAGTTTGATTTTAAAACAAAGTCGGAAATGCATCTCGCTGGGCGGATACCAAGGTGCGGGGAAGGCTGTGCTCTGGAGGCCGCGGGCAGAATTTGCTCCCTTGCCTGTTCCAGCTTCTAGAGGCCGCCTGCATCCTCTGGTTCGTGATCCCTTCACAGGCAACAGCGTAGCGTCTTCCAACGACCCCATGCTTCCCGTGTCACAGCTTCTTCTCTGACTCTGCTGCCTTGTGCCTATAAGGACCCATGTGAGCACATCGGCAACCCCAGATAACCTCCACCTCTCAAGATCCTCCACTTAACCTCATCAGCAAAGTCCCTTTTGCCTTGTAAGGTTGCCCACTGGCTGACTGGGGGTGAGGACCGGCATCTTTGGGGGGCATCATTCGGAGTCGCCTGGGTTTTGCTCAGCGTTTTGCTGACCCCAGAAGGCAAGATTATGTCAGGTCTGAAAGCATCATCTGAACGGGAAAGCGGGACACACTTCCATTTTTATCACAGACCCATGTCCTTTGGGCTCTGTCAAAGCTGACACTCATTCTTTTTCTGAAAACTGAGATAAAACGGACATTTAATATTGTATCTGTTTTAGGTGCATGACATAATAGTTTGATATAGGTATATATTCTGAAATGACTCCCACAGTGAGTTTAGTTAACATATATCACCTCATATACGTACAATTTTTTAAAAGATGTTTTTGATGTGGACCCTTTTTTAAAGTCTGGATTGAATTTGTTACAATACTGCTTCTGTTTTATGTTTTCGTTTTGTGGCCACGAGGCATGTGGGATCTTAGCTCCCCAACCAGGGATCGGACCCACACCCCCTGCGTTGGAAGGCGAAGTCTTAACCACCAGACCGCCAGGGAAGTCCCTCGTTACAATCTGTTTTTTTAAGTTGGAATGAGAGCTTTTAAGATCTACTCTCTTAGCCACTTTCAAATATACTGTGAAATATTGTTAACTATAGCCACCATGCTACATCTCAAGGACTTATCACTGGAATTCTGCGACCTTTGACCCCCTTCACCCATTTCACCCAGGCCCCCCCCACCACCACTGGCAACCACCAATCTGTTCTCTTGTTTCTATGAGTGTTGTTTTTTTTTTTAACATTCCACATGTAAGTGAGGTCATACAGTATTTGTCTTTCTCCGTTTGACTTATTTCATTCAGCTTAATGCTCTCAAGGTCCAGCCATGGTGTTGCACATGGCAGGATTTACATCTTCCTCATGGCTGAATAATATTCCGTTTTATATATGTACCACATCTCTTTGTCCATTCATCTGTGGATGGACCGAGCCCACCACGTGCCACAACTACTGAAGCCCGCACACCTAGAGCCTGTGTTCCGTAAAAAGAGAAGCCACCGCAGTGAGAAGCCCGTGCGCCGCAACGAAGAGTAGCTCCCACTCGCCCCAACTAGAGAAAGCCCACGCGCAGCAACGAAGACCCAACGCAGCCGAAAATAAATAAATTAAAAAATAAATGAATAGATTGTGAATAGATATGAGAAAAAAGTTTAGGTTGTTTCCATGTCTTGGCTATTATAAACAGTGCTGCTGTGAACATCGGGGTGCAGGTATCTTTTCAGGATAGTGATTTTATTTCCTTTGGATAAATACCCAGAAGTGGAATTGCTGGATTATCTGGTAATTCTATTTTTAATTTTTTGAGGAACCTCCATCGTGTTTCCACAGTGGCTGCAACAATTTACATTCCCACCAACAGTGCACAAGGGTTCCCCTTTCTCCACACCCTCTCCAGCATTTATTATCTCTTGTCTTTTGGATAAAAGCCATTCTAACAGGTATGACGTCATATCGTACTACGGTTTTGATTTGCATTTCCTGGGCGACTAGTGACGTTGAGCACCTTTTCATGTACCTGTTGGCCATCTGTAAGTCTTCTTTGGAAAAAATGTCTATTCAGATTCTCCTCTGACACTCATTTTTAACTGATTCATTAGCTCCTGAAGCTAAGTCACGAGAAGATGGAACTCATCGCTTTACGGGTCTAAATGCCGCATCTTGATGAACAAACATTAAGAGAAGCATCCACCAGTGACCAAAATTTTATCCCTTCATGAAAAGAGTGCATTCCCAAACTGAATATTTTAGCTTTTCATCCGACTTTCACTTAGCTATTTTCTCAAGGTGAGATGCTACTTATAGATCTGCAACTCATCTTAAACTACTTTTTCTGATGTCGCTAAAGAAAAGAAAAAAGTCCCAAATAGCATCAGAAGAATGCAAATATTAGCACGCTGCTCATATTCAACCGTTTCTGACCTACAAAAAAATCTCAATTTCATGTAGCTCAACCTGGAAGTAATTCATTAAATGAGAACTTGCCATTTACACCGTCCTTCAGTATGAGAACGTGAATTGAGAGAGATGAATGATGGATATTTTGGTCTCATTGTCTGAAATGGTTTGTACTGAATTCAAGAAGTATTGATTCATTGATTTACTCATTCTTTCAAGGAAGATTTATGAATATTCATTGCGTGTCCATAAATAGGCTGTATTGTGTGGGTACAAAAGAAGGATGAAACACAATCTCTACCCTAAAGAAAAGATTCAGTGTGGTCTGATTCTGGCATGTTCTAGAAAAGGTGGTGATCTCAGGAAAATGAGCACCTTTCTGTACTTCTTTGCCACAGTCTTGGAGTATTTTAAAAGCCCTAGAAGATATTACCCAGCTTCTTTCTAATTTCCAGTTAAAGATACAAAAATTAGTACAGTATGAAGAAGTCGGGCTGGACATAAAAAAGAGCTTCCTAATACTAAAGCAAGTTCTTCTCTGAAAACACACAAGACGTCTGTTTCCAGGAGAGGGTTAATCTCTGTGTGGCTCCTTTTTGAGCACAGACAGGAGATAATAACATCTCAAGGTTCCTTGGCTGTGTTCTGTGATTCTCCAATGCATAACGTTTTTACCCCCCAACCCCGTGGGGAAAAATAACGATATAGAATAAAGCACTTTTACAACTTTGATTAACTTTACACAGAAGGACGAGATCATGTACTTGGAAGGTGAACCTGGGATTTGTAAAACGATGAGTAAATTTAGTAGCACCATAAAGAATAATGACCCTGCTTCGGAAAACGGTAAAGGGACGACATAACGTCTGCAGCTCTTCATTTTCCGGGGGAAAGAAGAAGGCTTGATAATGATTATTATAGTTTATAAGGGGATTTAGTGGCTGCCTAACTGTGTTTTGATTTTCCAGGATTAGCGCTCGGTGTCATAATTGTAATCCCTCCTGATTGCAGACTGCACTGCGGTTACCCAGCCACTTGACTCCTTCTGAGTGCCAACCTCTGCATTCTTTTCGGGCTGATTTGAAGGTAATGAAACAATCTATATTTAGGTGTTTTGCAGACGGTTTTTATTTTTGGCTCAATGTTAACGATACATTTTTCCTGTACTAAATGCTGCTAACAGCAAAGGAGTAGAATGGATTTTCAGGAGAAAGTATTTGAAACCTGACTTGACTGTAATCAGTTTCATCTCATCTCCAATCCCCAACTCACTTTAGAGGCTGACGAAGGATAAATGGAGAGATAGACTGTATTTGTCAATGTCTAGTCAAAGGCCATCAACTAGTTGATGGAGAGTACAGTAAACACCTTAGGCGATTCCCCCATTTATTCTGCAAGGAAATAGAGATTTCTGTACAAATAGAGGCCACCTTGGGAGCACAAGCAACACAGCGTCTTAAGATGCCAACTGTGGGACCCTCATATGGCAGGTGTAAAGGTTCCTAGGGATGCACACTTGTATCAACTGAATCCCTGCTTCTACTCTAGGTCCCTATATGAGTTCTCTCCTTTTCATTCTCACCTGATTTCTGTTTGGTTTGTTCATCATTCTGTTGGTTTATTTATTTATTTTCTACATATATTCTATGTCTCTTTCTAAGCCACCTTAAAACCTTTGTGGAAAAAGAGAGATAATGAATGGACGTATGGATGGGTGGATAAGTGGGTGGATGGATAGGAGAGGATGGGAGAATGGATAAATAAATGGGTGGGTGGATGGATAGGAGAGGATGGGAGAATGGATAAATAAATGGATGGGTGGATGGAGGAATGGATGGATGGAAGGATAACAGGATGGGGTGGATGAGTGGATGGTATATTTATGAATGGATGGATGGATGAGTGGAAAGGTGTATTTGTGGAAGGATGGATGGATGGATGGAAAGATACACAGGTGAATGGGTAAATGGATGGATGGATGGATAGCTGGAAAGATGGATGGGTCAATAGGTAAGTGGATGGATGGGTGAGTAGGTAAATGAATGGATGGGTAGATGGAGAGATGGATGGGTCAACAGGTAAGTGGATAGATGGGTGAGTAGGTAAATGGATAGATGGGTAGATCTGTGGATAGATGAATAGAAGGATGGGATGGATGGATGAATGGAAGGAAAGGTGGATTTTTGGATGGATGGATGGATGGATGAATGGATGGAAGGATGGATAGACAGGTGGATGGGTGGACAAATGAATAGATAGATGAAGGAAAAAACTTAGATAGATGGATATATAGATCAATATATGGAAAGATGGATCGATAGTGGGTGGATAAATGGGTAGATGAATGAATGGATGAATGGACAAAAAGAACCCTGAAGGAATACACACTTAGGTCAGCAAACCTCTTGGCTAAACGTCATTTTCTACCACATGACCATTTGTCCCGTCCTTTTCTTCCTCTCCACCATTAACAGTGCCATTGCTTTAGTTTAGTTTTTCATTCATCAGCTCTCAAATCAATTCTCATTCTTCAACTCTCTTTCCTCTGAGAAACTCCTGTTTCTCATGCTCTCCTCGCTTTTACCAGAATTTAGGCACCCCCTTTTTTCTATGCCCAAATCATCTTGAATATAACTTTCTTATAGTGCATACCATACCCTTTGTCCTCCTTCTGTCTCCTCTGGCAAGCAGTGGGGCCTCTTCGAGGCTCTTGTTTTCATCTTATCTTGGTTTCCCCACTGCTGCACATATGGTTCTGCATGTCGCAATAACAGAAGGCAGCATGTATTAGGTTTCTCCTGTCTACGAAGTGTCATTCCATCCCCACAACAATCATAAGCGGTAGGTATTGATGTGATTCTTATTTATAATTAAGAAAGTTCGTTAAGGTTCAGAGAGGTTTGGTGACTTGCCTAAGATCACAGAGCTGAGAAGTGGTGCAGTGGAGGCAGAAATCTAGGCTATCTGACTCTAGAACACACATTCTTCATGCACAATAGCGTCCCAAGTGGGTGAAAACTGGTTCGGGGAGGCGAAAACAATGATACTCATTTTACGTGCAGAGGTCAGAAATACAGAACAGAGAAGCAGCATATCTGTTCAAACTTCATGGGGGGTGGATTGGGAACAAATGTGTGAAAAAGCGCTGTAGTGTGCAATCATGAAAACACACTGAGAACTGTTCACAAGAGCCAAGACGGAAGCAACCTAAGTGTCCACTGACAGATGAATGGATAAAGGAGATGTGGCACGTGTATACAATGGAGTACTACTCAGCCAGAAAAAGGGACGCAATAATGCCCTTTGCAGCAACATGGATAAACCTGGAGATTGTCATACTAAAGGAAGCAAGTCAGACAGAGAAAGACAAACACCATATGACATCACTTATATGTGGAACCTGAAATATGACACAAATAAACATATACACAAAACAGAAACAGACTCACAGACATAGAGAACAGACTTGTGGTTTCCAACGGCGGGGGGAGGGATTGGGAGTTTGGGGTCAGCAGATGCAAACTAGTATATATAGGATGGATAGACAACAAGGTCCTACTGTAGAGCACAGGGAACTATACTCAATATCCTGTGATAAACCATAATGGAAAAGAATATTAAAAAGAACCTATATATATATATATATGTATAACTGAATCACTTTGCTATACAGCAGAATTAACAACATTGTAAATCAAATGTACTTCAATTAAAAAAAAAAAAGAAAAAAGGCTGAGAAACGCTGAGTTACACCATTCACATCCATCTGTGCTAGCATGTCGCCTCTCGTGAGGGGATGGATGAATGGGCTTGCCAGCGCAAGGAATGCAGCTTCGGAGATTCCTTCCTGGACCTCGGGAGTGTGGTGAGGAGACTCCCAAATGAACCCAGCTCCTGATTCATGCCCCTGTTTAATCCCTTCCTTTGAGTGTGGGCTGCCTGGTGACTTGCTTCTCTCCAACAGAATCCAGCAAAGACAATGGATGCACTTTCATGATTCGGTTGCATACGAGAGTGACTTCTGTCTTTCTAGCAGACTCCGTCTCTCTTGCTGGCTTGTGATGAAGTAAGCGACCACAGGAGAGGTCAAGACAAGACATGGACGGACAGCTCCAGGTAACAGCCAGCAAGGACTCTCTCTCTCTGTCTCCCCAGTCATCTGCAGAGAACTGAATCCTGCCAAGAGCCACATGAGTTTGGAAGCAAACCCTTCTCCAGTCAAGCCTTCGGGTGAAACCCCAGTCCTGGCTGACACCCTGGCTGCATCCTTGTGAGACCGCACCTGGAGTCCTGACCCTGACGTACAGAACCTACGTGATGATAAAAGTGTGTTGTTTGAAGCCGACGATTTTCTGGTAACGGGTTACACAGCAAGAGAGCACTAAGACAAGGAGTTTAAACTCCTTGGCTTGAAACTTCGAGAAAGCGAGACCCAAGATATCAACATAAATGAAAAGCAGATTCTGTGAGTTTGTTTTCACATCACTTGACAACATCTCCATGGATCTGAAGCAGACTTGAAAGTTATGTTTGCAAGTGGTTATGTTTGACTAAAGGTGTAGGGAGACCAGAGTTTACTTGCTGGGAAGCTGCAGCTGAGTCCTCCAGAATCATCCTCCACAACAGTGCTTGAGATGTTATGTGTGTGCGCAGATCTATATACAACTGAGTGTTAGATTTCTTTATGTAATGGTGGTTACTTAGTCAGCTAGCTAGGATAGTGTTTTATTTGGGAGACCAGCATCCCCTGATAGATGCCAGTCAGCTACCAGCCCAGAGATTGATGGATGGAAGGACACACAGGCACCCATGGGTATGAAATAGTTTGTTACACATGTAGAAAACAGCAAGAGCATTTCCCAAGGAGAAGGGCTGAGGTCTGAGCCAGAGGGAAATGACAGCAAGGCGGGAGGGAAGTTCTGGGTTTCATTGTGTTAGGGGATCCGACCATGGTGAGGGTTTCTGTGTGCACAAGACTTAGGATTTTCCTGTCTTGAATTTCCCCACC
Source organism: Stenella coeruleoalba (assembly GCF_951394435.1). Lineage (NCBI taxonomy): Eukaryota > Metazoa > Chordata > Mammalia > Artiodactyla > Delphinidae > Stenella > Stenella coeruleoalba. Next base: position 4,366,738 of record NC_137152.1, read on the forward strand.
ACCTTCTAGGCAAGTAGCTCCTGATCTTTGTTTATTGGCCTGTCCAGCTGTAGGACAAAAGGGAACGAGGGAAGGGTTTAGTTTGAAAGCTGTCAGTAGTCAAACATCAAAAATGGAGTCTCATATCTTTTCCTGGAAAACTCCTACTCACCCTTCAAAACCCAGCTCATATGTTCCCTTCTCTGATGAATCAGGTGGAACCTGAACTCATGGGAGTCATTCTCTCCCCCACCCCTGAAATCTTCATAAGAGTATTTACCTTGTTCTATGTTTTAATGGAGTCAGACCCTTGATTACAGTGGCCACCTAGTGACAGGATATATTAAAATAATAAGTGAAACATTATACATGGTATGACTGGTCAGGAATGGGTGAGATTATCAAGTGTTGATCTAGACTCAATAGAGGAAGGTGGGCGTCACCCACATGCAAGCATTCATAGGATCACTGTCGAGACAAGAAAACAAGCACAGGAACAGAACTGAGAGCAGAGTCAGGACGCAGAATCCTTGACGTGAATCTAGAAGGTGCTGTTGTCACACTGTCCGTTTTCAAGTTCTATCCTTATAGATAAGGTGACCACACGCCCTGATTCGCCTGGGGAAGTCTTGACTTACCCCTGTTTCTCCAGCAGGTTTACGGACGAGTGTTGCCTTTCGCTCCCCAAAATGTCCCAGTTTGGTTGAGAGGTTGACTGCGTTTCCTCTCATCTTGCACATGCCTAGAAACCACTGTAATCAACCACAGAATCGTAAGGGATTTGGAAAAAGCTGGTTTCTACCCACCTTGATGGACCTCATCATCGAAAGCAAAGCAGTTCAACGTCCGTTGTGATTAATATCAACGGATGATTTAGGTGCCACGAGCATGAGAAGTGTTTTATTTGTTAGACTACCTGGACGCGAAATCTCGGGGGTCTTCTAACAATAACAGCTGACAGGTGTACAGAGCTCTGTGGTCCACGAAGGACTTTCACCTATTTGTCTCCACTACTCCGTGGTACATAGAGCACTTCGGCGTATTTGTCTCCATTAATCCAGAAAAACTCCGTGTGTGAGGCAAAACAGGCATTATGATCCCCACTTTAGAGGTAAGGAAGTTGAGGTTCAGAAAGGTGGGCAGAAGGGCAATTTACCAAATCTGAAGGATGCAGAGTTGATCCTGGGGGGGGGGGGTGTTCCTATCGCACGGACTTCCCTGGCTCACGCTTCTCAGATCCACCTGCACTTCTAACACGTGTCTCTGACCTGTCTTGACAGGAGAAAGATGGATGTTACACACTGGATGCAGGACACGTGTGCCACACTTTGGTGGAGAAATAGCATTTTCATCATTTAGAGGATCCCTGTGAGGATTCATTACAAAAGGTTCTAATAACACAGAACATTTGCAAATATAACTTCCCTCTTCCCAGAGATACTCAAGGAAGAAGAAGAAGAAATGCTTTTGTATTTGTTTGACTGTCCTCATTCCGTTGCCCTAAATAGTTGCTCTGCGATGCCCCTATTATTTCCTGAACCTCCACGAGCACAGCAAGGTCTGATGATGGGCCTACGGTGCTTTGAACTTGCTTTTCGAATCTCAAAGCTCAGCCATTAGAAAGGTGGCCACCACTGAACTATCAAAGAAGACGGCCCCCGCCAGGAGCAGATCAGACATTCCTCTTACCCCAGGTGTGTGGCTTTGCACGGAAAGGGCAAGGTGAAGGGAGATAAAAGGGGTAGACCCTTCAGGGGTTACTTGTAACTTGTGGACTTATTTGGTTTACAGGAGATCTCCGAAATGTTCTCTCTCCTGGTTGCACTTCAAAAAGGACGTGGCCTGTTTCCCGCTGCATGCTGGCCCCCCTGGGTCCAACAAAGTCATCTCAGATTTTGCCAGCCAAATCGTCTTTCTAGCCACTTTATTTCTCTGTCATTACTGTGCCACCCAGATCCTGGAGAGGCCCGTGAGCGCTGAAATAGGGAGAGACACACAGATTTTGGGTAGCCACAAAGGACTCAGAGCCACTGTGTTGTGGACTCAGAGGGTCATTTACTCTGACCTCTTCTGACATGGACTGTGTATAACATACTTTTTGCACAAATATACTCCCAGTTGTCCCAGGGACGTAAACTCCCAGGAAAACCCAGGAGGCAACAGAAAGGAGAGAAGGAGCTTAGTACATTTATTGGAAGCTAATTGCTTGATTCACTCGAGGGCTGCCCAGCTGCGGAAGTCAGTGGAGCAGTGTCGATAGCATTTGCTGAATTTTCATCTTGACTTAGGGAAACCCCAGGATGCCCTGGGAATTTGGCCTCTGTAAAGACTGTACCATATGGTCCATTTGCATAGACATAAGTTTGAGTTCTGAGCCCTTGGGCAAAACTTTGCTAAATTCCTCTCTTGCTCTTCTTTCCGTTTCCAGCAAACAGAGGTACAGGGGGAAGCCGCTCCCCTTTTCTCCAGGCCCCTCATGGTAGGATCTGCACAGTATGGTCAAGACCTTTCTCTCTGATGATCCGTTCCCACCAGAAACAGGAAGGAAAGACACACAGTCAAGGGGCTTAGCTCATACAGTCGAGGGCATTTTTTTAAAATCTGTAAAGTAAATGAACAACTTCCTTTAGTGCCTTTGGCCCTAGAAGATCAGCCATCTGTTCTAGAAGGTCACAGGCATAAACGTGAGTCAGTGAGCTTCAGGCCGAACCGTGAGCAGATGTGGGCTTTGGCGTGAAAGCGACACGGCCTCAGACGGCCAACTGGAACATCTGGCCCCCAACTGGCCCCTTGCCTCTTCTGTCAAAGCAGAGTAATGAATGAAAATGCCGCTGCCCGTTACAGATGGAAGAGTCCCTCTAGCTCTCTATTAGTGAGCAGTCAAGGCATTTTTGTTATCTCTGTTGACCCCCAAACCCCCAAGAAACAGAGGCTTCCCAGTAGTCACCAAGACAACCCAGAGAAGACGGGTGTCTTGAGCTTGTGGGCTGAAAGCAGGTGATTTTTTTTTTTGCGGTACACGGGCCTCTCACTGTTGCGGCCTCTCCCGCTGCGGAGCACAGGCTCCGGACGCGCAGGCTCAGCGGCCATGGCTCATGGGCCCAGCCGCTCCGCGGCATGTGGGATCTTCCCGGACCGGGGCACGAACCCGTGTCCCCTGCATCGGCAGGCGGACTCTCAACCACTGCACCACCAGGGAAGCCCTGAAAGCAGGTGTTTTGAACCAAGAGGTGAAGTGCGAGAGAAGGCCATGGAGGGTACGGAAGCCACCCAAGTCAACTGGCAGTGGGAGAGAAGGCAAGCATCCTATACGGCCCAGGATGCGCCCACACTCCATGGCATCTTCTGCAGGGCAGGGCGTCTTGACGCCTGCTGGATTCTAATTTGAGGATGTCACCCCCCAAGATGAGCCACTGATACCATTAAAACACAATAGCTATCCTAGGGTTGATTTCTCTCTTGAAACCAAAAACATCTATGTAGTAATCTCCCCACGTGTCAGACGCTACAGAAATCACAGCCCACAGGACAGATGTGGTTCCAACCATCAGGGAAGGAAAACGCAAATGGGTTGTGTACAAAATAAGGAGCCTCACCAAAGGAAAACTAGGGGATTGTAGGGGGACATACAGAAAGGGAATCTTACCGAGACCACAGAAACGGGAATGGCTTTCAGGAGAAACGGGCGTTCGTAGGCCTTGCGCCAGCCCCGCACACATGTGACCCTTTTAACCCAATTTCAGGCAGTTTAGTGCGTTGAACTAACGTGTACACGAAACCTTAGGCCTGAAAGTGATTTTGTCCACCAGGCACAGCTACCAGGAAGACAGCCCTGAAGTTCTGTTTTGTTTTGCTTTGGGGTGGAGTGGGCAGCAGAAGGTAGGAGAAGGACACAGGCACATTTAAGGCAGTGGGGCAGGGAATCGCAGAGCATGACAGAGAGCCCTGGGGGACTCAAGGAAGGGCCGGGGGCAGCACCGCTGACCACAGACTGAACCTTCCTATTCTGCCCGGGCCGGGGGCTTGGCTCCTGAGTGTCTGCAAGCTTGCCTTCTGCAAAAATCCCAGCTGGGAACTTGCACAAGCCCTTCTCCTGGCTTTATCCTCTCCGCGGAATCAGAGCTTCTAGGTTCTAACACAGTAAACAGAACCTTATTAAGACATCTGTCTAATGTCATCAGCTTATCTTCACGGGAACACTACTGCAAATCCACCCAGCGACAAAACGAGTGTGTACAAAGAGCGAGCGGACGGCCCCTTGGAAAGACATTCCAAAAAATATGGGTCACGGAGAATGGCAGCGAGGGACTGGAAATGATTTTCGATCTAGACCTGGAAATGGTGAGATGACCACTGGAGGCTGGTGGATGGGTCGTAGTCTACCAGAGACCTCCGTGTTTATCATGGAAAGAGAGCACCCTGGGGCGGTTCTTAAGCAGCGGCATCTGCACATTTTCTGCATTGTCTTTGTCATTTTTGTGGCCTGGGAGCCTCATTTTCTAGAGCAAGGTTCCTCCCCTCTACTGCAACTCCCTGAGTGCCACACCTGATTTTTTCTTCTTCTTTTTTTACTTCTGAAATGCTCTGTTTGGGCAACTTCCTTGCTTTATCCCTGCAATGCCAGTCCCAAGCAATAGCCACCTACGCCTCTCACAACCCCCTTGGGAGAATCGCAGATCACTCCCAGCCTGGAAGTGCTGTTGGCACAGCTCTTGTCTGCTCCCTTTCCTGTTTGCCCAGACTGTCACGTGGTGTATAGAGAAGTGTTTGCTGCTGGCGATGAGGATGCTGCCTTGTTATGTTGGGTAAGTGACTCAGGCAGTTACATGAGGTGACACACCACCACTGCTGTGGGCAGCCCACCTGTTTGGAGTGAAAGGGGAAAGGTGTGATGATTCTCTCGAAGCAAACCTGCCCTGGCGGATGGCGAAGACCCATCGCCTCCAAGTTACTGGCTGCAGGGGCGTGTTGAGAAAATGGTGTTCTCTCTCTCTCTCTCTCTCTCTCCCCATATGCATTTACAGTGAAGCATCTCTGAGGGTCCATGGTCACCCGTAGGATGGTCCAGATCGATGACGAGGCCAGGCTGTACCTCCCAGTGGTGCACAGCTACGGACACTCACAGGGGCTGTAACCAAGTGTAAGCCCAGCGTGGACTCTCCCTTCCAAATCCTCTCTTCTTCCATGGCCTCCGGATTCCAGGGGACAGAGGGGAACACAGACGGATGATCGTAGGACCAGATCTACCGCTTTGACTTCTCCCAAAAAGGAGGTGGGGATTTGCATGTGCAAGATTGAAAGAGGAAATGCTCTTCCAAGAGACATGAATCTACGGATGGGAGAAACATTACGGGCTGGTGTTTTCCCCTTGCAATTTAAGGACAATCATAGGAAGTCTATGGCTTTAAAACATTCTCCCCTTGTTATCTGTTTCCTTGCACCTCCCCATCGTACGTAACAGCCTACACATTACTGATAAGAACTAATGCCACAGTACCTATGGCAACAACTCAATAAATTCGGTTCATTGTTACCTGACAGGTGGTAGGTAAGTTGCTTACACAGCTGGGCAGCCCTACACACAACCGTAATTCTTGGCACGTACCGGCTCAGGCTTGGCAGTGGAGGGTAGGGGATTAGGGTTAGACGTGTCCTTTCACAGTCTACCTGCTTCTGTTGATCACATGGAAGGACAACATTCTGCCCAGGGCTCGTAGGGACCCGGAGCTTCAGGTGAGGGTCAGCAGCGGGGAAGGTAGTCAGTGATGCATGTAAGAGCGAGAGGTTGCAGGACCAGCCCTGTATTTAGGGGGCAGTGGTGGCGGAGAAGCCAAGACAGCGGTAGGCCTAGAGGACACCCCTGTCTTTCCCTAACTGTTGGAGAAAGGTAAGCCCCTCGAATGACGAGGACGATGTTTTCATTCACGTGTATCAATTAATTTCCATCACGGTCTTATGGATGCAAGTATGGTAACCCTTATTTTAAAGACAAGGAAACTGAGCCCCCAAAGGATATGTGACTTTCTCCAGGATATGCAGTCACCTGTGTTTTTATATGTAACTTAAGTCAGAAGAGGGGTGTTATTTCCTACAGATGATTGAGTTTTGCCGGTTTAAAATGCTGACCCATTTTCTTTCTTATCGGATGATTCTTAGCACTTGTATTTAACAAAAGCTTAACTGAGAAACCAGTGTCCAGAGCTTGTACGAAATACAATCATTCAGCGGCCAGCAAATTGCCAATTTCTCTAGCATCCGTCGCAATGTAGTTTAAGAGAAACCTTCATCGCCCAAACCTTTGCTGGCTACTTCTAATGAAATGGCTCTTTCAGAGGTAATCTCTCACTATCTTTTACAATACTGCTTCTAATACCTTCCCCCCCACCGGAGTGGAAACTATAAATGCTCACTATTGATCTTCTTATTGAAAAATGGCAGGTCGCGTTAGAAGCTTGAATCCATCAGAGAAAAGCACGGACAGAATTTAAATTATAGAAAACTGAAGGTAGCTGATTGGATTTTTAGTCTATTAAAAAAATAATAAACTTATTCATACGGACAGTTTTTCAAAGTCTTTCATCCTGTGTGGTCTCGAATCCACAGTGAAATGTGGGGTTAATTCTAAGGTCTGTTGGGGAAGGAATAAAGAGAATGGGGCACGTGGAGGGGGGAGTCTCATGAAAACCATTTCAATAAGAAATAATCTGATAAGTGAGAAGTGTAAATGTCTGGAAGGTGGCCTCACAAAGTCCTGAGTGAGTCCATTTAATGATAAACCAGGACTCTCCAGAGGGAGGTAACTGCATTAGTCACTCTGCAAATAGACATAAAAGACTAGTCTTTCTTGGGTTTTTTGTTTGTTTGTTGTTTCTTTAGCGTTCATACCAAGAAGACAGTTAATGAGTTTCACGGACCCTATTCGTTAAGAGTAAAAAAAAAAAAAAAAAAAGTAGCAAATTACAAAGAAACATCTCCATTATGGAAATCAGCCTAGGGAGAACAGTGTGTGTACACACTGCCTCATTCTCATGCACACGTTCGTTCGTTGGAAATCACTCCGCACACCAAGTGTCACACGTTTTTATGGGGACAGGAATGAGCTGAAAATCAGGCAACATGGAAAACTGTACATTGTACCCTTTTCATGCTGGCTAAAGCTAAAAGGGAAGAGAAAACTCCAGTGGGCAAAAAAAAAAAAAAAAGAGAAAGAGATGGAAAAAAAATGAAGATAATATAAATCTCACAAAGATTTTGGTTTACCTTTGTCTTGCGATGAAAATGAGTTTCATTCAAATCCAATCCTTCAGTCCAGGATGTGGGTGTCTTGGATCAAGTGGCATCAAAAAGTCAATAAACTTTTGGTTGATGTATGACGTACCGAAGAAAAGTGCACAGATCATACCTGTATGGGAAAATGAATGACGGCACAGTGAACACAGACACGTCACCACCATCCAGGTCAAAAAGTCAAGCATTACCTGCATCTGAGAAGCATCTTCAAGTGACCTCCCAATAATTACCACTCCCCATGCCAAAAAATAACTGTTTCCTAAATTCTAATACCATAGATTCAATTTGCCTGTTTTTAAACTCTATATACATGGAACCCTACAGTATTCATTACTCTGTCTAGCTTCTTTCATGTAACATTACAAGATGTATCTATGTTGTTGCAGGGGGCGGTTCACTGAGTTTTTAGTTCTATGCACTATTCTTTTGTATGAATACACCTCAGTTTATTCATTCATCCTACTCTTGATCAACATTTAGGTTCTTTCCTTTTCTTGGCTTTAATGAATAGTGATGCTGTGAAGATCCTTGGACATAACTTTTGGTGCAGGTATGTACACATGTGTGTCAAGAATGGAACCAGGTATCTCTATGGCCAGTTTTCATAGACACTGCCAAACAAGTTTCCAAAGGGTTGCACTAATTTATACATCCTCCCACCAGCATTGTGAGTGAGTTCCAGTTGCTCTATATCTTTGCCAACACTTCCTGATATCAGTCTGTCTATGGTAGCCATTTTGGTGGTGGGGCAGAGGTCTCTCATTCTGGTTTTAATGTAAATTTTCCTGACGTTCAATGAGGTGGAGTATCATTTTCATGGGTGCATCAGGCATTTGGATGCCCAAAGTATGAGGTGCTAGTTCAAACCTTTTGCTCACTTTTGAACTGGGCTGTTAGTTGGTTATTTTTTGTTTTTTTTTAACTTATTAATTTGTAGGAACACTTTCTATCTTGAGGATAGGACAATTTTGCTAGTTTAAAATGCTGTTGGGACTTCGCTGGTGGTCCAGTGGTTAAGACTTTGCCTTCCAACATAGTGGATGCGTGTTCAATCCCTGGTTGGGGAACTAAGACCCCACATGCCTGGTGGCCAAAAGACCAAAACATAAAACAGAAGCAATACTGTAGCAAATTCAATAAAGACTTTAAAATTGGTCCACGTCAAAAAAAAAAAACTTAAAAAAAGTAAATAACTAACTAAATAAAATGCTGTAAATATCATGTCATAAACCGTGGCTTTTCTTTTTACTGTTTTAATGGTGTCTTTTGCGATCAGAACACCTTGCCAGTTTATCGGTCTCTTCCTTTATCAGGAGTGTTTTGTGCCCTGTTAAGATAGCTTTGACAATTGTGACGTGTCTGATGGCACTCTGATTACTTGATCTCTTTGTTTGTTTGTTTCTCTTTGTGGTCAGCAGGATGGACTGTCTGAGAGAACCAGGCAGATGTTGCTGGAAGTGTAACTTCCAACAAGCAGTATTTTGATTAAACTACAATGGTCCTCAATGCTTTACTTTTTTAATCAAATGAATCTTGCTTTCCCTTTGCCTTTAAACTAACCAAACTGAATTCCTTTCTCTTAAGGCTCTGTCCTGTAATGAAATTAAAATATATTTTACAAATAATTTACTCACTGATAATTTAGTACAGTCGAGTTATGAAATGCATGTCATTTTTCATTGTATTAGGAATATAAAGTCAATGAAACAAAAATTTACTATGTTAAGGTAGAAAATAAGGTATCAAAAGGAGAAGCTGGAGAAAATGAATGACAATTTTAGCCGACTTCAATAATTGCAAAATCCTGCAACAGATTGCTCGGGGGAAAGGATGAAATGACTCATTCTATAGCAGAGCCTGGATAATATAAGTAAGAGCTATTAGAATAGTGAACACACTGAACACAGCAACCATCCAATAACTACCGGTCATTGTTAACACTGGCAGGTGAGTTCTCGCCTTCTGCCTCCTGGTGATTGCTGGGAAACTCTGCCTCTACAGGTGGACAAGTCCCTGATAAAGAGTCTGACACCAGCATACATTGTTCACACAAATAAAATCAGACAGGCATTTTGAAGAATGACGTTATTAACTTTAAAACACTTGGATTTGGAGAATATTTCTTCTTCCTAGGTTTATATCACTCATATGGAAAGTGAATCATGATTCTACATATATTCTATATATTTAATTTGGGCATCTCTTATACCACTTCTTTTCATAGAGTGATTATTTTCGTGGTTTTTTTTTAATTGAAATACAATACGGCTCTTTAATGAAGGAAAGATGAAGAGAAGTATTACATTCTTTATGTAATCAAAATGTTTTAAACCAGGCCAAAGGAAACATAAATTATTCAAGGTTATGACTACCTTTTGAAAGCAGCCCTGGGTTCCATCCATGAAAGCATTAAATCTTCCAAAATGTGTGTGTGTGTGTGTGTGTGTGTGTGTGTTTTAATTGTACTGCAAAAAATCTTAGGTTTTTGAAATAGTTTCCAGGTCAGATAAAAACTGACCAGTCCTCGCTCTGGCCAATAATAAAATCTGTAGCAAGACTAAAGAAATGATTTGTGGTGAAAGACAAAATAAATGTAGACATTGGATAAAGAGGCATTTCTTCCTTCATCTATACTCAAACCTACCATTTATGTGAGAGTTTAATAAGGTTGGTGAGTGTTATGTTCATAGATGTGCTGAACCATATAGGAGTGATACATGCCTCCCATTTAAGGCTTCATTTGCACCTGGAAACTTTACTCTTCAGGACTAAAATGAACTTTATTCTCAACCTCACCGATGTTATTTTTTTTTAAAAAAAAAAAGGAGGCAGGGGATACTGGCAGAGTAGGAATAGCAGAGGTGACAGAGATGAATTCTAGCGTCAGAATGGGTTTTAAATAAACAGAAAAGAGTGATGTGAGAGAGAAATGAAGGAGTGTATCTTCTCTACAGCATCCTACTCTGGAGAAATTCCTTTGGTGTCGATACGTTTAGCTTTCAAAGAATCACATAGACCTAAATGTCAAGGGGTTTGTGTGTATCTACCCAATTCAAAATCTCTTTCAAGGTTGCTGACAGACAGAGGCAATTTTCCAGGCGATCAGCTGGAATTTCCCGCTTTTATCTGAAGGAGAGGATAAAAATTCTTGGAATCTGGGATGTCCTGATCCAGTGGGTGCTCAAGTCTTCTCTCTGGAAACTCTGGTTTTCCAGTTTATTTCTTTTCCCTTTGGGAATTTCTAAGCCAATGGATTGGAAATAAATAGAGAAAGAAGCATATGCTTCTTTCAGGAAGTAAAGCCACTGGGAAGAAGTGAATAAAAATCCTTGCACTTTGAGAAAGGGTCATGGCAGTGAGGCAAAGCCCAGTCTATGGGAGGGAACTGGCCCCTGTGGGCGGGAGGGAGCTGGATCCCTGCAGAGCTGGCCGCTGCCGCCCATGAGACAGGGCATACGTGATCACCATGGAGACACGTCACCCTGGGCATCAGGCAGGGACAGCCAATAATATGGCTTTATAAGAGCTGGGGTGCTTAATTAGGAAAAGCTATCCAATATCTTCATCTTCAACCAACCAAGTAGTGTCCTTTGGAGGAACAGTGTTTAATCCTAGTTATAAAATAAGAAGATATTAAGCATGACAATGGAAGACCAGGTTAATAAAACAGTGGATCTTGCAACAGAGAAGCAACAATGAAAACCAGACATACTGCTCACTCAATAAATAGTGACTAAATACCTACTTGAAACAGGTGTCTTGTTTGATAGACATATTGATAAGCGCTTTCACTTACATCCTGGATCTCTAAAACCTAATTGTACTTGAGTCCTGTTTATAAGAGTTTTAAAGAAAATTAATGTTGGGAGCTGAAAAGTGAATATGGCATTTTTCTCCATGCCCCAATACTTTTCTCTTTTTTAAAAAATTTATTCATTTTATTTATTTATTTTTGGCTGCATAGGGTCTTCGTCATTGCATGCAGGCTTTCTCTAGTTGCGGCGAGCGGGGGCTACTCTTTGTTGTGGTGAGTGGGCTTCTCACTGCGGTGGCTTCTCTTGTTGCGAGCACGGGCTCTAGACACACGGGCTTCAGTAGTTGTGGCAGGCGGGCTCTGTAGTTGTGGCGCATGGGCTCAGTTGCTCAGTGGCATATGGGATCTTCCCGGACCAGGGCTCGAACCCGTGTTCCCTGCATTGGCAGGTGGATTCTTAACCACTGTGCCACCAGGGAAGTCCCCCCCGCAATACTTTTCTAAATAAACAACACCATGTGCATATGTTTTTCAGACCCTGACACAGTTCCTGGTATCTTATTCTCTCCTGGAAATCTCTTCAGAGTGAAAACAATCTTTTAAAACTCAAAGGATAATTCTGTTTCTAAAACACCTACTTTGTGCCAGGAAATTGGTTATGCACTTCGTCTCGTTTACTGATTATAGTTTCAGCATGATCTTGCATGGTGTGGATTGCTTATTGTGCTTTACAGAAGAGGAATCCAAAGAGGAGATGATTTGTTTCTAAGCTTCCAGGGAAGGACCTGAGAAGCTGAAGTCCGTGGCTTATTCCAAAAGCTCTTTCTTACTTACCTACCTGAAACAGATTCACAAACGGGTGCTCAGTGAGCACAGAGTAACTGCCGCAGGAGTTGCTTCCCTTCCCCTTGTTGACACAAACATAGGATTACATTTCACGACTGTCACTAAACATCACAGCTCTCAAATGTGAACATGCACCAGAATCAGCTGCGGCCGGGTCCACAAGGTTTCTCTCTAAACAGCCACAGAATAAGTATTTCAGATCCTGCGGTCCATACAGTCTCTCTTGTAACTGTTCAGCTGTTGTAATGTTAAAGCAGCCATACATCGTAAGACGTGACAGGGCGTGACTGTGTCCCCCTAAAAGCATACTCATGGACACAGAATTTCATATGCTTTCCATACGTTGCAAAATATGATTCTTCCATGTGACATTAACATTTGAGATAAACATAAGGTTATTTTTTTCTTACCATTTTTTTAAAAAATAAAGAGATGGGGGCTTCCCTGGTGGTGCAGTGGTTGAGAGTCCGCCTGCCAATGCAGGGGACAAGGGTTCGTGCCCCGGTCTGGGAAGATCCCACATGCCGCGGAGCGGCTGGGCCCGTGCGCCATGGCCGCTGAGCCTACGCGTCCAGAGCCTGTGCTACGCAAACAGGAGAGGCCACACAGTGAGAGGCCCACGTACAGCAAAAATAAATAAATAAATAAAATAAAGAGATGGCTGATATAAATATAAGCTTATGAGTATCAAGTAGATCATAAAAAATTCTGGGAGGGAGCAGAGAACTTAGAACTTTCTCTTATGGAAAACTGTCTTTCACAGTACAATTTATAGTTTTTCCGTTACCAGTTTTGTTGTTGTTTCTTGGCATAATTCAGTACTTCAATGTAATTTTGTTATAATTACCAAAAAAAACATGATTCTTCTTTTGATTTTGTTTGTTTCCCCAACCATTTAAAAACAGAAAGGCCAGTCTTAGTTTATGGCTGGAAAAAGGCAGATGGTGGTTCAGATCTGGACTTCTGGGCTTCGTTTGCAGACCCTGACCTAGAGGGGTTATTAAAACTAAGATGCTGGGCTCCACCCCAGAGTTTCCCGTTCCTTAGGACAGGAGCTGTCCTGAGAACTCCATATCTAACAAGCTCTGTGGTGGGTTCCACCCTCAACCGAATGGTGCAGGGAGATTAAGAAATCAAGAATGAGTCGCTTGTAGGTCAACTCTTGTTCAAAGCAGTGATGTTTCTGGATAATTTTCCCATGTGCCTGTGTCCCACACCTGTTTTCTTTCATCAAATCAGCTGCCTACATTTGAAAAGTGGGATATTTACAGAAAAACACGAGCTTCTGACCACTCTTGAAAAATGCAGAAATCATTGTAGTGTTTTCTACATCGACGGCAGTGTTGACCCTCGATTTCTACAAGTCAAATCTTGCAGTCAAGATGGCCCCATGAAACAATGCTTACAGCTCTCCATGGTCTTTACGTAGTCTGTCACCACGTCCTTACCTTTTCTGGCCCTGGGACCATTTGCCTTCACAATCCCTAAACTCCATGGATGGAGAGAGATTACTGTACCTTACATCAGAGGACTTAAATTTAAATAACACCTAGTGGGACGAAGTGAGAGAGTGGCATGGACATATATACACTACCAAATGTAAAATAGATAGCTCGTGGGAAGCAGCTGCATAGCACAGGGAGATCAGCTCCGTGCTTTGTGTCCACCTAGAGGGGTGGGATAGGGAGTGTGGGAGGGAGACGCAAGAGGGAAGGAGATATGGGGATAGATGTATACGTGCAGCTGATTCACTTTGTTATACAGCAGGAACTAACACCCCATTGTAAAGCAATTATACTCCAATAAAGATGTTAAAAAAATAAATAAATAACACCTAATTTGTGTTGGGCACCTAGCCATACATTCTCTCTCTCTATATAGTATATTACACACACACACACACACACAGACCCATGTATGTATACATACACACACATATATATGTATATGCATATATATGGTTGATGCATATATAATACTACATATAAAATTATGTACCGGTAATTTCCCTAATATATACACCGACCAGGGAGGTGGGCATGGCTACCTCCATTTTCTAGGTACACAAAGGGAATCACAAAGATCATACAGATTGCCTAAACGTACCCAGAAGGACAACTGAGTACCAAATCTGTCTGCCCCTAAACGGTATGGCCTCTTCTATATATACTAACCCTCCCTCTCCAAGCGCAGAGCAAAAGAAATATTTCCTGCGGCACCTGCTCCCTACACACATGAGGTGCGCCTGCCACCTGTTAATCGTGGTGAAGGAAAAACAGAGCAGCGGATTATTTACCAGAAATAAATGTCAAATTTTAAAAATGTTGTATCATTGTAGGCTCGTGGTTTTTTAAAACATAGCAATAACTTGTCTAAAGAATGCTGTGCTTTGCAAATCTACTGTAATATATTTTATTCCCTGACACGTAATTGCACACCAATCAGTTCTGATTCTCTGCTCTTCATCAGGCGGTATTTATTTGAAATATCTCCGAAGTGGTTCTCCAGAGAACAAGCTGTGCGCCGCCTAGGAGGATCAGACGGCTGTTTTGCGGGTGATCGGCCATGCTATTCTGAATCGCCATGGGACACAGGTTCAAAGGTTAGACGTCAAAATCTTTTCAGAGATTCGTTAGTTTCCGCATAGCTAGCAGAAAAGCGGCAGAAATCAGGCATTTAAAAGAGAGCTATAAACGTAGAGAAAAATGACCATGATTAGCGATTGTTTTCATCCACGGGGATGCCGTAAAACTGTAGCTAACATACGCTGCTTTATAGTACACGTATAGCGTACAAACCAGTATGTTAGGTGTACTTTGGGTACGTGTGCACGTACTTTGTATACACACATACAAATTCACATATAACAGTTATACGCATATATGTTATATATATATATATATGACAAAGAGTATATTTTAGATGCACTTATTTATAACATGTGGATTAAAAGAGTTGTGATATACGGCTTCCCTGGTGGCGCAGTGGTTGAGAGTCTGCCTGCTAATGCGGGGGACACAGGTTCGAGCCCTGGTCTGGGAGGATCCCACGTGCCGCAGAGCGGCTAGGCCCGTGAGCCACAACTACTGAGCCTGCGCGTCTGGAGCCTGTGCTCCGCAACGGGAGAGGCCGCGACAGTGAGAGGCCTGTGCACCGCGATGAAGAGTGGCCCCCGCTCGCCACAACTAGAGAAAGCCCTCGCACAGAAACGAAGACCCAACACAGCAAAAATAAATTAATTAATTAATAAACTCCTACCGCCAACATCTTAAAAAAAAAAAAAGAGTTGTTATATAGATATTAATGCATATGTAATATACACCACTTATAACATATATAATATACATCACAATTGTTTTAATCTATATAAGTTATAAAAGTGCATCAAAAATATCCTCTTTGTAATACATATAAAACAGAGTATATGTATTATAAATGTTATGTATTTTTCATATGTATAGTGCAGTATAACATATATTCTTATATTCTTATTCATATACAATAGTTAAACGGTTTTATATATATGTTCATGCATATTACAAAGAGGATATTTTAATATTTAATAACATATAGATTAAATAATTACGATGCGTATCATGTTATATATATTGTGTAAATTATATATGCATTGATATATATATTGCAATTGGTTTAATTCTCATGTTATCAAAGTGCATCTGCAATGTACTCTCTGTAATATATGTAAGTATATGTAACAGAGTATAACTGTTATGTCTGAACACACACACAGAGTTCACCTAACATATACTGTTTTGTAATCTGCATATATTACAAAGCAGCATATGTTAGGTGCACTTGGCTGAGCTCTGTAAGCACGCAGTAAATGAACAGTCACGCCGCCCCCAGAAGGTGCTCCTCCAAGTTACGCACTTGCAGCGTGCAGCAAACACACGAAAACTTGCACCAAAGTGTCTTCACCCCCCATTTCCGTCACTTTGATTTGAAATAAAAGGAGAAATTCTTTTATGTAAATATTTGCAATCTTTAACGTGAAGAGATCATCAGCTGGAAGAAAAGCAAAGATGTGAATTGAAACGTAGTAACTTTCCCAGCAGGATCCGTGCGTCTATTTACCATGAACATTTTAATTTGTACAACACTTCTGCTGCCTTTGCGGAGAGAGCTTACTTAGCCCCCATAGTTGGAGCTCAATTTCTTTCTGGACGTCACAGATCAAAAGGCGTGGTAGTTTTTCCCAGGAATCCTGGCATCTTGTACTGTTCACGCCATTCCAGCCTGTCATGTTTGTCAGTGAAAGAACAGGAAACTGCTTTGAGGCGATGCGGAAGGAGGTATATGTCACTGACGGTGTTCACACTTAGAATCAAGGGAATGGCCATATTTTAGATTCCACATACAAGTCATATCATGTGGTATTTGTCTTTGCCTTTCTGACTTACCTCACTTAGTATGATCATCTACTTCAATTTAAAAGAAGGACCTCCTGTGTGTATAGCACAGGGAACTCTACTCAATACTCTGTAATAACCTATATGGGAAAAGAAACTGAAAAGGAATGGATATATGTGTATGTATGTATAATGGAATCACTTTACTGTACACCTGAAACTAAGACAACACTGTAAATCAACTTTACTCCAATATAAAATAAAAATTAAAAAAAAAAGAATAAAGGGATGGCAGGAGACAGTGGAGGCTGGGGATGCATCCCGTTTCTCTGCTGCTTCCATTAAGAACATCGTGAAAAGTGCTTCCACGATTTAATGCAGTTTCTTTTATCTACTATTGGAGGAGTTTGTGTTTGTCTATATATGGAAAGTATACATTCTCTTTTTAGTTTTCAAGGTAGTAGAGGTACTTAGGTGCAGCGACAAATGACTGCGAATGGATTCTTTGTAGGTAAATATTATTAGAGTGATGGCCCAGAAGTGGTGAAAACAAAGATTTTGAAAATTCAAATAGGCTGACGTGGAGAAAACCACACATAATCAAATTCACAATGTCTAAGTAATGTATAATTAGGCTATATTTTCCCAGGACAAAAGCACTGAGTTTTGAAAAGGAAATCTTAAACTTTTGCTTTAAACACATAATAAATACTGAAAATAACTACGTTTTCATCTAAACCGTGGTAAGCTTTTAATGACAGACATTTTTGTGCATTACAAGCCCGAAGGCCTTCGCGGAAAGTGATTTTTTTTTTTCTCTTGGTGCTTTTAAACATGCTTGACAGTTTGCACTTTGCTTGCAGACCTACCCTCCAGAATTCCACCAGCTCACTCCGTCTAAGTGTTGCCGGTTTGGATAAGTATTATGAGAAACTGAGCAAAGGGCTCAATTTAGCATGCAAATCATCGCCTTGGTTACTTGACCCTGAGATGCCAAGAACAGAGCCAGTTGCTCCGCTGAATTTATTACATTTAAACTTATTATACAGTCCTAGCTTTTAATTTTCTTTCACCAAGATGAGCAACTTATTCCCTCTGGCAAAGTCCACAGAGCCTCTATGCTTTCCCATCCCCTGGTCAGGTTTCCTGGTCTGTATTTTAAGGTATAAACAAAGTTCTCTTCATATGAATACGTAAAAGTTTTTTCACATTCATTATTTTATTTACAAGGTCACTGAGCTAACCTTGATTTTACTGCTGACGAAAGGTGAGCTGCAGAGACCAGGGCACCAGGACCTTGTCAGGCAGGTACAGCGTGTCAGGGCTGGACCCCAGGCCTATATCTTTTGACCCCCGATCCTACACCCCACGGCTGGTTCTCCTACACCTCACGCCTCTGACACGATCAAAGGCCACGATGTTCGCATTCCATTGTCCATTGAATGAGTTTATCCCACTCTCTCCTGACATCAAATTCTGTCTCCATTCTGGAGCAGACCTCAGCTCTACTCTTCATGGACCGATTTAGTACATATTCACCCAAAAGAACAACTAGCAGAGACACAGACGTACCATGTTTAGAAAAATCTCTAGTTACGTAACCGCTATGGTTGCAGAGGTGAACGATGCGCATAGATAGCTACAGACGCCCTTGCGTTTCTTCAGGGTCCTTCTAAGACTACATGCCTGGCTCTGATATCCATAAGGGAATGAACAATCTGGAACAACCCCACAGAAACACTGGGGCCCCAAGCAAGGTGAGATGGGTGCATACCATTTGAGATCTGTCCCCCAAAACAGGTAGGGTGACTAGGGAAGATGAGGAAGGGTTAAACACTTGGTGGCTCCTCTGAACACCTGGGGTCCACACATTTCGGTGGGGGGTAGATATTCTCAAGTTCATCACCGTGCGCAGGAATTTGGGGAATTCATTAGGGGGACACGTTACGTTCCATGCTTCTCAAACTCTCCTGTTCCTTGAGTCTCCTGGAGATTTTACCACAAGGAACATTTGGATTCAGTAGGTCTTGGGCAGAGCCTGAGAGCATCTCTGATGATCTCTCTTCTCGACGCCAGGATCCTTGACCTTTGGACCATACTTTCTGTGGAAGACTGTTCTACAGGGTCCTCAACAGTGGTGTCTGGAGGGCAATGCAAATAGACTGACATCCAAAATGGGAAGATGCCCGAGGACTTTCCAATGATCCAGCATGAAGTGTTAATAACATCAGCGAATGTGGTTGTGAATTATGGCAAAATGCTTTCATAGTCAATGCTCGTTTCAAGCTCAAAAGGTCTTTGTGAAATCAATAAGACAAACATTATTTCTTCTTATTATTTTCAAAAAAAAAAAAACCAAACGAACACCTAAGGAATAGTTAAGTAGATGGAGAAACATCATACCACAGGTTAGTGTCTCCTGTACTCTTAGCATTAATTTTGGGATTTTTCCTTAGATGGTATTCTGTCCCCATAAGCCTAGTCACAATTTCTCTCCATCTACAGAAGTAAGTGTGATGGACCCTGAAGAAGCAGACTTACTTGTTAACTCAAAACCAAAAATAGGGGTTTAGCTAGAAATTCCCCTCAGGAAAAAAAAAAATAAGTTTTTCCAGCAAAGGGCGACTATTGTATTTGTTTCAGGACAACAGCAACTCACGCACACCACAAAAGCAGCATCGAAATCCCCTGTCACTGAGAGAGCAGTTATGTGCTAGAGCTGTAAAGTATGAACTTGTTATTTCGCTTGTGTTACCCAGGACTTCACTGCTGGATGGACAGAGAAAGAAGTAGAAAGTTCCCCTTATTGCATAAGCATGGTCCCCTTCTGAGGACTACCTAGCACTCCTTTCTTCTGCATCAAAGAGGCATAGCTATTTTCAACTTCAGGAGGGAGGAATGGGTCAAGAAAAGGGAAGCTAAGAAGAAAAAGCCGGAATAATGAGCCCCTGTGCCCTTGTGACTTACATAATCTACCAAAGGGAGCTCAGCGCGAACCACAGAAATGGAGTGGAGGCAAAGCTGGCGAAAGTAGGTTTCCAAGAATCAGGAGTTTTAAACACATGGGCACTCGACGGCTCTTCTTTGAGCTATGTGCTATTTCTAAACGGCATGGCTGAGCGCCTCTGTGCTTTCTTTGGTCCGCAGAGTGGTAGAATATATATAACACGCTGTGCAGTCTTTCTCAGTATCTCTGGGTCCCTCTCTCTTTGGGAGAGGGGAGATGCTGGCCTAGGAGCAAATTAAAGATGAGAAGTTGACACTGAGGCTTTAATGGCACTGAAGCCTGAGGAAGGAAATCTTTCTTAACTGAAAAAATTCAAAATAGCAGGGAAAACTGGTGTAGTGGAAACACATTGCACTGGAAGTCAGGAAACGAAAGTTATTTTTCAGGTTCTTTTACTTAATCACTATTGGGTAAGGTCTTAGCTTTGCAGACACTCATGATAGAAATAAGTCATCCATTGAGAGTCAGGGCCCAAGCAGTCCCATAATCATTTTACATATATAAGCATGTAAGTATATTGTGGGGAACCCAAGCTTTGGAACTGATAGATAGATGGATAGATGGACAGATAGATATGATAGATAGCTAGGTAGGTAGACATGATAGATGGATGGACGGATGGATGGATTGATAGATAGGTACAAAGACATCAGAATATGCACCCCCAAATATGCCACTTTGGCATAAGAATTATTTTAAGATGAAAGCAACTGAGAAGTAACAGATGCAGGAAGAACTCTCTGCCCTTCCCCTTTCTGCCTAAAAGAAGGGCATAAATTTCCCTTTGAGAAGGTGACGTAAATTTCCATCTGTAAAGGTGTCCTCTCCCATACCGGAAAAGGTGAACGACTCTTCTCTGCATAACAAGCCTTACTAAAGAACCCTTAACTACCTTAACTAGCAAGAGCTACCAAGAACTACCACGCCTGGTCTTCTTCCCACAGTTCCCCACCCCTAGGAGCCCAACCACCTTTTCCTTTGTCTGCTCACTTCTCTGTAATTTATCACCTTCCGTTAAAATGGTACACGAAGCCCACCCCACACCTGTGTAATCACCTCTTTGGGTTTTAATTTCTTTCTGTGCAGCCCCTGTCGACTACAAATTGGCACTTGCCCTCTCCCTCTACAAGGATTAAATCTGGGGCCGCTGCAGCTGGTGGCCTTCAACACCCCCTGAAAGGAGCTCAGGGTGGAGACCAGGAATGAGGCCCGCTGTGCTCTGGGAAAAACTGGCAGAACACGTCCTCAGATAGTTAGATATTTTCAGGAGCTGATTTTATGAGCCCGATTCCTGCATCTCCTCGTGTCTAGAAAAGCACTAAAATCCTTCCTGGTACGTCTGCTCCTCGGGACTAGCAGAAACATTCTCCAAAAAAATATGTGCTTGGGGACTTCCCTGGTGGCGCAGTGGTTAAGAATCTGCCTGCCAAGGCAGGAGACACGGGTTCAAGTCCTGGTCCGGGAAGATCCCACATGCCGCGGAGCAACTAAGCCCGTGCGCCACAACTACTGAGCCTGCGCTCTAGAGCCCGCGAGCCACAACTACTGAGCCCGCGTGCCGCAGCTACTGAAGCCCACACGCCTAGAGCCCATGCTCCGCAACGAGAGAAGCGACCGCAGTGAGAAGCCCGCGCACCGCAATGAAGAGTAGCCCCCGCTCACCGCAACTAGAGAAAGGCTGTGCACAGCAACGAAGACCCAGCACAGCCAAAAATAAATAAATTAATTAATTAAAGAAAAATATGTGCTTGATTGCATGTACTCCCCTTCACCAAAATCACATATATACTGACCTTCCCCCCCTCCCCCCGCCTCTTTGGAGCAGTTGCTCAGAGCTAGCTGAGATGCTGTCTCCTGGGCTATAGTTCTCATTTTGCCCCAAATCAAACGTAACTCACAACTCTCACGTTGTGCATTTAAGTCGGCACCCCCACGCACATGAAAACATTAACATCGATAAAGAAATATGTCTTTCTCCTGTTAATCTGTCTTTTGTCAGTTTAATTCAAAAGCCTCAATAAACAGATTGTAAGAGAGCAGAGGAAAAAGTTTTTTCCCTCCCACAGTTGGGGGTCGGGGGAGAGAGAGAGAGAGAGAGAGAAAGAGAGCGAGAGAAACACGGATGGATGGAGGGATGGATGGATGATACTTAGAGAGGCAGACAGATATAGACAGAGGGGTGATAAACAGAAAGAGTCCAAGTTCTGTTTTCTGCAAAGGGTTATTTTAAGGACTAACTAAGGTAATCTATATCCATTATTATCTACCATATAAAATTTATTACTATTTTTAACGGTATTTACATTATTAATCCTGAATAAAAATCTTCACTTATGAAAACGCTTTTTCTTAGGCAAAAACTTTTGAGTAGTGAATACCACGACAAAGCACTGGGAAGTGAAGGCATTGTTCGCTTGTTTTTAATACTCAGCTAGAAATGTAACTATGGAGGAGGAACTGTTAACTGTTAACTGTTAACTGTTAACTGTTATAAATGAAGGCTCCCTTTCGGGACTTCAACCCCAAATTCTGCTTCCTGCGTGGTTTAGATGCTGGTGCCGGTCATCTTTAAGAAGAGTCTCTGTTCAATCAACTTGGCATCTCCAAGACTCCACATTTCAAGCACAAGACCAGGCACTAAGCTTGTCTGTAATGACACTCAACGAGGATGAATCTCTGGACCAGACATTAAAAGTATCTGGCGCTAGTTCTCTCTCAGGGCCACCATGAACCAACAATCACTTTTGGAATATGTCTCTACATTCTTTGTATCTCAGACTTCTCCACACCCAACATGTTGCATTACCACTGCCCCACATTGAGACATTATGAATGTAACAAGATTGTTACTGTATGTTTTCTTCTTCTACAACAAAGAGAGAGCCGAGTCAGCCGGGGGGCATGTACTTGCACCTCTGTTCCAACCCAGACTATCATGCCATCCCAGAGCACCAGTTCTGGTCATTTCATATCCCTTGCTCCAAGGATGATGGGTCCATATTGGGCCAATGAGTCACAGAAAGAGATTTGCTGGATAGGGTTCCTGGGAAACAGAGGCCAGTCACTCTTTCTTCATCAGGATGTAGATGGGGAAACTCTGGTTGCTATTGGCAACTGCCTACTGCCATGATGAAGCTGATGCTCTAAAAGAAGTAATGGAGGGACTTCCCTGGCGGTCCAGTGGCTAAGACTCTGTGCTTCCACAGCAGAAGGCACAGGTTCGAGCCCGGGTTGGGGAAC
Source organism: Stenella coeruleoalba (assembly GCF_951394435.1). Classification (NCBI taxonomy): domain Eukaryota; kingdom Metazoa; phylum Chordata; class Mammalia; order Artiodactyla; family Delphinidae; genus Stenella; species Stenella coeruleoalba. Next base: position 4,389,224 of record NC_137152.1, read on the forward strand.
TAAGATCCCGCGTGCCCCTTGGCATGGCCAAACAACAAAACAAATAAATTAAATAAAAAATAAAATAAAAGAAGTAATGGAAGGGCCTGGACCCTGATGACACAGTCGAGCTGTGGAAGCAAACTTTTCTGAGGCCTGCTCTTCCCTGGACTTGTGCCGGACGAGACAGTGGCCCTGGCTGTTTAAAGCAGGTTGAGTAGATGTGTCTGTTCTTTGCAGCTTGTAGCCTCCCCGTGGGTATTTATTATTAAAGTGTCTCCACTTACTGAGTTAAACTTTACTGAGCATCTACTATACGATTGGAACTTTAGGGTAGTAAGATGCACAGTGCACAGCTGCTCCTAAGACCTTACTATGTTATTCATCCCAAGCTCATTTTTGTTGGAACTGCAAATGGTTCATTAGAAAAGTTGCTCCTTTGCAAGTTAAACACCTTCCCAAAGAGGCAAAATATTTTTCTCTGTAATTTAGCTGAAAATGTATCAATGCATGTTATTTTATGCCCAACAGAGTTAATTAGTTAATTTTTAGAGTCCAATAAAGTTATCCAAGGTAGTTTTCTAAGTATCTTTTCTTCAGTGAGTTTTCATGGGTGCCTTTATTTTTTCTTTCATCTCAGGATGGACTCAGAAACAACAGGCGCTAAAAGGATCAATATGTATAAATATCTATGCTGAATTCTTAATGAAATAAGCTATAATAACCACAGGATAATCCCACCTTTTTAATACATGTAACATGTATAGAAAGATAAATTTATGTATGTATACATATACAGCTGTATGTTTTTGCATTTACTCTTATCTTCACAGTAACAGATCGTTTGCAGAATAAATCTGTTAATTAAATCTGGGGGCTTTAAACGAACCTGTATTATTTGATTTTTTTTTTTCACAGAAGCATATTTAACATGTGAAATAGCTTCCCCAAATTCTTAGGTAGTATCCAAAAAATACTTAAAATGTATTCAAAGAATACAATTAATTTTTATTGGACAAACGAAACATAATTAACCAGATATCTATGGTGCCAAATTAATGGGTCCCAATGATTTTTCATTTTTGTCTGCTTCTGTAGAGAAGCATCCCTTCCATGCCTCTCCAACATACTGGAAATAAGCTACGGTTACATAATTCTCTCTTGCCCTGGGTATTTATTTTTTTGCCTTGCCAATCTCTCAGTTATCCTTTAAAGTCATCCACGTATCAAGAACCTTCAACAGACAAGTTGAGGACTCGCTGTCCTTGCTTAGCTCCGATCATGACGCCTTCCCATCTACAGATTTTCCAAGTTCCATGTAGTTGCTATTACAGGTTAGAGGGAAGAGGTATGCCATTTTTATTGATAAACGTAATTTTTACCACTAATTTAATTTGAGAACATTTCTGGAGCAAGCATGCCAAATGAAGCAAATTCCATAATTAACTGATTTAGGTCAAGAAGTAGAAACTGTTGTTCCCACTGTTTTTTTTTTCACCTTAAGAAATATGTTATAAAACTGATCCTTTATACATCACTGAGGCAGTCTCTATGAATGCTTAACTATCGGTCATATTTGCTAACAAATTCTTCATTTTGTTTGGATTCACAGGTTTCCCTTTGTTTTTGCTAGCATTCATCTTTCTCTTTGGGGATACTGAGACTACTTAAATAGTTCTTTACCTTTTCTATGACTAGAGTTCAGAACACCTGTGTTTATAGCCTTGCTTTAGCCAGACTCTCAAACTAGGGCACATCAGAGTCACCTGGGAGCTTTTAAAACTATAACCTGGATCATTCACACCATTTTTGAATGTTAACAGTGGTGTTACTGTATGGTGTGTTTGTTCTCCAGTTTATTTCCCCCCTCTCAATAACCTAGATGTTCTCCCCCAAAATTCAAGACATGGGCTGTGTCTGCTTGTTCACTCAGCAAGGATAAACTTCAGTGTTCTTATTCCTAATCATGAAGAGACAGCTCTCTTACTTAACCAGCCACCCGATAATTTCATTTCCTCCTTCATTTTTCGGAAGGATACTTCACGGAGCAATGTGTACTGAGCTACTGGAAAATTGCTGACAAATACCACATGGGGATCTGCAGAAACTCCCCCCGGACCTTTCAAAGGGGAAAGATTTGACCATGTGGAGAGAGGTTTGCTCTAAGCCGCCTCGTGCCCACAGTAGCACATGTGTATGTGAGGATCTTCCAAACCAGAAACATGTGCAACAGGTGAGTTATAATATTCTGAAGGTAAAAATGGATGGGTTTGGCTATTTTTGTAATTCCCTTAAATTCCGTTAAATAAACTTCTGCCCTGGCAAAAGAAACAAATGAAAGTAGAAATCACTAATTACATACTATCCCCAGGGTGACTCTATCTTCATACACATTGGTAAGATAGGATGTGTGCCTTTGTCAACCCATTACTTTGTTGGAGGAACAAAATATTGGCATCGAAAGTTTAAAACCATAAAATGGTTCAAGATTCCTTAAGTAATCAACAAGATGTGGTTTATCCATGCAATGGGATGTTATTCTGCCTTAAAAAGAAATGAAATTCTGACCCATGCCACAGATGAATCTTGAGGACAGTGTAGGGAAGGGAAAATAATTTTCCCTCTATCCCTCTGAGCTCTTGGCTAAGACCCCTGTAATAAAAGACAGATGAACAAGAGACAAACAAGTTTACTAACATGTATGCCTCATGTGTCCATGGGAGAGACCCAGGGAAAATGAATAACTCCAAGAGGTGGCTTAGAACTCTGGCTTATAGAGCATCTTCAACAAAGAATAGCAATTTATCAAGAAAGAGCAGCACAAAGGAAAGCAATTGGAGGTTTCCAAGGACAAACGATCAGAAGTTAACTAATGGTATACAGAGTCCAGTTGGAAAAGTTTATATGGGTTCCTTTGGTGCCACCTCCTGGCTGATAGGGTCTAAAATTATCTCTGGTGATTAACTTTTGTCTTTCCTGGTATCTTTTGCAAATCTATGTACTGCTTTTAGGCAAATCGGGGAGTACAGGGAGCTTTCCTTCTACCTGCTTCTTCTCAACTGCCTTCATCTCAAAGTAACTGAGCTGGCATACTTTTTGGGGTGGCATATTCGGCTACCCTTCAATGTTGTGCTAAGTGAAATAAGACAGACACCAAAGGATAGACATCGCATGAGTCTATTTATATGTGGTAGCTAAAACAGTGAAATCCATATTGACAGAAAGTAGCGTAGTGGTTCCCAGGGACTGGGGGTGGGGAGGGGCTAGGAAGAAGGAGGAATGAGGAGTCATCGTTTAATAAGTTTAATGTTTCCACAGACATAGAGAACAGACTGTGGTTGCCAAGGGGGAAGGCGATGGGAGAGGGAAGGACTGGGAGTTTGGGATTAGCGGATGCAAACTATTATGTATAGAATGGATAGACAACAAGGTCCTACTGCAGAGCACAGGGTGCTATAGTCAACCTCCTGTGATAAACCATCAGGGAACAGAATACGAAAAAGAATGTATGTATGTGTATAACTGAATCACTTTGCTGTACCAGAGAAATTAACACAACGTTGTAAATCAACTATACTTCAATAAAATAAATTAAAAAAAATAAGTATGGAGTTTCAGATTGGGAAGATGAAAGAAGTTCTAGACATGGATAATGGTGATGGTTGCAAAGCCATGTGAATGTACTTAATACCACTGATCTATTAGATCTATTAGACCTATTAGATCTATCTACTGATCTATTACACATTACCTATGTATGCATACGTATACATATCAATACATATATATGTATTACTGAACCACTTTGCTGTACACCTGAAACTAACACAACAGCATAAGCAGCATAAGTCAACTATACCCCAATATAAAATAAAAACTAAATTTAAAAAATGACACTGATCTATACACTTAAAAAAAAGATTAAAATGGTAACGTTTATGTTGTGTGTATTTTACCATAACTTTAAGAAGATAACCTCAATAAGCATCAGCAGTCGTGTACAACGGATTCTTCAAGGAGGGCTGGAATCCAATGAGAAAGGGTGAATGAGGAGGCGGAAATGGTTCTAGCGGGTTCCATGCCATGCATGCTCTAGAACCACGATGGGTGGAGTCTTTGTCAACCACAGGACGGACTGTGACGGAGTAACAAGAACCATGGTTATCGATGTCAGCCTGCAGAGTTGGTACCGTATTTTATAACCTTGTAGTGACTCTGGAGAAACACTACCACCATTTTCATAATCTGTATCATCTTCGACATTTGAGTCCAACTTCACCATTCCCCTGCTCATTTTTGGCCGTGTCTACCCTAAAGCAAGAAACTCCCACGGGATTTCCAGCAGTCATGCCTGGATGACCCAGAAAATACCGCTCCCCCCCACCCCCGCCACCCCCCAAACAAAAACAAGTTGAATTCCTCAAATAGTTTAGCATCTCAAACAATTGCCAACCATGGAAAGATGCCTTAAGCAAAGAATGGCCTGTTTCCACATTCCTGAATTGAATCATCTTTTTTTTTTTTTTTTTTCTTTTGTCAGCCTCACGGAAAGAATTCTTCTGAAATGCCAGCTGCCTACAGTAGCCTTCCGGGAGCCACTGTGCCCCAAGCAGTGTGAGAACGGCTGTGTGGAGAGAATTTCCTAAAATAAGACTTGACTGTCTGCCAGGGTGGAAATAGACTCTGCAGCCTGAGGTAGGACCCTCCCTGTCTCCATCTTGCTTCCCTCATCTGTAAACCGTGGCCCCAAGGCTGTCACGCGGCTCCTGAAAGTGCTGAGGAGATGAACAGGGTCACATGCGGGGGAGTCCTCGGGGCGCTGGGAAAATGTACCGCACAGATAAATGAGGTGCATTCTGATAGCAACCTGTGTCGTACTAGTGTTCATATTAACTAGACAATTTAACCCATGGCAGTAATGATAAGTCCTTCTCAGAATGTTTATCCTTTCATCAAATGATCTTTGCAAATAAACCCATTATCGGTTCTTTAACTGTCATTATTCTGATCACGGTCAGTTCATAGCCATCGCCTCTGTGACCAGGGTCCCCATAGGAGCCTCGGACGGTAAAGAACGGCACGAAGCAGCAGGCTGGGGCCAGGGACCCAGGGGCCGCCTAACCTCTCTAAAGGTATCACCTGATGACGCTGACTTCCTGCCCGACCCCTAAACTGCTCAGGAGGGAGGGGTCAGGGACAATTACTTCCGTTCAAAAGGCAGCAGAGATCCAGAGGCAAAGAGAGCTCCCAGTGCAGCCAGTCCTCTCCTCCGTGCTCTACACAGGTACCTGTATGGAAAACTCTTGCAGACGTGGCCCTGGACGTGGAGTGCACTCTCCCAAGGCCCCGAAAGATGAGCATAGCTCCGGGGATCTGGAGATCTGAAGAGGAGCGCATCCTCCGAAGCTTTGTGCCGAGCCTGCTAGGATCGTCCTCTTAAGAGATTAGGATTAGGGGATGTCACGTCCCTCCTCACATCCCCCGAGGGACTCGGCAGAGGCTATGAAACAAAACCCAGTTGCTCAGCACAACACTTGGCATCTTCCAGGCTCTGCCTCTAACACGACGCCCCACCTCGCCTCCCGGCAAAGTGCACCCAAGGGCACCTGCAGTCCGGTCGGGATGCCCCTGAGATATCACACACCGTCAGGCCCTCCAGCACAAGGTGCTACTGCAGATGTCCAATCTCTCCATGCCCCTGTCTCTGCGAGTCCTACGCATCCATCAAGACCAGCATGTGAGCCATCTCCTTTGGAAAGTCTCTTGATGCCCCGGACAAAAGGAATCCTCCGCTGCACTGTGCTTGCGTTACCCAAAGCGTGGCATGACGCTTTCACCCCCGGTCCAGTAGGAGAGCTACTGGCAGCCTTTCAAATCTTAGCGACCTTAGCCAGAGGCATCAGCAACCCCTTCCTGGGCACAGCACAGCGCCTTACTCACGGGCAGCACTCAACAGAAGGTTGCTTGGGCGGAGTGGATAATCACTGACTGGAGTCCTTAAAATGATGGAACCCTGGGCTCGGATCATGGGGCAACACATTCCTGTCAGCTGCTGATCGCTTAACTATTACGGCGGGGACGTGCATACACATCGCTGGAAAATTTCCCTTATTTCCCTCAAACCTGAGGCACAAGCAGAGAAACCGGACATTTTCCAAGGCTGAAGCTGAGACCTGGCCACACACCATATACAAAATCTGGCTAAGCAACCCCAGGCTTAGTGCACACAGGAGGACATAACCATCAATATCACTGGACCCAGTCAGATGAACGCAGCTCCAGCTGGAAGCAAATAAAAGCTGGAAACGAGAGCCATTGGCTTTGACCCACATGTTAAACCACTGTTCACACGTGTGTTGTAAAGGACGTAAAATGAGAGCTGAGTTAACGACCTCTGGTGCCCCTGGGAAAAAGCATGAGTCTTTAAAGCAGGCCTCATCTGCTCATCGTGGAATGCCTTCCCGTTACCTCTGAGGTCTTGCAAACTCTAGATCGGCCCGTGTTCCCCTTGGTCTAGACCCAGGAGGAGCTGTCGGTGTCAAATGTTCAAGGGGAAGGCTCGGCGATGTCATCACTATAAAGTGCAGATCAACCCATCAACCCATCTCTCCATGGCCCTATGGCCCCATGAACCCATCTCTCCATGGCCCCATGAACCCACCAAACCATCTCTCCATGGCCCCATGGCCCCATCAACCCATTGCCCCATCTCTCCATGGCCCCATGGCCCCCCATCAACCCATCGCCCCATCTCTCCATGGCCCCATCAGCCCACCAAACCATCTCTCCATGGCCCCATCAACCCGTTGCCCCATCTCTCCATGGCCCCATGGCCCCATCAACCCATCGCCCCATCTCTCCATGGCCCCATCAACCCATCGCCCCATGACACCATCACCCCATGGTCCCATGACTCCATTGCCCCATGGCCCCATCATCCCATCGCCCCATTGTCCCATCAGAGACCAGGAGCTCATGACTGTGCACAAAAGGTCCTGCTTCTTTGTTTGGCTTACAATTATTTTAGTTATCCCATTTCCTCTGAAGCCAATAAGAGGCAAGGTGTGTGTCCAACCTTTTCCCCATCGCTGAGGGTCGTCGCTGTGTGTTGCTTACACACCCAAGGCCGTATTGCTCCAAAGCCCTTGGAAGCAAGCATAGAGCTTGTCATTTATATGCCAAGTCCAGTTAAGAGGGAACAAGTATGCCATGTGTGGGGTTGCCCAGATGAGAGGAAGAGATTGTCTTGTTTTTTTAATGCTTCTGCTGGATGGAAATATCACTTGCAGGGCTGAGGAAAAGACTCAAGGTTTCTCTATGCATTAAATGCTGGGTCTGTTTGGGATTGCACAAAAATATTTGTCTGTCCAATCTTCTCTTCCCTCCCCCAATCCCTTGATGTTCTCTCCCAAGGCCAGGAAATACCCCTCCAGTGTGTGCCATGCTCATGGGGTCTGGTTGACTCAGGCGTATTCTGCTTTCCCATCTGACTACCTGCTGTCACAGCCCCAGACTTAACCTACAGCGTGTGCAGCCCTGAGTCAGCACTCTGCCCCTCTCGCTCGTCTGTAAGCTGCCCTACAGACTCATAAAATAACTGTGCCCTGCCCACCTCTGCAGGGCTGGGCAGAGGAACTCAGGATGCTATCAAGCTGGTGAGCCAGGACTTCGTGCTGATGACATTAGAAACAGTTCTTTGGGATTCGCAAGTCATTACAGTTTACATTGAGCAACTCTCTCTGCCACAGGCAGGGGGATGGAGCAGCGACATGATTTTCGCTAGAGGAACAGGGCATGATGACTTTCAACTCCACCACGCCATCCAAGGAGTCCAGGGAGATGTTGAGAGTAGCCCCAGAGCTTGGGGGTTGGAGCCCCCAAGCTTCAAGAGAGGCAGATGCCCCAAACTGGAAAGTCTTTATCGGGTCTTTGCGAGAAACACCAAGGAGAGGCTGGTCCTTCTGAGCATGCAAGCTCCTCTAAGCCAGGAATCGTGTCTTTTCAGCTCTATGCCCCTGGCAATTAGCACAATGGTGGCCGTTGAGATTCCAAAGGGAATAAAAGATCATGACTTGTGTAGCTTTGTCTTTTCCACTGGAGCAGAGTATCTGGAAACAGGACACGGTTTCAAAAAGCTTACACTGAAGTATGTCTCCCAGGAGAGACCAAATGAGTCTGACTCTATCGGGATTAGAGCCTTCCCTCTAAGCGGGCACTGCCAGCCCGGGGCTGGTGGGGTGGGGAGATTGCTGGGGTGGGTGCGGCGGGAGGCAGGTTGTGGACTGGTAGCTGGATGGGGGAAGGCCTGCGTGTCGGGCACATTGGGTCCAAGGAGATATGCAGTAAAGGAGCCTTCCAGATGAGAAAGGGAAGGGCAAGTTTCCATAGGGATAAAGTCATCACCTCAAACTGAGATGACAGAGTATCGAACAGCTTATAGTTTAATAGGAACCTTACCGTATGCTTATTACAGGAAATGCAAAAACCTAGATCGTCAGTAATTCAACAGTTCAGCAATAACCATGGAAAAATTTATAGATAGAGAGACAGGTGTACAGTAAACAGATAGATACATAGAGATAGTGACAAAGACACAGACATAGATATTTAGATGGATAGGTAGATTGATAGAGATAGAAAGATAGGTACAGCTATAGATAGGTAGATGGATGATAGATATAGGTATATATAGATACAACCCATGTAAATATATAAATATAACCTCTATATAATATAGAGTGTATATTTATAAGCATGCAAATATATAACTATAGATGTAGGTATATATAGACATATAGATATAACCTATCTAAATATATAAATATAACCTATTTAAATATCACTTATATTTTGCATATATGTTGCTCACCCACGCGTTGCAAACTATATAAAAGTAAAGCTGAGAATCTCCAAGAATAAAATATAAGCACATCTTCAACAGAAACTTCATTCATTCTTCTTTTAACATATCACTGTTACCCCTCAGATCTCATATGTCCTAAATTGGCTATCTGTTCCAGCTACATACATAATATATTCAACAATGGTGTGTGTGTGTGTGTGTGTGTATCTTAATATAAATATATATGTATTATATTTATGTACATATTATAATATGCATATTATATTATAAATGCATACACACGTTTATTTACTTTCCAAAAAGGAGTTCTTACTGATCATTTTATTCTAATTTAACAATTCTAATTTAACAATCATTTTCCCATCTCAACAAATACTTTTACATCAATTTTATCAACCACACAACATTCCATTGTGTGGCTATTAGAAGAAAAGAAAAGTTCCATCCTTGTAGGTCCTGCGACGGGGCACATTTTATTTAATATCCTGCATGCACACAGGAGCTTTCGTAGGAAAAATGAAGACCCAAAGAAGGGATTCGGCCTGAGAGCTCACATTTTCCTTAACAAAGGAGGATGAATTTGTGGAGAATTGACAAGACGGAGGAAGACAGTGTAAGTGTCTAGGGGCCGTGAATCACGCGGCTACAAAGTATGTGGGGAAACTAATGCAAGATAAGGGCTGTTTCAGGACGTCTGTCTGTGCAGGTCCATTTCGGCACCGCTTTCCAGTCTCTGGTGGAGAATATTCTCTTCCTGATGCAAGGAGGGCACCTTTCTCGTGGGAAATCTTAGGCCCTGAGTTTCAGTGGAAAGAAGGGAGCCCTTCATACACCTGCTGTGTCTCGGGTACCTTCAGCTCAAAATCATCAATACCCCAAAGCGGCATAATGGGGGTGGCCTGTTCTGAGCCCCTTCGCTATACTTCTATCTACTCAGATATGTATGCTACGTATTTCTCGGTTTTGCTAAATGTCCTTAATTTTATTTATTTATTTATTTATGTTTGCGATACTTGGGCCTCTCACTGTTTTGGCCTTTCCCGTTGCGGAGCACAGGCTCCGGATGTGCAGGCTCAGCGGCCATGGCTCACGGGCCCAGCCGCTCCGCGGCGTGTGGGATCCTCCCGGACCGGGGCAGGAACCTGCGTCCCCTGCATCAGCAGGCGGACTCTCAACCACTGCGCCACCAGGGAAGCCGTAAATGTCCTTAATGTAATGAGATTCTGCCACTGGCTCTGCCCCAGAAATCATTTCAAGGTACACATGAAGATCTTCTCCATTAGAGGGAAGTAGGTATAAACAGATTTGCAACATTCGCCGGTAGACTCTGCTGGTACGTGTTTGAGTTGGGGCTGACTGTAAGTCCCTGTAAACCGCCTTTGCTCGTGGAATGCATCCCATGAGCGGCTCTTGATCCGCGAGGTGATGTCACTGCAGACAAGCAGGGTTCTCAGGGCCGGACCCCACAGGGAGGCGGGAAGATGCACGCCGCCGTGAGGGACACAGAGCTCCCGGCATCCCTCTGCCCATGGCTTAGGGAAGATTCCAGAGTAGACTGAGGGGGGCACCAGGCTGCACCACCCACAGCAGAGGACCCAGGGAGAGGCCAGGAGTGCCAGGGTCAGGGAAACGTCTCCTTACGAAACCCCAGGAACGAAGGAGGCTTCGTGTTCACAGTCATCACATTTGTGGCTCTCTGCTCGTCACTTCTCACCCAACGAAATGAAGGCTCACTTGCTCCTCCAAGAGTACATCTGTACCAGGTAGCGTAAATCATTATGTCCGCGGGTATACACGGCTTAACCAAGTTTCTAGTCTGCCTCAATAGCTGTCTCCCCTACTGCTGAGGAAATCAGGGTTATTTGGGCGGAGAGGGGGAGTCACACACGAGCCCGGGAAACGACTACCTGCTGAACTAACTTATCCAGAACGGCCTCATGTACAAAGACGGGGCGTCAGCAGCATTTAGATCTGGGCCACTTATTTACTTTAATGGGATAAAAGGTAAAATGAGCATACTGAAAGAATGCAGATGGGAGGGAGCAAGCCCGCAGAGGCCAGAACCCACGGTCCCGGTGGAGGGCTTAGCAGGCCCTCCTCGTAACGCCAGGAACGTGCGACCCTCTCTATGTACTTTGGAAAGAAGCATATGCGTGCACAGGAAAACATCTGGGTACTGAGAACCCTAACCGCAAATCCTGTGATGGTACTGCACGAGGTCCTGGCTTCCTCCTTGATAAGTCTCTGAATGTCTGAGTTTGCTTTTCCTTTCAACGTATTTCACTTTATAATCAGAGAAAGGAGACGTCATTTCCAGAAGAGGGAAGACTGGCTGACCCTCACCTTCTGTAGGAGAAGCGTCAGTGACGCACAGCCTTGGGTCACTGGATGAGAAGAGCTATGTTGCCATGTTGTGTGGGGTGAGGGCTGCGGAGAGCACCACGTGGCAAAGAACTGCCGGCGCTTTTAGGAGCTGAGAGCAGCCCCTGACTGGAAGCCAATGAGGAAATGGGGTCTTCTGTCCTCCAACTGCAGGAGGTGGGCTCAACAACCTGAGGAGTTTGGAAGTGGCTCTTCCCCCAGTTAAGGTCCCCGTGAGAACTTGGCCCTGTGAACACCTGGGCTGCAGCCTACGGAGACCCAGAAGCAGGGAACCCAGCTGCCTTACTCAGCTCTGGGCTATCATAGCTAAACACCAGGTGCTGGAGGCTTAAACAACAGACATTTACTTCTCCCAGCCCCGGAGGCTGCAATCTGAGATCCAGGTGTGGGCAGGGCTGGTTCCTCCCGAGGCCTCTCCCCTGGGCGTGTAGACGCCGTCTCCTCCCTGTGTCCTCACGTGCTTGTCCCTCTGTGTGTGTCTGTGTCCTGATCTCCTCTTCTTGTAAGGACACCAGTCATATGGGATCAGGGCCCACCCTAGTGACCTGATTTACCTTCATCACCTCTTTAGAGACCCCCATCTCCAAATACAGCCACACTCTGAGGTCCTGGGGGTTAGGGCTTCAGCATATGTTTTTGTAGGAGTTGGGGGGCACACAATTCAGGCCATAACACCATCTAAATTCTGCCCGGATTACTGACCCACAGAAACTGGGAGGTAATAGAGGTGTGTTGCTTTCCCTTGCTGAGTTTGCAGTAATATTTTACATGGGGACAGAAGCCTAATGTAACCTACCTCAAATGGGGTGAAAGTGTTATCATCTGAGAATATGTCCGTCCATCCTTTCTGCCCCAGAAGAGGTTATAAAACAGCCCAGGGTACCTCCCTCCACTCTGGAGCTGGCTTCTGAGCCCACCCCTCCAAAAGGCCAGATTTGGTGAGAAAGACAAATGGGCTTAGGAAAATCCCTTACACATGACTGGGTCATGGACTTGGTGCCTGTCAAATCCAAGGGCGAAAATTTACTCCTTGTTTTGAGATGAACGGTGAAGTGAACATTCCAGAACGTGAGAGCCTTCAGAGAAGTCAGGCAGCGTTTCTACAGCCCTCTATGCTCTCATCTCGCTCTCGGCCTGCTCCTGGGAGCCAGTCGAAGAACCTTTAGCCATTAGAAGAAGAACACGCCAGGGAGAGTGGTCTGAGAATGCACTTGTTAAGCCTCCCCAAATATGGCATGCTGAGTATTTTGAATTAAACTTAAGAAACAGCTGATGCAAGAGGGACACTCTGACCCTCCTCTCTGTCCCCCTGAAGCAGGAAACACATCTCCATGTGGCATGTGCTCTCCCTGTGTCTGGAGGTTGAAGGTCACCCTTATGGCTAGAGGCGGGGAATTTGGGGCCAAGAAACCTATATAAACAAACCTCACGACTTCTTTAACTGACCACCCCAAGCGCAAACTCTATTTAGATTCCTCACTAACCAAGCACCCAAAGCCTAAGTTTCTTTTTCTTTTTTTTTGTGGTATGCGGGCCTCTCACTGTTGTGGCCTCTCCCATTGCGGAGCACAGGCTCCGGATGCGCAGGCTCAGCAGCCATGGCTCATGGGCCCAGCCGCTCCGCGGCATGTGGGATCCTCCCGGACCGGGGCACGAACCCGTGTCCCCTGCATCGGCAGGCAGACTCTCAACCACTGCGCCACCAGGGAAGCCCTAAGTTTCTTTGTCCTGTCACTTTCTCACAAATTTATTGTCTCTTTGTCTAAAAAGCTTAAAGCTGCCTGCTTTGGCTACATCTTAAGTCCCATTTCTAGGAGACCTCCACGTGCATAGATGAAAATGTGTTTCTTAAGGGAGCCCTCGTACGCTGTTGGTGGGAATGTAAATTGGTACAGGCACTATGGAAAACAGTGTGGAGATTCCTCAGAAAACTAAAAAGAGTTACCATAGGATCCAGTAATCCCACTCCTGGCCATATATCCAGAGAAAACCATAATTTAAAAAGATACCTGCACCCCAATGTTCATAGCAGCACTATTTACAATAGCCAAGACATGGAAGCAACCCAAGTGTCCATCGACAGATGAACGGATAAAGAAGATGTGACACATCTATACAATGGAATACTACTCAGCCATATAAAAGAATGAAATCATGCCATTTGCGGCAACATGAATGAACCTAGAGATGGTCATACTAAGTGACGTTGAGTCGAAGACAAATATGATATCACTTATATGTGGAATCTAAAAAAATGAGACAAATGAACTTATTTACAAAACAGAACTATAGTCACAGACCTAGAAAACTTATGGTTACCAAAGGGGAAAGGGGGGGTGGGGAGGGATAAATTAGGAATTTGGGATTAACAGACACGCACTACTCTATATAAAATAGATAAACAACAAGGATCTACTGTATAGCACAGGGAACTATATTTAATATCTTGTAATAACCTATAATGGAAAAGAATATGAAAAATAATATATATGTACACATACATATATGTATATATAAAACTGAATCACTTTGCTGTACCCCTGAAACTACTACAACACTGTAAATCAACTATACTTCAATTTAAAAAATGTGTTTCTTTTTCTCCTGTTAATCTGTTGTGTGTCAACAGCCGTAAGACCTCAAGAGGGGTAGAGAGGAAAACTCCCCGCTCCCGGACATATATATGTCACGGTGTGATACTTTAACATCAAATTCCTTTATACTGGCTTACCCCCTACATTCTTTCTCTCTTTTTTGAAAAAAAAAAGCCGATGCACATAGCCAATCATGACCTTGAACTATGGTTCCCAGCAAGACCTGAGAGACTTTCTTCAGGAAGATCAATTACACATGATTGGAAGAGAAAAGAAAAGCCACAGGCTTGGCAAGCCCCTGTGCAAAGTGCTCCTTTAGAAACCCCGCCGGCTTATTACTGAACGCGACGACCTGGCGGCAAGCATCCTGCCCACGGAAGCCGCCTTAAATGAGGCGAAGATAGGATCTGTGAACGTCCCGCCCATCAGTTCTGCCCCGAAGAGCATCTCCTTTAACTTTTCAGTTGACCTCTGCATCCACCTCTCCCTTTGTTGAGAAAAATGAAAAAGAAAAACGTCTCACAAAAGCGGAAGGTGGAAAACCGTGGTGGTAACATCTGAACATCGCATGACTTGGTTCTGAATCAATAAGAAAGGGCAGGAGAACAAGAAGGACACGGCAGGGGAGGTTCCTGTGTTCAAAAACAGCCAGCTACATATTCGTCTTTTTAAAAACAATGAAAGATTCAACCCTGCCTTGGGCAGGCACCCAACACGGCCACACTCGCATTTGTTTATTTACGAAAGAAATGTTCACCGAGCACCGACTGTGTGAATGTGTAGGCACTGCTCTAGGTGTGGTGGGTACATGAATAAGAGGATGGACCCTCCTCTCCGGGAGCTTCAATTCTGGAAGACAAAGCAGCCCATATCACATAAACGAACATTGTCCCAAATCCATCCAGCCTGCCATGTATTCTCCTAAAGGCCCGCTTATCTTTGCTAATGTAAAGAAACATTTTTTTAATTTTATCTTGGAGTATAGTTGATTAACAATGTTGTGCTAGTTTCAGGGGTACAGCATAGTGACTCAGTTATACACAGACATGTATCTATTCTTTTTCAGATTCTTTTCCTATATGCGTTATTACAGGACACTGAGTAGAGTTCCTTGTGCTCTACAGTAGGTCCTTGTGGGTTAAGCGTTTTAGATATGGCAGTGTGTCCATGTCAATCCCAATCTCCCAGTTCATCTCTCCCTGCGGCGTCTTTCCTAAATTTTATTTGCATTTCCACAGGTGCCTCTCTCCTCCTCTCCTTCTCCTACAAAGATGGTATATAAGTGCTAAAGTCTAGCCACTTCCCCAAGCCACTTGCTGCGTGAGTTCTCATGTGTGTATGTACACCAATACATTTTGTCTTTTCTCCTCTTAATCTGTCTTTTGTCAGTTACCTTTGTACTGCCTTAGTTATAGAACCTATATGGGTGGAGGAAAAGTTTTTCCTCCCGGACGTCATTGACCACATAACACTTTAAAGCAGAATTTTTAATACGTGAATGACTTGAACCAAAAGCCACATTCAACACAAGATACCATGTGATACAACTGAAGACACACCATCCACTCAGATTTCTATGGGAAGGGCTAGCCAGGCAATTAGGCAAAAATGTTCAAAGCAATGGGAAGAGTGTAGAGAAGGTGAAAAAATTATCATGATGCACAGACAACATGATCGTCTACAAAGAAAATCCAAGAGAATCTTTAGGGAATCTATTAAGAAGAGTGTTCCACAAAGCTGCGGAAGACAAGAGCAATATAAAAAAAAGCAATTTGCATCCCTTTATGCCAGCAACACATAATTAGAAAACAGCACTTAAAGAGCATTATATTAAAAACATAAACAGATTCAATTATAAAATACCTAAAATGCACCTATCGTAAAACATGAGATCCCATTATGGAGAGAAACGAACAACTTTATGAAGAGCATAAAACGAGATGTAACAAATGAAAAGATAGACTTTGTTCACTAAAGGGAATATGCGAGATCTTTAAAGATGTTTATCATCTGCAAAGTAAGCCATCAATTCAATGCAAAGCGCCTATCATAATCCCAATAGAGTGTTTCCTTCCACTGGAAAGGATGGTGATTATTTCACGTGGAAGGTAAGTGTACAAGAATTGCCAGCACTATTTGGAAGGATGATAAAGCTAAGGCAATTCTCCCACTAAATAGCATGAAAACAGGATACATTACAGTAGAAGGTTTATAGTAATTAAAACAGTGTGACACTAGATAGTCAGACTGACTAAAGGAACAGAGTAGAGGAACAGGCGATAGGTGAAGGTATAAATAGAAACCCATAACATGGCAAAAATTCAGAGCACAAGGATGGGGGTGGGGTATGGACAGGCCATTCAGTAAATGGTGCGGGAAAACTTTTGTGTACAGATGGGGCAGAAAGGGATGATAGATCCCTGCACCGCACTGCTAAAAACATCTGCTGAATAAAAAAATCTACTTGAAAAAGAAAATGTCCAAACAATTAGAAGAAAGTATATAAAAATATTTTTAAGACCTTGGACTAAGAAAATTTCCCAAAGACACCAAACATACAAACCCTATTTAAGGGAAATATTGGCATACCAAATCACATTAAAGCCAACGTTTCTGCATGACAGAAGACACAGTAAACCACTTTAAAAGATAAGCCACAGGGCCTCCCTGGTGGCGCAGTGGTTGAGAGTCCGCCTACCGATGCAGGGGACACGGGTTCATGCCCCGGTAGGGGAAGATCCCACATGCCGCGGGGCGGCTGGGCCCGTGAGCCATGGCCGCTGAGCCTGTGCGTCCGGAGCCTATGCTACACAGCGGGAGGGGCCGCGGCGGTGAGAGGCCCGCGTACCAAAAAAAAAAAAAAAAAAGGATAAGCCACAGACAGAGGGAAAGACTTACAAGGGGTAAAACCCCAAATGGATTACTTCCTGTCTCAGCAAAGATGTCCTACATGTCAATAAGAAAGGAGAACACTTGAGGAGAAAATGATCAAATAGTATAGGAAGGTAATTTATAGTGAAAAGGATTGAATAACTAAAAGCGTTAGGAAAAATTGTTCAAACTCTGAAAATTAGGAAAGTATGCCTTTAAACAACAGGGAGCTAGCATGTGATACCAATTAGATTGGTTTAAAAATTACAAGAAAATGGGCTTCCCTGGTGGCGCAGTGGTTAAGAATCTGCCTGCCAATGCAGAGGACACGGGTTCGAGCCTTGGTCCAGGAAAATCCACATGCCGCGGAGCAACTAAGCCCATGTGCCACAACTACTGAGCCCACGTGCCACAGCTACTGAAGCCCGTGTGCTTAGAGCCCGGCTCCGCAACAAGAGAAGCCACCGCAGTGAGAAGCCCGAGCACCGCAATGAAGAGTAGCTCCCCCTAGCCACAACTAGGGAAAAGCCTACGCACAGCAACGAAGACCCAATGCAGCCCAAATAAATAAAAAAAATAAATTTATATATTAAAAAAATTACAAGACAAGGCAACACCAAGCGTTTTCAAGGTTGCAGAAAATGGAATCTTTCATACTCCCCTAAGGCTGAAATATTTCACTTTTTTTAAACGTAATAAGCTAGGATGACTGGATATAACAAAACATGTTGATGACAGATTTCATCCAAAACTGGAAAGAAATCTGTTGCTTTCTCCCCCTCCTCCACCAAGAATAGCCTTTTTTTTTTTTTCTTGGATTTTAATCCTTTTCCCTTAGATTTTTATTTTCATGAAGCCACACGACCTAAAACATAACAGCCTCAAATAAAAGCAGCTTCACATGTAATTTAATGTGCAGTAATGTCAAAAGTCACATCCCAGGGCGAAGACTAGAAAAAGTACCATTTTAGCATTCTCTCCAAAAAGACACTTCCTGAGTTACAATATCTTATAGAACGAAGTGGCTATATTCAAACCTTGCAAGGTCAAGGAATAATAAAACCATCTCATTATGCACTTACTAAAATGAAACAAATGAACACTGCACAAAACTGACGAATATCTGCTGTTTGCAAACGTATGCTCCACAATTTTCTTTCCCTTTTCTATTTTTCATAACATTTTCATGATATTTGAAAAGAAAAACACAAAGACACGCGTAAGAAACCATCCAGCCGCCAAAAAATAAGCATAATTAAAATAAAATAACTAAAGTCTTAGACAAGAAAAATCCTGCCAGAAGGCGCTCATTGCAAGGTGAAGTAAACCTGTGATTTCAGGACTTAAATGAACTCAGTTTGATCATTTAGTTGTTATACTTTAATAATTCATCGATTAAATACGGTTCAAAATGCGACAAAGTGTCACTCTTTTATGCAGAACTGCTTGACCGGATGTCGGTTGGTTAAATCTTGGGGAAATATTTGTGATGGTAACGATCCGCTCCCCACGCAGCACCCCGAACACTGCTCACCTACATGGATCCGCGGAACTTCAAAAAGTCTATTTTAATCGACCCAGCTCTGTGATCTGACAAAGTGGAGCATTCTGAACACACACCAGGCGCTCAAAATGGGAAAATACTTATTTTTAAATACATGGACAACGGAAGGAATGGCAGAGCCTGTCCCGTCCCCTGTGAAGATCACTGCTCGCCCATGGTCTGCAGACGTTTCTTCTTGGGGTCAGTGTGGCTGGTCCGCAACGACATGGCCATGGGCTGTGAGGGACCCCGCAGCACAGGTGTATCCTCTTACTAAGGGTGCCTTCGGGACAGCTAAGAAAATGGGGATCTTGGGCTTCCCTGGTGGCGCAGTGGTTGAGAGTCTGCCTGCCGATGCAGGAGACACGGGTTCATGCCCCGGTCCGGGAAGATCCCACATGCCGCGGAGCGGCTGGGCCCGTGAGCCATGGCCGCTGAGCCTGTGCGTCCGGAGCCTGTGCTCCGCAACGGGAGAGGCCACAACAGTGAGAGGCCTGCATACCACAAAAAAAAGAAGAAAAGAAGATGGGGATCTTTCCCTAAATGCGTGGGATGTGCCCTAAGTTCTGATGCCACCCAGGTATTTTCAATCCTCCTCCTAGCTTCTGAACAAAATAAGCAGGGAAGTGTCCCTTTTTCTCATTTTCTCCACTGCAGCTGAGGGTTCCTCCCACCCTGGCTGATTTCTCCATCCTACTTCAGAGAGGTAGGAGGCGTGAACATTATTGGTCTTTCTTCTTGATCATACTTAAGAGGACACATTTTAACAACACTTAGGAATTAAGATATTTATGGCCCCGTGTCACAACATCATCTCTGGTACATATGTTAAAAAAATATATTCTAACGCAAATCCTAACATGATTTACATCCCTTTCTTCTCAAGTGGAGACAGTCATAAAACACACACACTTCAGGAAATGTCACCCACATACAAAACCAGCTGAAAGAGATTTGTTTTAATGTGTAAAGACACTGAAAATACATCACTCATAAGTCTTCCTGGAAATAAATAAACTTTTGGAGATGTACTCCAATAAAAGGAGACACCAATCAAAAACAGAAGTTAAAACTAACCATTAAAGGCACAATAAGAGAGGCGGCTAACTACAGGGGAGCTAACGATAGAATTAAATCTAAGTAATGGTGATAAATACCACTGCAAACCCAGTGTAAATGTTAAAATTCTTGAAAGAACTTATACTCATGGGATAAATGATGATGAAATAATTTTTTAAAGGTAGGAACATAATCATTTGGAAAGGAGAAGAAACAAAGTGAAAGCATGGATCAAATTTAATGCATTACAAAATGAAACAGTAGTTGAACTGATGGATAAATTCAAAACAGAAATCTGTGACTCCCCCTAAGAAACTTCAGGAAGGAAAAGATAAAGTTAGAGATGGGGTGGTATAATGGATAAGGAGGGAGGGAGGGAGAGAGAGAGAGAGAGAGAGAGTTAAAATGTAGAACCTTGGAATTGGGAAATGGGCTACAACCATAGATAAGGAAGAAATTAGTCTTAAAATTACTTAATAGAGGGGCTTCCCTGGTGGCGCAGCGGTTGGGAGTCCGCCTGCCGATGCAGGGGACACGGGTTCGTGCCCCGGTCCGGGAAGGTCCCACATGCCGCAGAGCGGCTGGGCCCGTGAGCCATGGCCGCTGAGCCTGCGCGTCCGGAGCCTGTGCTCCGCAACAGGAGAGGCCACAACAGTGACAGGCCTGCGTGCCGCAAAAAAAAAAAAAAAAAAAAAAAAAAAAGTACTTAATAGAACATCATTCTGTGAAGTTTGCAAATCTGTACGAAATCCATGCTTAAAATATACATTCATATATTAAGAAAATTTAGAGAAACCAAAAGGACCAATTATCATAGAAGAAAGTTAACATATATAGTCAAGGAACGGGGCTTCAAAGAAGGCAAGTTTTCCCTTCCACAAATGACCTGTTCATTTCTTTGCACCTTTTCTATGGGATGTGCTTTCTTTTCATGTTGTATCCAGGTGGCTTAGTGGGTCGGTTGATGGTGCTTGAGAAAGATGAAAATAGTCAAGGTGGAGAAGAAATCATTTAAAAGCCAGATGCCTTAGACGCCTGCTCTTTGTTTTAAAACCACTGTGGTTTCAGCATGGGGATTAGCTAAAGAATTACGGGGAGCTACCTATCTCAAAAAGAAGCAGGTACCCCTCAGAGAGGGTGGTCCAAGGATACAGATGACCCAGGATTCAACAGGTAGTTTGCAGCTGAACAAACAGATATAGAATTTGAGCTACTGATGTGGGCATGAAACCCAAAATTTAACACCTGTAGGTAAGTCAGAGTAAGCATATATGGTTTCTCAATGGATCAGATAACGATTTTTAAGTTGTAAAAATAAGCAGAGAATGTTCTACAACTCCTCCAGTTTGGCTTCCTATTTTAATGGTGTGAAAGTGTTTTGGGGATCTTCCAGAAAGTTTCCATGTGTGCACGACAAGCTACCAAAAATTAGAAGATGCCTCCACAGATAATTGCTCCTGCGATCTCAAAGTTGTCAGAAAAAAATATTTATTAGTATTTGAGGATAAAAGTCATTACTTCTGGCAGATGCCATGAAAAATTTAATTGACTCATTTTTGATAACCTGTGGCCACAAGCTAATTCATTTACTTGCTGGGGAATGCAGTCAGCCAATAATTTATTCTGGGAAGTTTACAGAGAAAATTTACTGCTTGGAAATCATGCTACTATAATAGCTTTACAGAGATTTCTCCTAGAGCCAGGTTTGTCACTGATAAACCCTGCCATAAATGTTCCAAATTATCTTGATCGTGCTCTGCGATGAAGAAACTTTGTAGCAAAATCACTTTTTTCCCCCTATAAGCTGGAGGGGGCGTTTTGGGTTTGTTTTCTGGGTCTGTTTGTATGTTTGTTTGTTTTTATAATGATGAAACATCTAGCATTCCTGCAATCTCCATCCCTGAAGATATTGATGTATTCTTTATCTATCCATTTATTCATTAAAAGACATTACTAAACCTTTACTATAAATGAGTTAGCATCTAGTAAAGCTGACATTAAGCTCTTTAATTCCTGATACCAGTACTATCTGTTTTACAGATGAGAAAACTGGGGCACAGAGAGGTTAAGTAACTTGCCCAAGGTCACACAGCTGGTGAGAGGCAGAGCTTGAACTTTTAATATTAGAGTGCTTTTGCCTTTACAGAAAATTTGAAAAGCTAGTACAAAGCATTCCCATGTACCCCACATCCAGTTTCCTCTAATGTTTACATCTTACACTTCCAAATGGGATAACAGTAGTCACTCACCAAATTGGCAAAGATTAAGACATTAAAAATATCGTTGGAAACATCATGCCTGGTTGTTCCTGATCAACATTCAAGATGCGTATGTCCTTTGAAATAATAATGCCATTTTCATAGCATAGCCTATGAAATAAGCCACATACACACTCACCCAAATACGCAAATAGGTTTATACAAGGATTTTTTATAGTCATTGTTTCCAGTAGCGAAAAACTGGAAACAACGTAAATGCCCATCAGTAGCATTATATGTTAAAGCCTCAGGTCCTTGATACTCTTTGAGTTTCTGGGTATCTCAGTGTGATGACAATGAAAAATGCCCAAGACAGATTGTTAAGTAAAGGAGAAGTTTCTTAATAACACCGGGAGATCCCATTTGTGTCACAAGAGATTTTGTAAATTTTAAAAAGAGCAAAAGCACAGAGTATGTATGGAAAGATACACTACTAATTATTAGAAGATGGTACTTCTAGAAAGGAAGATGTAGCAGGTGAGTTACTTTATAGGAAGGAAGGGAGGGAGGGAGGGAGACAAGATGGGAGGAGGAAGAAAACTTTCTAAATAAGATGACTGGGAATATAACTGAATAAATGAATTAATAAAGTTGTAATTTGAGTACTCTGATAAATTTGTCCCACATTATTTTCATTAATCATCTATTTTTTTTATGAAACCAGTCTAGCCGTTGAGCACCATTTTTCTTTCTTGCACTGTAGCTTGACTTCAAAGATGCATTAGTGGTCCACCGCCAGGAAAGGATGCTAATAGCAGCGGCCGGCACTGACCATAAATACACATTTCAAAGAGAGTGATGGCATCGGTCTCTCCGACTGCATCCCAGGAAGTGGTGCAGAGCACAAACTGGGGAGAGATGGCAGGGCAGTGAGAAGTGACAGGGATTGAACTGTCTGTTGAGCGCTGGACCTTGGT
Source organism: Stenella coeruleoalba (assembly GCF_951394435.1). Classification (NCBI taxonomy): domain Eukaryota; kingdom Metazoa; phylum Chordata; class Mammalia; order Artiodactyla; family Delphinidae; genus Stenella; species Stenella coeruleoalba. The sequence continues at coordinate 4,411,690 of NC_137152.1, forward strand.
GGATTCAAGCCTGTCATCTGACCTTGGAAAAGGGCTCCCCCAATCACGCGTGAGGGCTCATGCACTGCAGGGAAAGGGGACTCGGGATTCTGGGCTCGGGAAGCAGGAACCAGGAGGATCTGGAGGCTATGCAAGCAGAGCAGGAGGAATTGAGACCAGAGAGGCGAGCAGATACGGAAGACACCCAGAGGTGCGGCGCCTCGGACATCGCAGGGACTCGGACCCTGACTCCGGAGATATGGTGGCCATTGCACGGTTCTGAGCAGAAGGTGGTTGAAAGCACCCCCGGCTACTGTGCTGGGAGGTGACACAAGTCAGGAGGTTCCTGACATCATCCTGGGAGATGGGGTCTCTGCAGTTCAGACCAGAGGCTCCGCGGAGAGGCTGCATTCTGGGTCTATGTTGTTTTTTTTTTTTTTTTTGCGGTACGCGGGCCTCTCACTGTTGTGGCCTCTCCCGTTGCAGAGCACAGGCTCCGGACGCGCAGGCTCAGCGGCCATGGCTCACGGACCCAGCCGCTCCGCGGCATGTGGGACCCTCCCGGACCGGGGCACGAACCCGTGTCCCCTGCATCGGCAGGCGGACTCTCAACCACTGCGCCACCAGGGAAGCCCTGGGTCTACTTTGAAGACTGACATTCAGAGAGACACTATGTCCCACCAAATTCATGTAGGGAGGTGGGGGGAATCACAGTGTAAACTGGGATCTGACTTAGAGCAAAGCCTTCAAGTAAGTCAGACAGAGAAAGACAAATATCATATGACACGATTCTATCCACACGGCATTGTTTCAGATGCTTTCAGTGACCAACTGACCCAGACATTGCAAAGTGAAGGGAAGAGGTTTGTTTCAGATTTTTAGAAAATGATGGGAGTGATTTAAAAATTTTAAAGAAGGTGGAAAAAGTAAAACCTCCGTAAAAACAAAATATTTATTTTTGCCCACCTCTTTTCTTTGTATGTTTATTTATTCTACACAGATATCGCATGTAAATAAATTCAGACATAAAAACTGGAAAAAGAAGATGTGGCACATATATACAATGGAATATTACTCAGCCATTAAAATGAATGAAAGAATGCCATTTGCAGCAATATGGATGGACCTGGAGATGATCATACAAAGTGAAGTCGAACAAACACAAGTGTCAATTGATATCACTTATATATGGAATCTTAAAAAAAAAATGACACAAATGGACTTATTTACAAAACAGAAACAGACTTAGAAAGCAAACTTATGGTTACCAAAGGGGAAAGGTGCAGGGGGAGGGAAAGAGTGGGAGTTTGGGATTAGCAGATGCAAACTATTATAAAGAGAATGGATAAACAACAAGGCCTTACTGCATCGCACTGGGGACTTTGCTCAGTATTCTGTAACAACGTAAATGGGAAAAGAATTTGAAAAAGAATAGATACATGTGTATGTATAACTGAGTCACTTTGCTGTACACCTGAAACTAACACACTGTTAATCAACTATACTCCAATATAAAATAAAAATTTTTTAAAAAGCCCACCATGGTTAACATCATCATCTATCTACCTGATGAAGAAAGAAAATACGGCCAATACAGGGGAAGGCTCCTGTGTCTGCGTGTGCAGTCAATCAGTGGCCGCTGTTCTCCATGTAGCAATGAGCCCCTCTCTTGACCTAGCTTTTCAGTCTGCTGCTTACACTGATTTATACATTTACGATAAAGGATGATTCACATTCCACTCACATGTCTCAGGCATACAGCCCGTATGTCCACGCGCCTACAGACTCTCTTCTAGGTTCCCAAATGTTATGCTGTCTGTATTCTATCCTGCGCATTCCAGAATGCTTCTGTCCTTGGTATTTTGGGGAGGCTCCTCCGTGTGAATAGTTCAGCTCTTGTTCATTCACTTTTCACTGCTGTGTTATAATCTGTGCGTGGCTCGACCACAATTTATTTACACGCTTCAGATTGGATATTTAATTTAATTGGCAATAAACGTTCCCCCATAGGTATCCCTGTGCAAACAGGTGAAAAGGAAGACCGCCGAGGAAACTTTACTGGGCGTCCCCCAACTGCTCAACAGCAGTTAAAACTCCTACTTTCTTGTTTGCCTTTTGGAGTGATTGAGATTGCTTTTCTTCAAGTGCTTCCCTTAACTGGTTGGAAATTATTGCTTTTCTTCAAGTGTTTCCCTTAACTGGTTCGATTTCTCTTCTTTTTGCCTTTTTTCTCTTCTTTGCCTTTGGCGTCTCTGCAGCATGAACGCATCCGAGAGATGTAGACTTCTTTGCAGCAATCTATGCGGGAGTTGTGTCTCTGCTCTTTTCTAAATTTACTACAAAATTCTCAGCTGTTCTCTCTTTCTCCTTTTTTGATTTTTTCTTCTGCATCTCCAATGAGTCCTATAGAAGGCATTATTTTATCCTCTATGGGTCTTCATCTCTGTTTCGTATTTGACAAGACTTTTTGTCCTGGTGCTACATTCTGGAAAAATCTCATAGGAAGCATCATCCAATGCTCACTGATATCTAATTCATGGAGGTTTCCTTTTATTAATATCTACTCCATGAAGGTACTTTGAAGACAATAATAATATATTTCACTTGCAGAGATTTATTTATCCCTTCCTTCAAAAAAAACTTTCAAAAACTTATTTGAGTTTCTATGGTATTCCAGATGGGGAACAAAATGGGATTATTACAATACAATGTGATACAATACACAATGGAATAAGAAATTTTAAGAAAAGACTTTTGCCCCAATGGATTTTAGACCATAGTGGAGGAATTATAATAAACAAACAAATATGAAAAATAAATAGATGGTGTAGTAGGCAGAATAATTCCCATCCCTTCAAGAAATCAGGTCCAACGAATAAGAACCTACTGTGTAGCACAGAGAACTCTACTCAATACTCTGTAATTACCTATATGGGAAAAGAATCTAAAAAACAGTGCATAGTCATATATGTATGGCTGAGTTGCTTTGCTGTGCACCTGAAACTATCACAACATTGTTAATTGGCTATACTCCAATATAAAATAAAAAGTGAAAAAAAAAACCCCAGTAGATATGTGTGTATGTATACCTGATTCACTTTGCTGTACAGCAGAAACACAACATCGTAAATCAACTGTACTCCTATAAAATTAATTTAAAAAAAAGAAATCAGTTCCTTATCCCCGGAACCTGTAAACTCTATATGCAAACAGGGCCTTTGGAAATGTGATTAAGGGTCTTGACATGGCAAGATTATCCTGGATTCACCAGGTGGGCTCTAAATGTGTCACCTGTATCCTTATAAGAAGGTAGAGAGATTTACACACACAGGGAGCGAGACAGTGTGAAGGCAGAGGGGAGAGAGATTTGAAGATGTTGATTTTGAAGACGGGAGGGATGTGGCCACAAGCCCAGGGACGCCTGGAGCCCCCAGAAGCTGGAAGAGGGAAGAAGGACCTCCCCTGGAGCCTTTGGAGGGAGCACGGCCCTGCCCACACCTGGATCTCAGACTTCTGGTCTCCAGGATTGAGAGAATGAGTGTCTGTTGCTTTAAGTCCCCGGTTTAGGGTGATGTGTTACAGTGGTCCTGGGAAACAAGAAAAACAGGTGGCAAAAAATACTATGAAGAAAACTAGAGGGGAGACAAGGGGTGCTTGGGGTTGCGATTTTTTTTGGGGGGGGGTGCGATTTTATGTAAACTGGTGAGGGAAGCCATCTCTGAGAAGGTAATGTTTGAGCAAAGACCTCAGAGAGGAGGGGGAGAGCCAAGCAAACAGCTGGCAAGAGCCGCCCCGGGAGGGCAAGCAGCAGGTGTCGGGGCCCCGAGTGAGGACCTGCTTGGAGAGCTGGAGAAGCATCTCCGAGTCCAGCGTGGCTGCGGATGAGTGAGTTAGGTGGAGTAGTCGGACATGGGCCACAGGGGTGACGGTGGGGACCCATCGTGCGGGTCCTTGCAAGGGACTGGGACGGCCTCAGATTTCACACTGAGACAGGAGTCTACTGTGGGGCTGACACATGGATCCTCTACTGTAAAAGCATGAGTCTGCAGGCCAGGTTTAGAACAGCCTGTGGAGTGCGGTAGTGACGCCAGTGCTGACAATATAATAAGAAGAAGGAGAAAAAGAAGTAATTGTGTAAATATAAACTAGTATAAATAATGTATTAATATAATAATAAATATAATAATGAATAACAATCACTGTTGTTATCCTGAAGGAGATAATGGTGGAAGTTTCTAGAAGGGCAGTGGTGGGCGTCAGGAGAAGAGGTCATATTCTGGGTAAATTCTGAAAGTTTAACAGATGGAACATGAGGTGGAGAGTGGATGAAGTTTCCATCATGACGGCCAGGAAAACCTGGGCAAACTCTAGAAAATGGACGTGCAGAGAGGGGCTGATGCATTCTGACTGCCAGCCCACATCCTCTGCTTCAGCCCGTGGACAAAAGAGTGTTTAGACACGAGAACTGATATCTGGCCCCAAACTAACAAGGGTTCTGCAGATTATCAAACCATGATGGAAGACTGTCAACCATCCAATGGGATCGCCTGGTGCCCTGTGTACTGATTTCTGAGAAAGTTTGTGAAGTTCCCTTTGAACTCAGGTCATGATTATTTTTTTCTAGATCAGTAGGCTCGCAACCTCGTCTGTGGATTAGAATCACCTGGGAAGCTTTTAAAACTCCTATACTCATGCTGAAACCCATCCAATTACTCCCCAAACTCCAAGGGTGGGGCTCAGGCATATGTATTTTTTACAGTTCCCTTTAGACGCTTTCCCAAACATTTCAGGTCAGTGTCCTTCCTTTTCTGTTAGTCTTTATGCCCTACACCATTGGTCCTCAACTGGGGAGATTCCACTCCCCAGGGACACTTGGCAACGTCAGGAGACATTAAGGGCTGCAATAACCCAATTAGCAATTATATCGTGGAGTCCAGGGACGCTGGTCAATATCCCACAATGCAGAGGACACTCTCCGCAACACAGAACTATCCAACCCCAAACGTCAGCAGTGCCAAGGTGGATAAACCCTGTCCCAAACCCCAGGAATTTTGTTATCGCATGAATGAGTCCATGAGTAATAGCCAGATTCTTAAACATCCTTTTTTTACCACTTTTGATGATAACTGACAATCTGAAGGGAGGGCACCGTGGAAGCAGGGAAGACAGGGATACAGAGTGGAAACACCTGGCTTGAATCATCTCCCGCATGCCTAAGTGGCTCTAGGAAGTAGTCAGGTGGACAGTTAGTGGTTTTTGAGAGCAAGGAGAACCACTCTTGGCATGCTCTTTTCCTTCCTGAATTATGTTTGTGAGAGGTGAGTTAATTATCTGTGAAGTCTTATGGAGACGCCAGGTGTTGAGGTCGAGGGCACTGATGTCTTTGCTCCTTCAGGTTTGGAACACGGCGCATCAGCACCGAAGGGCCTGCTCTTCACTGACATCATGCACTTGGGCAGAGGGTGCACCTCCACGTGCAAAGACGGCCCGGCCTCCTTCTGCAAGTTGCAAATGACTGGGTGGGACTCCAGGACGACGTCCTCATGGGGATTTGCGTTTCTGAGGATGGACCTCCTGACTCTGCTTTTCTGTGTGTGGGCAGTCGACTCTTTGGAGTGGCCCCAGTGGGTTATCAGCTGGAGGCGACTGAGCCCCTTGGAGCGGGGCGGGGTGGGTGGGGGGCGCTTTTTGGTCTTTAAAAACTGGGGGTGGGAGTACTACTGACATCTAGTGGGGGGAGGCCAGGGATGCTGCCCAATGTCCCACAATGCATAGTACGGTCCCCCATGACCAAGAATGATCCTGCCCAGAAACTGGATATTAGATCGTATAATGGAATTATTATATAATTATCTTAGGTATAATAATGGTACTGTGATGATGCAGGAGCGGGTCCTTATTTATAAGAGGTGCATATTAAAGTATTTGATGTCTAAAACTTAATTTCAAATGGCACAGCAAAAAACAAAGAGCACAGATGATAAATACACCAAAGTAAGACAAATATTAACAATTTTGAATTTAAGTGGTGTGTACATGGTGTTCCTTTCCGTATTCTTCCAAGTTTTCTGTATTTTGCTTTTTTTCCATAATAAAAAAGTTGTAAAATATAAAAGAGAAAGAATAATCCAGCCCAAATGTCAATGGTGCTGAGGTTGAGAAGCCCTAGATAAAGAAAAAGATGAACAGCCCTACTAATAACCTCTACGATGCTCCTTATCTGCTGTCCTTAAAATCACGCACTTCCAGTGGGTTCTACAATAAAATGCTGAGTCAACTTGGGATGGAACTGAACACCTAGCCACCCTCTGAGTGGTATTTTAGCTTCCAGTACTTGGTAGCATGGAGTGCCCGATAAATGTTCATCTCGTTTCTTAACTGGCCTATTAAGACTGTGAATGGTTGCCATGAAAACAATGGTTGGGCTTGATTTGTGCCAGAATTTCTAGGGCACATTTGGGCATTGAAACCTGTGCCAGGGTAACCCCCACTATTCCCAGTTCCATTGCTGTGGTCACCTCATCCTGCTTGGCCCAGTCCTTTTTCAGTTTTAGGGCTGAAAGTCCCAGGTGGGACTCTCCCAATCCTGGGGTCATCCCGCATTCCTTGCAACCGGTTTTTCAGGTAATGTTTTTTCTGGAGGGGGAGGTGGGGATGTTGCATTTGCAAATCCTCCCAAAGCCTAATCCGGCGATTAGCATGCTCCCACCCCGAAAAGAAATGATTAAATATCTCCTGTCATGTGATAGGCACTTTTTATATACACAGTTGGTCTTTTTACTGGGGAAAGGATCATATCCTGAACAATTACAGATACTTGTTTTAAAAATATTGCAGCCTTCTCATTGTAAGATTACAGTTTATTTTTATACAATTTGATAAAGCTCCAGGACTACCAGAGATGCCCCTAAGGGTAAGGCTGTTAACAATTTAAAGCATCTCTTTTGCATCCCTGTTACTACTGTAATTCACTTTGCATCCTCAAATGGAAGGTCACGCACCACATTTCATTAATAGCCCTGTTAATAGCCGAAATCCACCACAGAAATCCCTGGGAAGTCCTCCAGTGCCCACAGTGGCTCCAAATGAGTTCATCCAGTGAAATGTCATCTCGGCGGTACCAAGAGGGTGGATAATAGTCCAGCCAGAGTGCCCACATCTTACGCTTTAAAAACATCTTATCAAGGCGTTCTAATACAATGCACTATGCACTTGATAGAGGGGTTGCCATTTTAATTAAAAAACTCAGCGGTGTGCCTTTTCAAACACCCTAGTCAGTGCTACCTCCAGCCAGGTACCTGTTTGCCTCTGCAGCTAAGGCAGCGAAAACCTGATAAATTCCAACGCACCTTTGGAGAATGATCTGTGTGACATCAAATATGTTATGTTAGATACCCAAAATATACTCCTACATCCGTATGTATAGAAATGGTGACGTATGTAACTAAATGTGTGTTATGAATTCAGTAAGAATTCAATATATGTACATGTACACATGTGCCTGTGTGTATATACACAAACATATGTGTGGGATATATACACACACAGGTATGCAGATACGCATAAATAGATGAGATAGATATACATATATAACGGAGATAGATACATACACACATATGTAGACAGATAGGTAGATACATACATATATATATATATAAACATTCCATGACATAGTCTGAAGTTTTTAAGTAGAAGTAAATTCCTGATGTCAACTTGCTTTCATGCCCTTTTTTTTTCCTCCTCAAAATAGAATTCTTTATGCTAGTAGAAATACTTCTCCCTTTTATTTTTATTTATTTATTTATCTATTTATTTATTTAGCGGTATGTGGGCCTCTCGCTGTTGCGGCCTCTCCCGTTTGCGGAGCACAGGCTCCAGACGCGCAGGCTCAGCGGCCATGGCTCACGGGCCCAGCCGCTCCGCGGCATGTGGGAGCCTCCCGGACCGGGGCACGAACCCGTGTCCCCTGCATCGGCGGGCGGACTCTCAACCACTGTGCCACCAGGGAAGCCCTCTCTTTTATTTTTAAGGCGGATGTCTGAGAGATACTGGATAAGTAATAGGGAGATGACATAAGTGGATTTACTGAATTAACTCGCAAGCATCTCTTAGATTTGGATATGAGGCAGGTTAGTTTAGGGCAGGGTCAGGACCCTGCAGTCCCCAGCCCAACCTGGCTCACTGCCTGTTGTTTATAAATAAAGTTTTACTGGTACACGGTCACACCCATGTAGGTGCTGTCTGGGCACAGCTGGGTATCTGTGACACGGACTTTGCGGCTCAAAAAGTTTTATTACCTGGCCCTGTACAGAAAAACTTTGCCTACCCCTAAGTCTGACTAAAGAGAACCAAGTTCTATTATTTTTAAGAATAAGTAATAAGGAAACCAAAACACATAGCTTCCACTCAGAAGCAAAGCCACACACCCTCAAACAGGCTGTTTTAGAAAATTAAGAAAAGACAAGACCCTTCTTTAAATCCTGTGGCTTTTTTGCTTGAAAAATGTAAGCTCTGTGGTTTTGATATTACAGCATAGTAATTCAAGGTGTTTCCACTGGGGTACACTGGATGAAGGATATAGAACTTTCCTGTACATCATTTTGCAACTTCCTATGAATCTGTAAATTTTTTTAATAGGAGAAGTTTTAAAAAAGTGAACTCAGTTCCATTTTTCTCTCTTGTTACTGGGATGACCGTCTCCTTCATCACTAACATGGTTCCTACATGACATGGTCAGCTAATGGCAGGCCCATCAAAAAGGCATTATGAACAAAATTCCTCACTTGGATGTTACACAAACCACTATGGCCGCAACACCACAGGCGAACCTTTACACATTATCTCCTGTTTACCAGCGTTGTACCAGGTGCTGTAAAGCTTTCTTCCACAAGTCTTCCTCCCAAGAACTCCGTGAGGACTAACGCATTCCATACCATCCTTGCTTCATCTTCACACCCAGATTTTCATTGCTTTTGTTTTCCACATCTTACTTATTTTGTTCCAGTACGTTAAGTCCATACATGAAGCCAAAGTCAATCCACTTTGCAACAAGAGAGCGTACGTGTTTATAAACAGTTCAACATCCGAATAAGCAACAGTTTGCCGCTACAACAACAAGCACAAGAGTCCAAATTAGCAGGTCTGATTTTCAGCGTCAGCTCCACCGTGCACTAGCCATGTGACTTCAACCATCCAACAGCAACCACAGTTTCCTCAAGTGTGAAAGGAGAGGGGTCCAACTCAGCAGGATGGGCTCTGAGCTCTACAAAGCAAATCCATGGCTCCTGCAAACAGGGGAAGTCATTATGACAGGAAGTAGAACAGCACAGAATCAGGAATCCATCTTTCTTGCCCCATTTTTTTTATTGTTGGTCAGTTGAAATGGGCACGTCTGTGTGGTCATGGGGAGGAACCCCTGTATACTTCAGGAGAATGGTCACCCAGGGCATCGTGGTGAACCTAACCCTCTGACGTCTTTGAGCTACCTCACAGAGGTCAAAGATTGCTGCCTCCCACCCCCAGCACCTGAAAGGCTTGAGAGAAATGGAATCTAGATATTTGGCTGTAATGCCTCCTGGAAAATTTAATATCCTACAAGATCTAGAGGAGAACAATTCCATCAGTTATATGAACACCCTCGTCCCCTTAAATTTCCTAGAAAATGTTATCTACTCTTTATCATTCCTTAAAAAGCCAATTGGCAAGACTGAACAGGGACCTTAAACATGTTGGATGCTCTACAGGTAATTCTGTTCCTTGGATTTTATGCTCAAGGGAAGAATCCGCCATGTGCAAAATGCTTTACACACAAAGATGTTCATAACTGAACAATATGCAGTAGCATAAAACTGGACGCAATCCAATGTTCAAAAATAGAAAAGAGGGATACTTCCCTGGCGGTCCAGTGGTTAGGACTCAGTGCTTTCACTGCCAGGGCCGGGTTTGATCCCTGGTCAGGGAACTAGATCCCGTAAGCCTTGTGGTGACCAAAAAAAAAAAAAAAAAAAAAAATTAGAAAGGGGGTTACATATACAGTGACATACATGCTTGATGGAAACTTTTGCAACTATTAAAAATAGTGCAGAACAACGTGGAAAAATACTTCTTTGCTTCTGACAGTCACCGAGTCTACATTTTAGATCAGGCTGAAAAACATACAGGATGACTGGAATATTGAAGATTGCCTTAGCACTCAGCGCAGAGCATGAGCTGACGAGCCCATAGGTGAAACGCCACTGTGTTTGGGTTCTTCGTGTCTGGGGTCTTGTGTCTGCTGCCTCCATGCAGGAAACCATGAATCCACTGAGCGATAGCCCCATTCCAGCACCTTCTTTGAGGTGAACTGTTTGGGAGCCTTGGTCCCTGTGGCCAGCGTGCTCAGTGCAAGTGAATCAAGGTGCAAAGAGAAAGCTCTGGGTAGACAGCAAAGGTCAGGCCACAGAACTCATTAGTAGGCAATTTTCAGGACAAGTCCTGCACCTCCGTGGAAATCACTTTGATCTCTTTCTGAAAGCAGCCAGTGGGTTTTTTTGAGATGTGTCATCGACAGTTTCCTGGGTGTCATGTGCTGCTTCTTTCATGGGCCCCTAAGACTGGAACAGAATCATGGCATCTTAGCCTTTATCACCGAGACGAGACAAATCAACAGCTGGTCAGGGCGGCAGTTTTGTTTTCATGTGGCCGTTGTCCATGCTGTGTGTGTGCGCGTGTGTGTGTGTGTGTGTGTAACTCCTTCAGCAGCATGAAGAGGTACAGTTCCACACTACACACGACTTAGAAACGTGATTCTTATGGCTTAGCCTTTCTACATCTTGGGGACGTATAGGATTTTTGATGCTAAAATATCATTCAGTGTTAAGAAGAAGCCCAAGTCTTTCAGTTCACCAAGGAGAGGACATGAAGAGCTGTGGGAGTTGGACGGGGTACCTCTGATGCACACAGCCCTCTGGATCCCACTGCGCACCAGCTTGGAACGCACACCTGTAGACATCCTCTAGATGTGAGTGATACACCCTTTTCTTAGGAGGGAGCAAGGAACATCGTAAGAGAAGATGTAAATGGAGTCAGTTTGTTACTGATCAACACGGAGTATCTCCTGGGGACAGATCTTATCACGAGTCACCTCCTTACACCAAATCTTGGACTTCCTCTTGCCAGTCAATGCCCTCTGGCCAAAGACCACCAGGAACAGAGCAGCAGTTGAACAAGTGCTTCCTAAAATGCACACATTTTCTACAATGGACTTACTTCAATGCTGGGACTCTTTCTGTGACTTTCAATCAGTATAGAATAAAACTCAAATTCCTGGTATGGCATGCAAGGTTCCCCATCACCTGGAGCTCACCTTTCTGGCTCACCTCTGCCCACTCCCACGTATGTCTCTGATGCGCTAGCCCAGGAATCAGCAAACTTTTTCTGTCAAGGGACAGAAGGGAGCTATTTTAGGCTTTGGGGGCCATATGGTCACTGTCACTACAACTCAGCTCTGCTGCTGGAGCGTGAAAGTACCCATCGACCTAACAAATGATACTTAACAACCGGTGTGGCTGTCTTCTAATAAAATGTTGATGGACAGTGAAATTTGAATTTTGTATAATTTTCATGTGTCACAAAATGATAGTCTTCTTTTGACCTTTTCACCCACATATAAAGGGGAGAACCATTCTTAGCTCAATGGTCCATAGTTTGATGAGTCCTTTCTAGCCAAACACAATGATACTAAGTGGCTCCCTCAGGACCCCATGCTTGGCACTCCTGGTCAGTCTGCCAGGGACAAACTTTCCAATCTCATTCATCAGGAGGGCTTCTTACTCATCCTTCAAGAACCTGCTCAGATACTCAGGGCATTGGATCTTAATGGCTCTGAGGTATCTCAAAAGAACAGGATTATACTACAACCCTTTAAACTGTATCATAAATGGAGTGCCTTGACCTCAGACAACAAATTCAATACTTGTGCCCACACTTACTTCTCTGTTTCCTTCCTTAGGATGGGAAGTGGCTTGAGACTAGAATGTTTCATTTCTCATTCCTTAGTACCGCACCTTTGTCAACACAAACTTTTTCGTAATGCATGAATGAATAAATGAATGAAGGATGCCCCATGCTGGGGGTCAGGTTTCCCCCTGGATCCAGGACGGATGGAAGCAGTGTCTATGCCTGAGTTTGTCCGTTTGACCCATGGACTGGACAAGTGCGTTACACATATTTTTTCAACCATATTCTCAAGAAGTAAGGTGCCACATTCTGAGTCATCTTGACCCTTTTGGGTACATACATATGCATGAGACCTTTGTCAATATTTAAATACTCTTTAGATACAAATAGACATTAGCCAGTTGTTGCCCAATTAACTACATGCATCATTTTGGAGGATTTTCCAATTAGTGATGAGTATATTGGTCATTGGCTAATGTTAATGAGACAACCATAATCGTTTTAAAATATATAGGAAAAAATACCCACTTTAGAAAGGTATATTCAAGCATCAGTTTAATCTTTGAGGTACTTAGGAAAGTGCCCTGATGGGAATAATTTAACAGGATCATAATACTCAGTAAAAATCCTAACTATTCTCTGACTCATTATTAAAATTCAAGATTGCAAAGCACCGTATACCAAATGATGTATTTTACATAATGACTTTCTTACTCAATTTTTCTAATCTCTATTTTTCATCCCCTGGGTTTTTTTTTTTTTTTTCCTCAGTAATTGTCCAGAGCTTTAAATAAAAGAATAGTGGTGATTGAATCTTCAGGCATCTTTATTTTTAGACTCACATCATGAAGTCTGCAGAACGAGAGGCAGAGAACATAAGAGAAAAGTATGTGTGAAGATGGTATATGAAAATCGCCCTAAGTTATTACGTGTCCTTCAGTTCACCAGGCTGAAGAAGAAGGGGAAAACCTTGGAAGGGAAAAAAAAGCTCTCTCCTCTGTTCTGTGAGGCGCTACGTTTAGATATTAGGATTTGTCCCTTTGACACCTGGGGGCCTCATCGCTAACAGGCTGCACACACACATGCATTCAGTCATGTTAATTGCATGACCAGTTCTAGGGTCAAGACCTAGTAGAAACCCTTTGAGTTTGTGATGGATTGGGGGACCCCAATCACCACCCCCTTACCACATTCATATTTAGTCATCTCTAAACACAGAACCCTCAAGCCCTTCTGAATAATTCTCAGGCTTCCCGCAAGCTTCTTTTATGTTCACCCCTAAAGGTTTAATACAGAGCCTTCTTGCACAACCGTGGCTATATTACTGTTGACAGGGTAATTCCTCAGACCCAACCATACCCCACGCGCCCACTCTTCACAAACAGTGCAGGCAGGACTGTGCTGAACACCACTGGATCGACTCACTGCTCTGCACGTCTCAGAGCCCCGAGGTGCCTCTGCAGGCAGAGCCTGAACAAATGCAAAAGATTGTAGGAGAGCCCGTTGTGTGAACACGTAAGGATCAGCTTAAAAGCGTCAACTCCCTTCCAGAAGAGAAAGACACTTTTATACAGAAAAACAAGTGCCCATTGTGTGACAATGTATGCACTCACACCAGGTAGAAATCTGCCCTCAGAGAGGTCATTATGGTTGTGTCTAGAAGGTCACTGATGACTGACCTTGACAATGGCTCTAACTGAACAGTAACAACAGATGGAAGTGGGCTAAGGGATAAGCAGGAAGGGAAAACACTGTGGCTGTGAGTGTAGACGATTTTGTGCACGCGCTGAAACTGGAACAATACTGATCGACGATATGCGGCGAGCGTGTTGGAAAGCACAGAGAACGCGTTCATTTATAGATGCTCCGTTCTTAAAAAGGTTGGCGATAAGAGAGACGAAGAAGATGAAGGACGGGGACCATCCTGCAACGTGATGGAAATTACAGAGCAGACGGGGAGACTCTTATCTCTGGTCCAGAGTTCTCCAGAGACCAGAAAGAAGAAAGGACACGGGTATAGATTGTTCTGCAGGAGACATGCAAAACCAAGGAAGGTTATTCCTTGATAATGATGATTTTCTCCTTCCATGAGAAGTCTGACCCAGGACTGGGGAGTGCTGGGGTGAAGCCGACCTGATGAAAGAACAAGGGGACGAGAGAGAAGCGGGCGGGGATTAGACCGTGATGTTCTAGACAGGTGAGAATAGCAACTGAAGTTACATCGCAGGGGAGATGGAAAAGAGGAGTGGTGGGAAAGAACTTAGGGACTCATTCCGGGCGGACAATTAATAAATGACGATTGAGGGTCCTGAAGCAGTTAATGAACCTTGATGAGTTTCACATGAATGCTGAGTGTTAGGTGCACGTTCGATATTCTGTTTCCACGATGTCTTTGCTTATGACGCGGGAAGCGAGACTTTTATGAGATATTTCTGCAACCACACAACTCCTCTGTCTAACAAGCCACTTGAGAATCAGCTTCCTGCATCCTGGAACGTAATGAACGTGTCAAGTCACTAGCATCATCTCTTACGCTGGAACCCTCTCACCACACTGTGAAAATTGCCCTTAAAAACTGGCCACAGGGCTTCCCTGGTGGCGCAGTGGTAGAGAGTCCGCCTGCCGATGCAGGGGACTCGGGTTTTCGTGCCCCGGTCTGGGAAGATCCCACATGCCACGGAGCGGCTGGGCCCGTGAGCCATGGCCGCTGAGCCTGCGCGTCCGGAGCCTGTGCTCCGCAACGGGAGAGGCCACAATGGTGAGAGGCTCACGTAACACACACACACACACACACACACACACAAAACTGGCCACAGGCCACAGAAATGTCATGCATTACTTTTCTTCTTCCCTTTTCTTCCAGCTATGATTTTTGCCCTGAGGCATGGGATTCGATTAGGAAACAGCTATTGACTAAAGCATGGGCAGACGGCAGAAGCCTGAGTCCGGTATAAAATGAGTAGTGACGTTAAAAGGGCGTACTTGGCACGGTGAGAATATGTGAAGGTGATGGATGGTGTCCTTCTTGGATGTCTGCAGCCAGCTCGTCCCATCAGGGGCTTGACAAGGTCAAGGCTACATGCAGGGAATTAGTGCAAGTATCCTGTTGGAGCACAGAGCCATTCATGTGCAAAAGGCTCGGTCTGCGTTCACCAAATGTAAAATGTATAAAAGGGAAGCAGCCCTGGAAAGAACGTTTTCATCACGTTGAATGTGTCTGGGTAATTGCATCTCATGGGGGGACTTTGGGTCACATAGACGCTGCTATTCCTGATCAAAGACAGCACACACGTGAGGTCCCTATTCTCTGCTTCCCTGACAGGTTCCCACACCCGAGTGTGACATCTTCCACACGTCAGGTGCCTGATGAGGGTTGCTGACTTAGATCTGAGTTCAAGCAGCGGTATTTCTCTGTTGGAATCCTTGACGGCTGGTTGCCTTGCTGGAAATGGTGGGGTTTTGTGTTTCCGTCAAAGAAACAATTACATTAGAAGTGTCATGGAAATCATGGGAGGTTTCCATCCCAACGATAAGATGCACTGTAGGCACCCCAGGCACAATTGTTTAAATCAGTTGTGGTTTGGTAATTAACCCAGGAACCACTTGAACCGAGAGACTGGAAGGGGACGCAGAGATCGTGTCTGAACAGTTGCCACAGTCAGCGACGCCCTGTGGAGCTTCTAGGTGAGTGACACAATTGCAACGGTGCCAAGATAGCGTAAAGACCTCAAGGAGGCGTGCGGTGTCCTTCACACGCTGAAAGAAAAGGAAGAAATCAGAACCCGTGTCTGGTGTTCTTCATCATTTCTGTTCGTGACTCACTCTGCCAAGCCCTTTGCAAAGTCTCTGGTATCCAATAAAGAAACCATGGTAGCTGTCGATGGAGGAATATTCTGGTCCCTAGTCATGTTTTCATAATTATCTCCTCCAGCTCTCCATTCTATGCATTTATTTAGTAAACAGCCTGTTCATCAATGCTTTAGCAATGAAAACACTGAATACGTCCTTAAAAAAAAAAAAAAGAAAACAAAATAGCATGAAGCCAAAATTCTCATTAGCTAAGGAGAATCTTTTGGAGGGCCTATCATTTTTCAAGATAGAAGGGCAACCTTTCATCTCCCTTTAAGAGATGCCAGATGTATAAAGCCCATTATCAGCCATGCTTGGATGGGTATTTCCTCTTGCTTTTATCTCAGAAATCCCCATGTTTGTATAAGTGATATTTTAAGTGTGAAAAACCTATAAATTATGCAAGATATTTTTACGGCAGGAAGAATTTAGCTGAGCACTTAAGCAGAAGTGTGACTGCTGTTTCTGCAGCCTCATGAGAGGTTTAGAAAATGAGAATTATGGTCAAGCATCAACTGTATATCTTATACCCTGTCTAGCTGCTACATTCTTTCTTTTCTGTCCAGAGTCCCAGTAGGGTAATCTATACTTCATCTTCCCATTTCCTAACCTCCCCTTCTTCACAACCTCGCATGCAGGTTTTTCTTTATCCCTCTACTTAAACTACTTCACCAAAGGAGATTCATCCATGAGAGCAGAGGGAAGAAGTTAACGTGGGAACAGTTGCAGGTTGTAGGATAAAGACAAGGACAAGGGATAGCAGCAAACCACAGGGCAAGGTCATCCCAACACATCCTACGTTCTCTCGGAAGTAGGGAGTACATTCTACTCAGAGGAAGGTAGAGGGACGACGAGGGCCTGAGTCCCCGGAGCAAAGAGAGGCGGATTTGGAACCACTACTTGGCAAGACACCAAAAAGGTCATAGATCTGTGAGGATTGCTGATGGCATGGGGGTCCTTATGAGTTAGAGGTAAATAGAGTGGTACGATACCAAGTCCCCAGAACGCTCTGCAGTTAGAGGTAGAGAAGCAAGATGGTGATTTTAGCCAGGGCTGAAGAAATTATGGGGCAGAGGAAACAGACAAATGTGGATTACAGGAACTGACAGGCTTGGGAGCAGAACCTAACAGAAGGGAATACACTTTCCATGGTAAGTGGGAGGGCGGGTTGGGCAGCAAGGCTAACCTGGAACAGTCAGAGAGTAGATATACAAATGAGCCCAAAATTCCTCAGCAAGGGAGATGAACTATTTTTCCTGGAAGAAAACTCGAGGAGAAATGATGAGTGTGATAAGTGCCTGTGCAAGAGATGCAATGGGTTATAGCTCTTTTATTTTATTTTATTTATTTTTATTTTTTTGGTACGCGGGCCTCTCACTGCTGTGGCCTCTCCCGTTGCGGAGCACAGGCTCCGGACGCGCAGGCTCAGCTGCCATGGCTCACGGGCCCAGCCGCTCCGCGGCACGTGGGATCTTCCCGGACCGGGGCACGAACCCGCGTCCCCTGCATCAGCAGACGGACTCTCAACCACTGCGCCACCAGGGTAGTCCAGCTATTTTATTTTGATGTATGAGTTCCAAAGGCTGAACAAGGTTATACAGGAAATAGCAGACCTTCAAAATGAGACACATCCATTTGAATGAACAATAGGGATTCATGTCATTCGGCAGGAAAACAATGTCAGCTGATGCACGTATGCCTATTAATCCCCAAATTATAAATTTTAAATTTCAGTAAGCAGTAAGTTCTGACCTGATGAAAGGCAGGACCTGTTTTTTTGTTTGTTTTTTTACTTTCTTTTTTTTTTTTTTAACATCTTTATTGGAGTATAATTGCTCTACAATGGTGGGTTAGTTTCTGCTGTACGACAAAGTGAATCAGCTATACGTATACATATATCCCCACATCTCCTCCCTCTTGCGTCTCCCTCCCACCCTCCCTATCCCACCCCTCTAGGTGGTCACAAAGCACCAAGCTGACCTCCCTGTGCTATGCGGCTGCTTCCCACGAGCTATCTATTTTACATTTGGTAGCGTATATATGTCCATGACACTCTCTCACTTCGACAGGACCTGTCTGGAACAAGTGAGGTCATATGACTTTCTTTTCTGAGTTCCATGTACCAGCCTTTGACCCAATTTAATCCCTCTCCCATGACATCCAACACTTCCACCATTGAGTTGTCTCAGTTAGATAAGAAGCTGTCAATTCCCAAGATGGATACCTTTTTTACGTTCTAGGAGAGACTCTCTGTGGATAATTAAGAGCTGTTTTCTCTGGTGCTGAGACGGATTTACTGAGAGGCACGTTTTCACAGGAACGGCTTTAGTAAATAATTGTGTCAATTTAAAGATGGCCAAGACCACACACTAAGCTCTCAGAGAAACACCTGTCTTGAAAAAACTCAGTGTCAAGCCACCTCGGTTAGTCATGAGACAACAGCAAACACTGCAAACGAGCTCATCGTTTGCTTGGCTAGCAGCCATGGCGGACATTTCGGAACGCATCCTTCATACAGTCGAGGTGACATGACATGATGTGCCGCGGGAGAGTGAGACAAAGACCTGCCATGGGTTTTCTACCACGTTGTGAATCAACTCCCACAGAGCGAAGGGGGACTCACGACCAAAATTCCAGAGGCGTGTCCGTCTCCATGGATGGAAGCTGAGCCCTTAGGAAGCCACTGGCTCTGGGTCAGACCAAGGCTGGATGAGACGGTAGCCAGATGATGACAGCGGCTCTGGGCAAAGTTGCTGGGAAGCTGCACCACGCAGGTGCCTATGGGGCGCGTGGCAGAGGCATGATGAAATGCTGCATCCGGCAGTATGACACGGACGCGAACTGCAGTGAGGAAAGAGCTACGGATGAGTCAAGCCGCAAGGTTGTTGCAATCGTAGCTCAAGCGGCCGGCCCCAAAGGGAAGCATCATACAGCGATTCCAAGCAGCGGGCTCTGTCCTGAAAAAGGCGTTCACAACTGCTACTCCGAGGACAGATGACATGGGATGTGAGCCTTGCTCTTGTCTGCGAGTGTCCTACTCAGACAGAAGTTCTGACACACACGTCCTCCCTGACTCTGGAGGGTAATTTTACAGACACACATATCAACTGACTGGAGCCAAAGATCCGCTCGTTCTCTCGTGAGCTGTGTCATTGGGTTGATTCCAGATTTGGGGGTTTCCCATGTCATGAGTCTAACGATATGTTTCAGAAGCCCTATGTACGTACTGGGAGTTAACATCAATGCAATGTTTTCTTTTCTTTTTTCTTTTCTATTTTATATTTAATAAAAAAATATTTTTTATTTATTTATTTTTTATTTTATTTTTTATTATTTATTTCTTTTATTTTTTATTTATTTCCTTACATTTTTTTTCCCCAGCCCAAACTCTTTTGTTTTCACCATCATGCCATGAATTCATAGGGAATAGACTCTAACAGATCAGACTTTTTATATAGTTGGTTCTCACAAAATGCTCTCCTCTGCATAGAACATGGGTTTTCAACTTCGGCACTGTTGACGTTTGGGACCAGATAATTCTTTTTTTGTAGGGAGGTGTCCTGTATAAGAGGGCTAGCAACACTTACCCACCGGTAACAGCTGCTAGCACCTCCTCTGCCCTCTCTCCAGGTGTGATGACCAAAAATGACTCCAGATATTGCCAGATGTCCCCTGAGGATACAACTGTGCCCAGCTGAGACCCACCAGCATGGAGTGTGTTGACATTTAAGTCCCTAGGTGATTCTGTCTTTTGCTTTTCTCTTTTTTTTCTGATCAATTCCTTTCATACGCTTCCAGACACTCCCCTCAGCTCCAAGAGAGCTTAATATGCAAAATGCACACACACGACTACCGTTGGCGTACCAAGTGGCCTTCACTGCTTTGTTGACAACGGTGCTGCCCGCAAGTTCCGTGGCGTCGTGGATGATTCCCGTGTTGCCATGGCAACGTGGGGCACTTCTTGCCGAGCGGCCTGCATGCCCTTGGCGTCCACAATAGCACCCTGGTCGTCCATTCAGAAGGAAGTGGCCAGAAACACAGTGTGGTGTTGGCAGAAGCTCCCGTCTCCTTGATCCTTTTGTGTTGCTCCATACTCTTTACTGATATTCATTTACGTGTTTTAGGGGAATTACTGGAGGTTGGTGCATCTAACTGCCAGGCCATGTGACATTCCTACGAAGTGTTTTCAGAGCACCAGCCAGACGGGTTCCATGTCAAGGAACTTTTCTATCTTGGCAGAGAGAACAGTCAAACTTGCTCATCTGTGCTTCCTGCTACCCACTGGAAGTAAGTGTATTCCACTCCCGTCTGTCAGCCAATCCCTGGGTCGAATGTGACGAAGCGACTGTTTCTTCTGAGTCCTGGAGGTTCTCCCCAACATCATCCTCCTGTGGTTTTAATCGTCCTGAAGACCCATAAGCGCTAGGAAGGAAGGTAAGAAAGGTGGTGTCTCGTGGGTTCACGCTGACTTGAAGAGGAACCCTCAGCCCTTGAATGAGGTAGATCTGACATGACCAGTTTGCCAAGACTCCAGCAGACACATCCTTCCTGTTAAACTGTAGACCTTGCTAAATCCTGAGCATGGGAGTCCCAAGAATCTACTTTGGCAGAGACAAAGCCCATCCCACTTGCAGCCTGGGGGAAGTTCTACATTCAGATGACCGTGGGTTCCATGTTGACTCCTAGATCACTCTAAACTTATACCGAGGCAAAGTCAGGAAAGACCCTTTCTGCAAAGCCGTGGGTTGGAAACCAGTCCCTGTTTTCAAAGTCATGTAAGCTTTTCCCTTGCGGCAGGCGCACTTCATGGGCAAAATGATGTTCTTACTCTGCTTTTCTTACAGTTGTTCTCCCTTATTTTTAGCACAGAGATTCTACTACCTGTGGGGCATTCCTTTTTAAAAAGGACATTTCAGCATCGCAAAAAGAGGCATGAGGACAGTTCACACTGGGCACAGAGTAATGACGGAAGATCGTTAACCGATGGGACTTAAATATACCTGAAAGGAGCCATGGGGTTGAGGACGGGTTTGACGCACACTGTAAAGTCGTGGAGTATCAAGTTCTTATATGGCGTGGATGACAAAAGCCACAGTAGAACTGGGTCCTGGTCCCACTGCCAACCAGCTGTGTGACCGAGGGTAAGTTAGTCTTTCTTTCCAGGACTTGGCGCTTTCATTTCAAGAACGGTGTTCATTTTATGTATCACCTTGACTGGGCTAAGGGATTCCAGAGGGCTGGTGAGACATTGCTTTCGGGCGTGCCTGTGAGGGTGTTTAGAAGAGATTAGACTGATTAAAGCAGATGGCCCTCCCCAACGTGGGTGGGCCTCATCCAATCCACTGAGGACACGAATAGGACAAAAAGGCAGAGGGAGGGCAACTTCCCTCCCTCTGCTTGAGCCCGGACATCCTCTTACTCTTGCCCTCAGGAACTCTCACGTCTGTTTCTCAGGCCTTGGGACTCGGACTGAATGACGACACTGGCTTTCCTGGTGTCTCAGTTAGTTCAGGCTGCTGCAACGGATTGCCACAAACTGGGTGGCTTACGAACAAGAAGAACTTCTCTCTCACAGCTCTGGGAAGTTCAAGATCAAGACCATGCCGGCATGGGTGAGCTGTGGTGAGGGGCCTCTTCCTAGTTTATAGTCTGTGTGTCCTTGCTGTGCCCTGCCTGGTGGAAGGGGTGAGGGAAATCTCTGGGGTCACTTTTATAAGGATGCTAATCCCATTCATGGGGGATCCACCCTCATTACCTCAGCACTGCCCAAAGGCCGCACCTCCTAATACCATCACACCGGGGATTAGGATTTCAGCATAGGAATTTGGGGAGGACACAAACACTCATGCCATGGCACCTGGTTCTCCAGCTTGCAGAGATCATGGGACTTCTTGGTTACCATAACTGCATGAGCCAATTGCTATAACAAATGTCTCTCTCCCCGAACCGTGATTAATACAGATGGTGTAAAATCAGTGCTGACACCCCATGCTTCTTTCGACAGTTCAGTGAGATAGTTCTTGTAAAGTTCATAGGAAGTCCAAGCATGTGATAGGGGTTGAACTCGTGCATTATTCCTGCAGGGCCCTATCCCTTCCTTCTTCGCGCCCTCTCCCCTACCATGGCGTAAAAGACAAGGGGCTGAGCCCCTCTGTGGGGACCTACAATGCATGGTTTTCTTAACAAGCAACACGCAAACTGTGTAGCCATTATCTGGCTCCACCAAAAGCCTGGACTCCCAGCATCCCTCCTCATTTGCAACCTTCTTGACATGGTTTTCTGGCACCATCATGAACATACCCTGTTTCCTTCGTTTATGGCCGCACCTCAACTCTTAATGCTGACGGTGCAATGAAGCCTGAGCTTCTCTTGATTATAGGTCCCTGGAGGTTGTAGCAGAGGGTGTGATTGCACAGGGCAGCTGCCTTGTCCATCTCCCCCATCCCTGCATTTCTTTCTTTCTTTTCTTTTTAATTGAAGATTAAAAAGAAGATAGATTTAGAAGATAGATAGATATAGATTTCATTTGTATCATATTTTAATTGAGGTATAGTTCATTTATGATGTTGTGTTTAATTTCTGTTGTACAGAAAGTGCTTCAGTTATACACATATACATTCTTTTTAAAAATATATTCTCGTCCATGACGGTTTATCACAGGATATTGAGTATACTCCCTGTGCTTACAGTAGGGCCTTGCTGTTTACCCATCTTATAGATAAAAGCTTACATCTAATTGATACAGCCACTGTGGAGAACAGTATGGAGGTTCCTTAAAAAACTACAAACAGAACTACCATATGACCCAGCAATCCCACTACTGGGCATATACCCTGAGAAAACCAGAATTCAAAAAGAGTCATGTACCACAATGTTCATTGCAGCTCTATTTACAGTAGCCCGGAGATGAAAACAACCTAAGTGCCCATCATCGGATGAATGGATAAAGAAGACGTGGCACATATATACAATGGAATATTACTCAGCCATAAAAAGAAATGAAATTGAGCTATTTGTAATGAGGTGGATGGACCTAGAGTCTGTCATATAGAGTGAAGTAAGTCAGAAAGAGAGAGACAAATACCGTATGCTAACACATATATATAGAATTTAAGAAAAAAAAATGTCATGAAGAACCTAGGGGTAAGACAGGAATAAAGACACAGACCTACTAGATAATGGACTTGAGGATATGGGGAGGGGGAAGGGTAAGCTGTGACAAAGCGAGAGAGAGGCATGGACATATATATACTACCAAACGTAAGGTAGATAGCTAGTGGGAAGCAGCCGCATAGCACAGGGAGATCAGCTCGGTGCTTTGTGACCGCCTGGAGGGGTGGGATAGGGATGGTGGGAGGGAGGGAGATGCAAGAGGGAAGAGATATGGGAATATATGTATATATATAACTGATTCATTTTGTTGTAAAGCAGAAACTAACACACCATTGTAAAGCAATTATACTCCAATAAAGGTGTTTAAAAAAAAAAAAAAGCTTACATTTGCTGACCCCAATCTCCCACTCCATCCCTCTCCCAAGCCCCTCCCCCTTGGCAACCACAAGTCTCTTTTCTATGTCCATGAGTCTGTTTCTGTTTCATAGATAGATTCATTTGTATCATATTTTAAATTCCACATATATGTGACATCACATGGTATTTGTCTTGCTGACTTCCTTCGCTCAGTATGACAATCTCTAGGTCCACCCGTGTTGCTGCAAATGGCATTATTTCATTCTTTTTTATGGCTAAGTAATATTCCATTGTGTATATGTACCACATCTTCTTTATCCATTCATCTGTTGACAGACATTTAGGTTGCATGCATGTCTTGGCTATTGTAAACAGTGCTGCTATGAACACAGGGATGCATGTATCTTTTTGAATTAGAGTTTTGTCCAGATATATGCCCAGGAGTGCATCCCTGCATTTCCAGTCCTTGGAACAGTGTCTGCTGCAAAGCAGGTCCTCAGGAAACATTTGCCATGGAAACAACTAGCTATGCCACTTGACTAGATAACTTCTGAATGTCCCAGGTACACCTGCCTGGACTGTGAGTCTATATTCTTTTTTTTTTTTTTTTTTGTGGTACGCGGGCCTCTCACTGTCGTGGCCTCTCCCGTTGCAGAGCACAGGCTCCGGATGCGCAGGCTCAGCGGCCATGGGTCACGGGCCCAGCTGCTCCACGGCATGTGGGATCTTCCCAGACCGGGGCACGAACCTGCGTCCCCTGCATCGGCAGGCGGACTCTCAACCACTGCACCGCCAGGGAAGCCCTGTGGGTCTATATTCTGATTGGATGTTAAAAATATTCTAAGAGGACTTCCCCTAGGGGAGCAGGATTGAGATGCAGATGGATTTGGAATAGAGGAAGGCCACACAGCAAAGAAGGGAAGCTACTTAAAGCCATTCTTCCTCCCCCTCGGATAAGGGAATCGTGGCCCAACGAACTTTACAGGGGTCAGTGCACGTTAAGCAGAAATGTATTTTTAACCATATTTGACATGGTTAAATTTTCTGTTGAAAACATCATGGTCACAACATTGAGGAATCTCTTGGTCCCTAAAATGTTAAAATTAAATCAGTGGTGTTGGAAAGCATAGTTCCAATATAATGAATATGTTTAATATTTTTCCCCATTGGGCTCAGAATAGAACTTTGAAAAATGTCATACCTGAGAAAGATTGTTGGGAGAGAGAGGGGAAAACAGGAAAAGAATGAGTAAGGAAATGAATGAAGGATGTCCTCAAAATAGATGACAAACATCCCTGATAGAAGAAAACAAATGATGGAGAAAGGAAATAAATTTCAAAATATGGAAAATGAATCCTTAAAATGCCAGGAGAAAGAACCAGCTTGAGAATAATTTTTAGAAGAACATTTTTCAAAGTAACGTTACTTATTACAAGAATAATGCTCACTCATTGTAAAGCATTTAGCAAAAACAGAAAAGCGTACAAAGGGAATAAAAATCATTCAAAGGCCACCCTACAGAGAAAAGCATTTTAATATTTTTGGGTATTTCTTTCAAGTCCTTTTTATTATTCTAAAAATGGTTTTAGATCCTACCTGTTTTCCAATTGATATTATGTTGTGAGTGTTTTCTCATGTAAAATTGCATTTGAAAACATGATTTTATTTAAGGGGAGAACAAACTGAAACCCAAGGGAATATTGACCAGCATGTTTTTTGTGCAGTTCACAAGCTAAGAGTGGTTTTTACCTTGAAATGAAAGAGCTGAAAAAATAAAAATGATATTTCACAACACATGAAAAGGATAAGAAATTCAGATTTCAGTGTCTATAAATGAAATTGTATTGGAACACGGCCTGCCCATCCCTTTCCACGTTGACTATGATGGCTTTTGACCCATAAGGGCAGTTGAGTAACTGTGATGGAGACTGTATGATCCTTAAAGCCTGAAGTATTTACTATTTGGCTTCTTACAGAAAAGGTTCACTGACCCCTGAGCTACATAATTACATAACCTCTGCATATATCGTAATTCATATGTTTTATCATATTTACATCTTTTGTAATGAAATGTTCCTTATTATTGAGCACTGTGGAATTTTTCCTTGCTATTTCAGGGAACACTGTTGTGAATTTTCTTGACTTAAATTATGGTGGACGTCTCTGAATATTTTTCTGGGTAATTAATTATGGATCAAAGGTCATGGATATTTTTATACCTCTTGATGTACTGTCCTCCAGAAAGGCAGAGAGAGTACATCCTGTTTCATGCCAAGGATGCTTACAAGAAACGGCAGCTCTGAACTGGCATCATGGTGTTTCCTTACGTGGAGGTTTATCATCTCCAACCACTGCAGAACGAGGACATTATTGGCTGGTGTCTTTCTCTCTCTAGAATCCTTTCAACGCTTTCTCCTGTTGCTGGTAGTTGGTAGCTAGAAAATGATCCCCATCCACCTGTTGCACGCACACGGAGTGCAGCAAAACTTTCATCTTTACACACAACAGACACTTTGGCCAGTAAAACAGGCAGTCAAACGACGCAGGCATCAGAAAGTAGGGCAGTAACCACAGAGAGATCCCTGCTACGGCAACGGAACAGACAGACTGATGAGGCGAACTGCTCACGGAGCAGAATGCAAGGCAGATGGTTCCCCATCGTGGGCTGGGCGGCTAGAATTATAAGCAATTATAAAGAATTCAAATTTCAGTGCACAGCAGACATTTCCACTCTATCCACAGAGCGTCTGAAACAAAGGCAAGGCTGGATACCATCACGGTTTGGGTTGTTAATTTCACGGGGGGGAAATAGTGTATCAGCCATTGGTCTTATTCCCGTTAGTTGCCCATTTTTCTAACGGGGAGTTCACTGTTTTTGTATGGATTTGAGAGACCTTTCTATATTTTAAGATAATAGATGCTTCTCTTCTAAATTCAATTTATGCAGGATTTCTATGCATTTTCAATGGGTTTTTGATGTGTGTGACTTGTAAATGGAAATCATCGGATTAAGCAGGGTTAAACAAGGCTGTTTAAAGCAAGACTTCTCAAAGCCTTTAATATGATATGGTGAATTGTGAATCAGCAAGTGAGGAATTAAAATGAGGCTTTGGCCAAAATTATTGACTATGGGCAACTGTGTTTATCACCCGTCTTTCAGAACATGCTTTAATCTGTTTTGTGCTGAAAATTTGGGAATCTGTGGCAGGAAGCAGGAAATGTATGAGAAATATTCTAGAAGAGACTAAATACTATTGAAAAACAACCAGCATTAATTACAGTTTCCATAAAATGGCTAAATACAATATAAATAACAATAAAACAAGTTTTCCTATGTATGAAAAAAAACAAACTAATTTTAAGATATTACCTGAAAAGGCCCCACCCCAACAGCAAAACACACAAACAAAATCTAGAAATAAACTTAATAAGAAATATGTAAAAGCTATCTAGAAAATCATAAAACTTTACTAAGGATGAAATTAGACTTGTAGAAACAGACCAAAGAGCACGTTCCAGGATTTAAAATATAAACATTTTAATTATGCCCATTTTCCCCAAATATATTGCAGATTTATATGACAATAACAATCCTTAATGGATATTTTTAGGACCTTGTAAGTTTTTTGCCCAAAAGTGATCTGAAATAATTAGTAAGTGATCCAATCTGTGAAAGCTTTAAAGAATTAGTAAGAGAAAACTAAGGTCAGATAGCAAAATATTTTATGTATAAGGAACATAGAAGATTCACACAAATGTAGCCAAGAGATACCAGAATCCCTCTTTGTGCATACTCTGTGAGCTGTATCTCCCAATTAGAGACAACATAATGGACACAGTCCCTGAAGGACAAGAGACAGAGGGTGAGGCTGAAAAAACCTTGAAGAAATAACGGCCGAAAGCTTCTCTAGTTTGACAAGAGATGTAGACCTACAAATTCAAGAAGCTGAATGAATACCAAAGAGGATAACCCCCCCAAAATCCATGCCAAGATACATCTTAATAAACTCCTGAAAGCCAAACACAGAGAAAAATCTTGAAAGCAGCCACAAAAAACAACACCTTACCTACAGGGGGAAAAATTCAAAGACAGCAGATTTCTCATCAGAAGCCACGGAGACCACTTGGAAGTGGCACAATATCTTTTGGATGCTGAAAAATCCTTCAGGAATGAAAGGGAAATTAAGACATTCTCAGATGAAGAATATCTAAGAGAATACATCCACAGCAAACCTACACTAAAGTGCTACAGAAATTTTCTAAATAGAAGGGAAATGATAAAAGAAGAAATACTGGAACATCACGGAGGAAAAACAACAATATGCAAAAATTTGGATGCTTATTTTCCCCTTTTGAGTTTTCCAAATTACACTTGAGGGTTGAAGCAAAAATTAGAACATTGTCTCATGTGGTTCTAAGTGTTTGATGAAAAAATGCACAATATAATTATAATATAAATGGGTGAAGGGAAAGAGAGATAAGACTTCTACAGTTCACTAAAACTGGTAAATGGTGACATCAGTATACTGTGATAGTTATGAATTTGTAATATAATACCTGGAAAAACCACTGAAAAATTATATAGAGAGATACTCTAAAAACGCTATAGATAAACCAAAATGGGATTCCAAATAACATTCAAGCAATCCACGGGAAGGCAGAAAAAATAATATAGAAAAATGAAAAACAGAGGTAACAAAAAGGTAGCATAATTTAGCCCTAACATATAAAAAATTATATTAAATGTAAATGGTCTAAATATTCCCATTAAAAGGCAAAGATTGATATCCATTCATGTTAAATACTCTGAAAAGGCTGAGATTCTTTGGGGGCTGGGTGGCCGGGGCTAAGAGGAGGAACCCGAGCCCTGCGGAGCTCCCGGCGGCCCGGCCCCAAGGCACTGCGGCCGCACCGTGCGGCCCTGCCTGCGCACGCCATGAACACCATCATCTCCAACAAGCTCAGCAGCGCCGTGCTTTTTGAGGACCACGGGGCTCCGGAGCGGGAGTGGGGCGGCAGGCCCTACGGTGGCATTCTGGACAGTACGCATGCTCTCCCCGAGGTGGGCATTACGGACGGCACGCCCCTCAAGGACAACCTGGGCCTGAGACACCGGAGGACCGGGGCCCGGCAGAATGGCGGGAAGGTGAGGCACAAGCGGCAGGCCCTGCAGGACATGGTGCGGCCCCTCAAGCTGTGGCGGCACAAGCACCGCGACAATCCGTACCCCACGAAGACGGAGAAGATTCTCCTGGCGCTCGGCTCGCAGATGACGCTAGTGCAGGTGTCAAATTGGCTTGCTAATGCAAGACGTCAGCTTAAGAATACTGTTCGACAGCCAGATTTAAGCTGGGTCTTAAGAATAAAGTTGTACAATAAGTATGTTCAAGGAAACGCTGAGCGGCTGAGTGTAAGCAGTGATGACTCATGTTCTGAAGATGGAGAAAATCCTCCACGAAACCCCATGAATGAAGAAGGCTATAATAGTCCAGTCCACCATCCTGTGATTAAAAGTGAGAGCTCAGTCATAAAAGCTGGAGTGAGGCCAGAGTCATGGGCCAATGAGGATTACGTATCGCCCCCAAAATACAAGAGCAGCTTGTTGAATCGTTACCTTAACGACTCTTTGAGACATGTCATGGTCACAAATGCTGCCATGATGGGAAAGACAAGGCAGAGAAACCATTCAGAATCTTTTAGTTCCAATGAATTTGAGGAGGAATTGGTATCACCCTCATCGTCAGAAACCAAAGGCAATTTCGTCTATCGCACAGACAGCTCTCAGAGGACCCAGGTATTAAGGTGGTAAAGTTACTTTTTCAAGCTGCAGCAGCCTTCTTCACCTGGTTTGCTGGCACACCTGTGGCTTTGGAGATGCCTCTGGCTTTGTCACGTGGCTGGGTTTCGGAAGAGAGCTTCGTACTCCCTCATTTTCCTGGATTCCCTTCTCTGACTACATGTTGAATTTGAGGAACCTGCCCTTTCTAGAATGATTGTGGATTTAGTTTTGCATTAAAAGCTAATGAGGCCTTAAAAAAAAATACTCGGAAAAAAGTAGAAATAGAGGGAAACATTCTCAACTGTATAAAGAGAAGCCATAACTACTTTCCGCTAACAGTATACATAAAGGTGAAAAGCTGACTGTTTTCACCTAAAACAGGGAAGAAGGCAAAGATGCCCAGGTTCACAACTTTTGTTCAACAAAGTGCTGGAAGTTCAAGTCAGCGCAGTAAGAAAATAAAAGACATATAGATCAGAAAGGAAGAAATAAAACTCTTCTAAGACCTGACACCAAAAGCATAATTCATATAATAAATAATTGATATTCATCAAAATTTAAAACATTGGCTCTGTTAGGAGGATGAAAAAACAAACTATAGAGTGGGAGAAAATACTTGCAAACCATATACCTGACAAAAAACTTGTGTCTAGAATATACAAAGAACCTTCAAAACACAACAGTGAAAAAGCACAGTCCAGTTAGAATATGGACAAAAGACATAAAGAGACATTTCACTGAAGAAGACATACAGGTGGCAAATAAGAATATGAAAAGATGTTCAACATTATTAGCTATTAGAGAAATTGCAAATTAAAACTACAGTGAGCTATCACTCTACGCCTATCAAAATGGGTAAAATAAAAAAATATTGACTAGAGCAAATGCTGGCAATGATGCAGAGAAAATGAATCCCTCATACATTGCTGGTGTGGATATAAAATTGTAAAGGCACTCTGGAAAACAGTGTGACAGTTTCTTAAATAATTGACCATGGAACTAACATAGAACCTAGCAATTTCACTCCTGGGCACTTATCCCAGAGAAATGAAGACTCATGTTCGCATAAAAATCTATACACAAATGTTTAAAGCAGCTCTATCTGTCATAATCAAAAAGAGAAACAAGTTAGATTTACTTCAGTGGGTGAATAGATACAAATTTGGAATAGTATTCAGAACTAAAAAGACAGCAAATTACTGATACACAGGACAACCTGACGAATATCCAGAGAATTATATGCTGAATGAAAAAAAGCCAATTCCAAAGGTCATGATTCTATCTACATAATATTCCTTAAATGACAGTACTGAAGAAATGGAGACTAAATTAGTGGTTTCCAGGGGTTAAGGAGAGGGTGGGGGCAGGAGGGGAGTAGGTGTGGGTATCAAAGGATAACATGAGGCAGCCCTGTGGTGATGGAAATATCGAACATCTTGATTCTATCAACTGCCCGGTGTACCACAGGTTTGCAAAATTATACTATTGCAGGAAACTGGGTCCATCGTACATGTGATGTCTCTTTCATTTCTTACAATGCTAGGTCTATAACTGTGTCAAAATAAAATGTTTATAATTAAAATAAAAAGAATAAAGCTACTGTCAACTTAGCAACAAAAGAGCCTTTAATGAGATGGAAGAATGTGCAAGTTATGTTCACTTAGATGGTATATATTGCTTTAAAAACTGTAACAATACATCAAACCTTTATCAGGAGTGTGAGACTTTTTCTTCACTGACTTTATTTTCCATAACGAGGTTACATTTAAAACTAGGAAACCGTACTCACACGGCCCAGCATCGCAAGGCTGTGGGGTCGTTATTTAGCGTAGCCAGGCTAATGTCACATAAAGAATCCGGTCAACAGGGACACGTGTGGGTTCATTGTTAACAAGCGCGAATCAGTACCATTACTGTGTGACATGCATCTGCCGGCGAAAGCGCTGCTCCAGAGGCACGCTGACATTTGTCCATATCTTCGCTTTATTATGGAATGAGCTCATTAACGAGGCCCCGCATTGTCCTGAAGGAAGACCTCACAGAAACAGAAAGGGGAACCTCTTTCTGTTTTATTTTCCTCATTAGTCGGTGCTGAATGTGGACTGCACGGCTGGATGGGAATAACGATGCATTTGAATGGGCTCACCTTGGTCCTAATGAGGACTTAGGACAATGCCCCTTCACCCTTAGTCACAGGTGCCCTTTGTCCACATTGGAACACAACCCACGGTCATTTCACGCTCGGCCACGAAGCACAGATGGACTCGGAACCAGCGCCCACAGCCCAACCCAGAGGTGCATCAGGAATGAGAGAGTCCCATGTGCTTGAAGATCTCTTTCATGATGGAGTGGACATCGTGGTGGGGAGGGGAAAAGGCGGTTCAAGTTCTGTCGGTTTAAGCCTTTAAGAAACTGCTTTGAGGCCCCATCAAGGTCCACCTCATGCCTCTCTGTGGACGGTTCTTCTGTACATGTGCTTCGAAACCCCGTGATGTCAAAGTCCATAAACCAGGTGGTTCTCGTTTTAGTCTGGCCAGAATCAGGGTTGCCTTGGAGAGCGCTGCACTCACCGGAGTTTCTGGGTTTGAACAGGTTTCCCACGTGTCCACTTCCCCTTATATGTGACCTGTCCCCGCTCCATCCCACCTGAGAAACTAACCTATCAGGCAAGCTTAGGGCACTGCTGAGAGTATGAGATGGGACCACATGAAATCTGCACTTCTGCACATCAGAAATAACTAAGTGTTGGCCGTTTCATGTGGTTCATCCCAGGGGGTTCTCCGTCCGGGCAATTTTGTCCTCTCTGGGGACACTGGGCAGGGTTTGGACCTGTTTTGTGTTGTCAGAACTGTGAGGGGGTGGTACTGGAATCTGGGGGGTTGAGACCACGGCTGCAGCTAAACATTCTACAGTACACAGAACAGCTCCCCCGCCCACCCACCCAGGCCAACACAAAGACCCACCCGGTCCCAAATTTCAGTAGTGCCAAGGTGAAGAAACCCTGCTTTAGTTCCTGGAATCACAAAACGGCAACCCATGGGCCAAAGATAACCCCTGCAGGCAGTGTTGTTCGCACTCTCTCTTTCTCCGTGCTGCATGGTAACTAGGCAGAACTGACATTCTCGTTACAATGAGCCTGGTCCCTTCTGTATGGGATGTGCCTGGCCCCTGGACGCATCTCGGTTTATAACCCTCTGATTTCAAAGAAGCATATCCTAAATTAGTGGTTCGAAAATGGGCCATGCTGCACTCCTGTTTCCCCCTCCCACTCCAGGAAGATAACTGGCTGTGTCTGGAGACATTGATGGTTGTCACGACTGGGGGGACAAGTGCTCCTGGCGTGTGGGGGGTGGAGACCAGGGATGCTGTTCGACACCACACAGTGCAAAGGACGCCCCACATCAGAGGGTCATCGGGCCCCAAATGTCAGTTGTGCCGAGGTGGAGAAACCTAGGTTCTATGCAACGTGATACAGGGTTTAAGAACAGGGCCTTGAAGCCACTCTGCCTGGTTCCAAAGGTCTCTCCACTTACTGGTTGTGTTGTCTTGAGTACCTTCCCAAAAATGGTAGTAACGATGATTTCTGCCTTAAGGCTGCAGGGCAAATTAAGTAAATATAGATAACTTCCTAGTGTTGAGAACATTGATACTGGCTATTATGACCTGTGAGAATTATTTTTGAAATGAAAATGGTAAGATCCAGAAATCACAGAAAATTCATCACGTATCCAGATTGCTGGAGTTGATCTGAAATCCTGGTTTTTCTTCAAGTTGTTTTTTTTTTTTTCCGTCCCAATAGACAGCATTCCCTTTAACCAACACACATGCATATTCGAAAAGTAAATAATTTTTCAACAGGAAGTTCACAAGGGCAGATCATTATTATACAAGTTTTATGTACAGAAAACTAGCTCATCACAGGAAAGCAGTGGGTTTTATTTGCAATGTTTATTCTTGCTCCAGATAAATGGCCACCCTGTAGAAATCAGCACAGGCTGCACTGCACTAAGAGCAAAACACAGAAGCCTGAAGTACTACGTTTGTGCGTGCAGGGGGAAGGGGCGCGGTTGACCAGCACAGAGCGTGGGGTGCCGGGTGAATCATGTGCCCCGTCCTCAGGACGGGTCTTGAAGCCGGTGCGTGGAAGCTCACTGGTCTTCCCAACAAGCCTGTCCCTCCTCCAACCCGATTCCGTGTCGTCTGCCCAAGATACGCCATCCTTGAGGGCTTCTGCTTGGTTTCAACAAGTAAGGAGGGGGCAGTTTTGCAGAAATTACTAGGATTAGGCACACAGAAGACAGCTGGAGAGTAAGCAGGTCAATTTTTCTCATTAAGGTGTGGGAGAAACAGTCGGCCGCGTGCTGACGGCCCTCCTCACCTTCGGCAGGGAAGGCAGGACAAGCTTAACAGGTAAGGTCACACCACGTGGCGGTTCTGCAATTCCTGTCTGGCCCCTCATGAATCCACGGGGGTGGGCGGGAGGGAGCCCGTGACTGTTCATCACTGAGACACCCACGGCAACAGGGCAGGGTGTCAGGGGCCTCCATTTCAATTCCGTGATTCAAACAGACAAACAAAAATCAGGATGATTTTCTTCCCCCTTTCTTGCTTGCTTCTTGTTTATGCTGTCAGGAAGGCTTCATCTGATAGCTTGTGTTTTGAGTCTGTCTTTTGCACTGTCTACGTTTTCCCGTATTTGAGGGAACTGCAGAGGTGTGTAATCACTGCAGCATCTTCTCGCTGCTCAGAGAGCTGCTTTATAGAAAAATCACAGGCTCGTTGAGTCTGTCGGACAGGATTCCAGGGAAGCCCGGCAGCTGGGTTCTCAGTCCTTCTTAAATAAATAGCAATTTTGGTGGCAAGAAAACAGTGATGGGAAGCAACAGTCTCCAGTCACTTGCTGGGATCCATGTGCCCCCATGGAGCCCAGGCGATCCAAAAGGAAGACATGTTGGAAGCACAGCCTGTTCTGCAAATGATCTCCAAAGCCTTTCCAAAGTCTGCCTTGGGAATGACAAGCTTAAAGCACAGGTGAATGGGGTGACTGAATCCGATTCCTTCCCATTGTATGGGTTCTCTTTTAATTTTGTATGTTTCCCCCATGCCAAATTTTTACCTTGACCAAAGGGAGCTCTCTCCCATGAGAAATGAAAAGCTCAGGAAAATTCTGAATTTCTCCTTGCCTTCCCATCACAAGATATTCATTCATTTTGTAAATTATATTGAAGTATAGTTGATTAACAATGTTGTGTTAATTTCTGCTGTTCAGCAAAGTGATTCAGTTATACATATATACACATTCTTTTCTTATATTCCTTTCCATTATGGTTTATCACAGGATATTGAATATAGTTCCCCGTGCTATATAGTAGGACCTTGTTGGGTATCCATTCTATATGTAACAGTTTGCATCTGCTCATCCCAAACTCCCAGTACACCCCTCCCCCACCCCCTCCCCCTTGGCAACAAGTCTGTTCTCTATGTCTGTGAGTCTGTTCCTGTTTTGTAGATAAGTTCATCTGCCATCACAAGATGTTAATAAGGGCTGGGAGAGATCTAGTCCAGAGATCTAGTCCAAATCTGGCCACACCTATCCACTGACCTGTGGTCTCCACAAAGGCAGAGCTGAGTTGATGCAGCAGAGACTGTATGGCCCGAAAAGCCAAACACATTTACCATCTGGCCTATTATAGAAAAAGTCTGCTGTCCCCTTGTTTTGGAGTTTAGAAACCAGAGGCCCAGAGTGGTGAGGTGACTTGCCAAGACCACACAGGTAGGTAAGGATGGAGGCAGGTGCGCCACGTTTGTTTTCAGGGCTTCGCGATGGACCCACGTCTTACCTCTCGGTACCTATTGGGATTGATACGTATCACACACTGGCACGGTCCACCACATAAGTTAACTTAAGTCTATAAGAAACGCCTCTGTCCTATGATAGGCAAAGAAGAAAGAAGAAGATGGACAGGTTGCCAACTTTTAGGTGGGGCTGCATCCCTCCAGCGATATTTCATGCCACCGCTGATGCACGCTGTGTCCATCTGCATCAAGAACAGAATGTCGGGCTTCCCTGGTGGCGCAGTGGTTGACAGTCTGCCTGCCAATGCAGGGGACACGGGTTCGAGCCCTGGTCTGGGAAGATCCCACATGCCGCGGAGCAACTAGGCCCGTGAGCCACAACTACTGAGCCTGCGCGTCTGGAGCCTGTGCTCCACAACAAGAGAGGCCGCAATAGTGAGAGGCCCGTGCACCGCGATGAAGAGTGGCCCCTGCTTGCTGCAACTAGAGAAAGCCCTGGCACAGAAACGAAGACCCAACACAGCCATAAATAAAAAATTAAATAAATAAATAAAAAAAAGAACAGACTGTCAACTCCTAAATCATTCAGAACCTGGTCAAACGACACACAGTGTCAGGCTGCTTGGTGGGTATGAACAGAAGACCTATACCTGAAAGCAAATTTCTCCCATTAGGTGTCACATGATGAGAAAAAGATGGTGACACCCCATTGTCTGATGACAAAAATCGTCAAGGGATGGAAGATTTCCCCAACAGAGTAGTAAGGCTTTGCCTCTTCCAATCCAGCCCACTAACACATGCAAGAGTTAAATCACTCTACATAGTTTGTTCCTTTGCCGTCCGAAATTGTTCCACCCAGGAAGTCGCACCTGCCCCCATCCCAGCTCAGTCCCATCTGCCTTATTTCCCACTCCTCTCTTCTGTGTATCCCAGGCTCAGAGCCTTGGGGCACTGAACCGTCACAGAGGACACCTGAGGAGGTCCCCCTTGGAAACGTGCCACTCAGAAGTGGTACACTTTTGCTCTGCTCCAGAAACCCATTTGTCTGGGATACTTCAACACCACCTGCACTGGCCACCTTCAGTCCTGCACCCTGGAATGCCCTTTCCTTTTCACACATTGCATTTCTGAAGACTACCAGAAAGACATCTTCTTGATGAAACTTGTGCAACCCTACTCTGTTATGGGTTTTATACCTTTTTTGATCCATCATCCAAAGTAGACACTTTGTGAATACCTCTCTCAAGGCATGTCTGACCCTCCACTTAAGTTCACAGTCTTTTGCATCTCACCCATTACACCATCTTAAGGGCAAGAGTTGTTTCCTTTGTCTTTCTAATATTCACCCCACCATCCACAGAGTTGGTCCTCAATGAAAGTTTGTAGAACTGGGCAACAAGAGTTAAGAAAACTTCATGGATTCCTGTTTGTATTAGCCAGGGTGCTCCACAGAAAGAAACAAAACCAATGGGAGATATGTATCTATGTGTAGATCTATCTTTCTATCTATTTATCTGAAGACCATTTATATAAGGAATTGGCTGACACAGTTACGGAGGTTGAGACGTCCCAACACCTGCCCTCTGCAAGCCAGAGGCCCAGGAAGGGCCTCAGTCTGAGTGTGAAGGCCTGAGAACCAGGGTAGCAATGGTGTCCATCTCCGTCCAAGGACAGGACACCAGTGTCCCAGCTCAGCAGTCAGCCAGAGAGACTGAGAGGGAATTCAACAATCCTCCATTTTTTGTTCTTTTCAGGTCCGCGGCAGATGGGTTGATGCCCACCCACCCTGAGGAGGACCACCTGCTTTGTCCCATGTACCGATTCAATGCTGGTCTCATCTGGATGGACCTTCACAGACACATCCAGAAATAATGTTTATCCATCATAGGTGGATATAGGCTTTTGTCTTTTCTTTTTAAGTGTTGATATTTTAACTCTCCCTATCATGAGGTGCATGCAGAAATAACTTCATATGCAGAAGTGTTCTGTTAAGGGCCAGAACTGCACAACTGCTGTGCCGTGTGAAAGCAGCCGTAGACAGTATGGAAATGAACGAGCATGGCCGTGTTCCGAAAGAAGTTTTCAAAATCAGATGGGGCCTGCATTTGGCCCATAGGTTAGAGTTTGCAGCTCCCTGCGAAAGCTCAACAGAGAAATTGTGCATGTGCCTAGGAACACAGAACCAAAGGCATGTTGAACAGAAGATGCCTTCACATATGTCCTCTATCCAGGAAATAAATAAATAAGCAGATGTTAATTTTCTCACTAGAAAGCCTTTTTTTAAAAGACATTTTCCTCAATGCCTGCAGCCTAATAGCAATGAGCATCATTTCACCTCATTTTATTTGCTTCTGCTCACTCGTTGCTTCAAACTGTTTGCGAATCACTTGTTTTATGGAACCGTTAAATCTCTGGAAACTAACTGAGCTCAGAAATGTGGGCCTGGGCTGGATATTCTTCTTCTTCTTTTTTTTTTGCGGTACGCGGGCCTCTCACTGTTGTGGCCTCTCCCGTTGCGGAGCACAGGCTCCGGACGCACAGGCTCAGCGGCCATGGCTCACGGGCCCAGCCGCTCCGCGGCATGTGGGATCTTCCCGGACCGGGCACGAACCCGTGTCCCCTGCATCGGCAGGCGGACTCTCAACCACTGCGCCACCAGGGAAGCCCAGGATATTCTTTTGACTATATTAAAATGGAAAAAAAACTGTCCTCATTTTTCTACAATGGTTATTGTCATCGATTCATGAAATCTTGAGCAGAAGTGAAAGCTAAGGGGCAGCTTGGGTTTAAAGGGCTACAGATAGAGTCATCATCCCATCTATAAACTAATATTAAAAGATTGACACGCAGCACAGGAAAATCATTTTCCATCACTTCAATATTGGAACCAATCTCATCTTTGCCCTCTGAGGTCCGCATCCACACACCTTCTTGAATGCATTGCATCAGGTTAAAAAGTGCATTGCTCTTTCCAGCCATTGCCAGAAAAACAAATTTGAGTATGATTTATCAGATATTCAGAGAACTACAGAGAGGAAAATGGTCTGTCGATAGGACAAAGGGGGCTGTTGACGTTTTTGTCCACAAGTTCATGAGCTTTCTTTCCTGTCTGGGTAGATTTATTATCTTGTAGAAACTGAGTCATCTCAGCATGGATTTGAAAGACACATATTAAACTTTTCCTTAGGCATTAGTTGGGCCAATTGTAACCTGGGGATATTTGATAGACAAGTCCATGGTGCTGGAGATGAGTGGAAGGCGGAGAATTCTGCAGGCACATGCCCAGTGTGTCTAGACAATCTCACCTTTCCGGTTTAGCTTGACTGTGGGCTGAAATTTCACAGGAGTCTTCCTGGCTTAGGATGAGAAAAGCCATGGTGTAGAGGAATCCTGCCCCTCCCCCCCCAACTTCCACATCCCCTCTTGTCTTAAAGCGGCACATTTCGGTGAAGTCTGTGGTCATTTCTATCTACCGCTTCTCGCTCAGTGTCTTTGGATACTGAAAGATAGGGTCCCTCTGGGAGTTCTACAACATTCAAGGTGGTTTCTGAAGTTCTACTGGATGGAGCAGGTCCAAAAGATTCAAAATTGTCCTGAAGCAGCAATTCTGCCATTATCCTTATAGAAAAGGACGAGCATCCGTCAGCGTCGGAAAGTGGTCCTCAAAAGGAGTCCCACTTTCCAAATAGTTTGGGACAGGAATACACATCAAACCGTGCAACGCTCACGGAGAGTAGTCAGATGCGGGAGGTTCTCGAAGACGCAGAGATACCCCAGGATATGAATTTCATCCACTTTCTTACAAGCAGCGTTTCTAAAACCCCTAGGACGATAGAAACCCTGTGTCTCGGGAGAAGGAATCATAACTCTTCGCATGAAACGCGACACTGGAGAGGCCGTGCAATCGCTCCCGTGCTCCTGGAGCGTCAGCGGGTAGTAAACCAGGCGGATCTTGCCAGAAGTCAGACTGTGACTCGGGAGGTCTGGGGAGGCGCCGGCGGGTCTACATTTCTGACAAGCTCCCAGGCGGGGGGATAATGCTGGGATACAGACATTGGGTAGCAAAGGGACAGAGTCCACCTGCTGAAGCTGCCCCTTCATCTTCTGAAGCTCCATTCACCCCCTTCCAGGCTACCTGAGTTACTGCTGTTGGAATCCCCACCCGGCCAGTGGTTTTCAGTCAATCCCAGCTGCACCTTGGCATCAACTGGGAAGCTTTCAAAAAAGGCTCGTCCCAGAACCGTGAAATCAGAAGCTCTACGCTGCTGCCTGGATATTCTTTTAAAAGTGAGATAAAATTCACATAACATACAATTAACCACGTTCGAACGTACTATCCAGTAGCTTCCAGTACATTCACAAGGCAGTACAACCACCACCACTAAGACGTTTCTGAACATTTTCATCACCCCAGAGAAATCCTGTAAGATTAAGCAGTCCCTCTCCATTCCCCCTGCCCTCAGCCGCTAGCATCCGCTTTCTGTCTCGAAGGACTTGCCTATTCTGAACATTTCCTGTAAGGAGAATGATACACAATATGGTCTTCTGTGTCTAGCTTCTTTCCCGTAGCCTAATATTCTCACGGTTTGTCCACGCTGTAGCCTGTGTCACCCCTTTACAGTGAGTACTGTTCCACTGGACACACAGACCACATTTTCCTGATCTCTTAAACTGTTGATAGACATCGGGCTGTTTTCACCTTTGCTGACTCTGAGTTGCCCCGTTTGTGTACATCTGTTTGAGCACCTGTTTTCAGTTCTTCTGGATACGTGACTAGGGGAGGAACTGTAGGGTCGTGCGCTAGTTCCATTTTTCATCGAGGAAACGCCCAACTGTTTTTGACAGTGGCTGGACCACTTCGTGCGCCCACCGGACACTGACATTTTTTAAAAGTTCCCCATGGAGTACGAACGCCAGCCAGTGTTGACAAGCTCTGCCCCATAAGCAAAGATGTCCTTGTCAGCCCTCTAAACACATAATTGTTTAATTCAGTGGAGCCCCTGGACCAGTGGCAAGAGCATCAGCTTGGAACTTGACAGAAGTGCACATTCTGGGTTCCCACCGCAGACCTACTGAATCAGGAGCTCTGGACGCAGGCTGAGTCACCCCCTCTTCACGCAAGTCCCCAGGGCAACTCTATGGTTTCACAACTGATGCCCTACATACAATTTCATAACTTGCAATATTTTCACCTAACTCTGCATCTTGTTCATTTTCCCACATCATGGATCATTATGTGAAAATATAACTTCCCACTTTTATCTATGATATCCTAACACAAAACAAGCCTATGATTCACTTAACCATTCCTTCTGGGGGGGCCTTTTGGCCTTTCCCAGTTTTTCCCCAATATAAATTGCGCTCAGTGAATATTCTTGACAATAACTCTTTGCCGACCTCTCTGTATATTTCCTTTGGTTCCATTTAGAATTATAATGAGCAGATCGTAGAGTCTGCACATTTTCCTCCTTACCCTGTGCTGAGTACTTCTTCGGGTATGAGCTCTTCCCGTGGATGGAAATCCTACACGTCACGAATGAGGAAGAAGAAATGAATTACTGGTTACGTTGAGTATATAGGAAATATTGGCTTGATTGTCCTACCAAACCAGGGGGGAAATAAATACAGAGTCACATTTATTCTCTAAGACTTTTCCAGTCTCCCTCTGTTTCTTCGGTATGTATGATGCTTGAGCCAGGCATTTAAATTCTCCTCTTATTTCTTTATCCACATTGGAAGCGGGGAAACACACTCTGTCTCCTTCCCGGGAGCTGCTCAGAATCAGCAGAGGAGAGGTGCTCCGTGTGGGGAAAGCACTTTGTAAGCGCAGAGCACAGCGCAACGTGTGAGGTGTTTTTATAAGTACATTCACTGCTTTGAACAGTTCCCTCCCAGAGGTGCCCCAATGGAAATATCCTCATTTGCTTTGAGCTGACACTTTCATAAGCCTGACCTATGTGGTTTTATTTGCTCTGAATTCGTAAGTGGCCGGCTCTTTACATGTGCCTATTTGAACACACTCCTTAAATAGCTGGGCGTCAGTTCACCTCAGTTAGATTTTGTAAATAGCGCATTTCTGGCTTTATTTTCCATTTCCCGCCCCCCCCAAAAAAAAGGCCACGGATAAGGACGTGCCTCATTTTTCTATGACTGTATTTGGTTTGGAGTCCCCCCGAAAGTGTGTATGTTGCCTGTATTCTCATTTTTATACAATTTTACTCTCTTATTGGTTTATATGATCAACAGGCACAAATAAGAAAAAGGATGGGGAAAAAACAGCCAAGTAATAAGCCCTACAAACCTGGGGAGCCTACTATCGGGATATGTGAACTCTGCAGAGTTGAGTCAATGTGGAAAGCTCTTCTTTTCTTGACGGTGTGACATAAAATGTAGAAATATCTTAAGTGTAAATACCCTTCCCACTTTGTTAAATCAAAAGCCCAAATCAAGCTCTTGGCACAAGGAACATTAAAAAATATCCCAGGTATGAGAAGTAACTCACAGTTCTGCTGCAAACTTCTCTGATAACAAAAATATGAATAATTTCTTCCCCTCCCTCTTTTTGACCCCTGACCTAGGGCGTTAAGAGGAAAAGCTGACGTTCTTGGTTAAACCTTCGTGTGTTTGGTGTCCGCTCCTGTCTATGCCCTGACACACTGTTTCCACTGTATGCATCTTGATGGACGTTTCCTTTGGGGGGAGAGGTAGCAGAGAAACACACAAAGAAAACAGCACCAAGATACAGTGATGTGCTGGGTAACATACTTGATACTGCAGTTTCCTTTCTAAACCTTCAGAGCAGGTTCCCTACTTAATGGAAACTCTCAGACCAAAGCGAAAATAGGTAACAGTGTCCATTTTCACCCGCGGCTGTAAAAAGCCTCGGCTTTCCTTCTAAACGAGGAACATTTCTAGACCCGGAGAGGGGCAGTAAGCAATAATGGACTGCAGCTCCGGAAGATACCCATCCCCCATGCCACGAATAACACTTTCCCCAGTAAAGAGACGTTTTGAAAAGACTATTCTGAAGCACAGAAGAGAAGCTTTCACGGTGCTGTAATGAGCCAAAACGAAAAGGCACGGGGCTGCGAGAAACAGAGCTGCTTATCGGAGCAGGGGGCTCATCTGTCGTTTCGCTCCCTTTTCTCGCTGAAATTCTGGCTCTCCCCAAAGTGTGGAAGCTGCGACTTGCTAAGTGGGCAGCCTTGAAAGGTAAGGCTGAAAACGCCCTTTATCGGCCACAGAACGCCTGCTTCGCGACTAGGATGAAGGTCAGCCACCAGGAGAAAGGGATGCAGATCTACCTGGGACCTTGGTCCAGGACTCAAGGCTCAGCCCGCTGCCTCGATTTCAGTAGGCGAACCCTGTCCGCGTTCCCCTGTGCGTCTCCGGGGGACTCAGGGCTCGCCCGGAGGGACGTGATGTTTGCTTCAGCCCCTCGGAAGCGTCTGCTCGCCTAAGTGTCAGGAGCCTGGAGCAGAGAATCATGTGCATCCGTCCTGCTGGAGGCAGCCCTCCCAGAGCGAGCAGCCCTCGGCTCGGGAGGCTTCCGAGGCGGCGGGGGAGTCCCCGCTTGGTTTTAAACTCAGAGGGGTGGGGGGAGAGGACTGAAAAAGAAAATGAAGCCAATTTCCAACAGACCTGACAAAGGCAGGATTAGATGAAAACGGTGGTGTTTGTTTAAAAGCGGGGAGAGCGTGCCGGCTACAGCCTTGATCTCACGTTAGTTACTTGGTACCGGCTGCAGCCTGAGAAAGCCGCATCTGTTACGCAGACGGCGGGGGTCGCCAGCGCTCATGGAGGGTGTAGGAGCGCCAGGCAGAAAATGAATTAGGTCTTGGAATGCCAAACTGGAAAACCCACTGGAACCAGAGCGCGGCACGCCGGCTCCGGCAGGATGCAGACACACTAGGCGCCCGTAGAGCGTGCTTCGTGGCCGCCGCTCCTTACTCGCTATTTTTAGGCACAGCGCTGAGAAGGCACAGAGCAGGGCCGGGGGAGCGCGGCCGCCCAACAACAGGCTCATTTAGGACCAGCCCCCTTCCCATGCTCTGCAGCGGCCTCTCTGTGGGACTCGGGAATTGATTATCCACCCTCCTTGTGAATGTCAGGAATGTCGGCCATTGCGAGCACGCTACACAGGGCGACCTGTGCTCTTCGCGGGCAGAAAAGCAGAGGCTCAACTGTGCTCGGAGAGCAAAGGCCCAGGCGGACTCCGGCGGAGGCAAAGGGCTCTCAGGACGTTCCCGCCCGCCCTGCCCTAGGGGTCGGCCTGGAAAAGACTCAAGGGGCCCCCGGGCAGGGAGTGCACTGCTGAGAACGGGGTGCATGCAGGAGGCGCCAGGAGCTAGGAAGGGCTACTGGGGTCCTACACACAGGGATGGCGGGGAGTGGGGGGCACAGGTCTGCATCACATCTTGCAGCCCCCGGCGTCTGCCGGGCAGGTGGCCTCCAGCACCCTCCACTGCGGCTCACTCGCGTCCCCATTCTCACACTGCCCACCAGCACATCGGCTCAGATCCCAAGCATTTCAGCTGCCCCTGGACCAGTCTGGGCGCCACGTGGATGACATTCGCTTCCCCACCCAAGGCAAGGAAGGCGTCATCACAGTGCCGCCCTGACATTAAGGGAAAGAAAACTCGCCACCCTAATATTCTGCGGCACGTTCTCGTATTTGTGGAACTCACTTGATTAATGATGACAAATGAATCCAGCCAAGTGTCTCATCTTAGAAGGATGGGCTAGATGGCTAAATGTGTGGGTGCGCACACACACACACACACACACACACACACACACACACGCACGGCACCAAGAACTACAGCAACAAGGAAAACCCAACCAGGAGAGAGGGAACACGTGAAACATGATCCATTGGGAGGAAATATCCATTCATCAAGCTTCAAACACACAAATCCCACGAGCAGGGAAGGAAGCATTATCACAGGACCTACTGGGGAAGGAGCACCGATTCATCGAACTTTCACGGGCCCGCATGGCAACAGGTCCAGATGATACCCATCTGGCTTTGAGACACGCATCTCTACCCAAGAGGCTGATCGCAGGGCCCTGTTTTATGCTCATCCTGACGCGACCTGGTGCTGCGTGGTGGTTTCCTGGGGTGACCCCGAATGCAACATTCCCCACACGCTCTTGTTTCCAATTTGGACAGAGGAAGGTATTGACACATGAGCAAAGAAGGGAAGGTTCCTGCCGTTCCGAGCCTTCTCGAGGTTAAAAGTTAGGTGACTGAGCTGCCTGCCCGATTCCTGAGAAGGCCTCTGTATTTGTTGCAGGAATAGAAACTACATGTCTTCAACTGTCCAGATGTCTTTCTCTAGGGTGTGAGTTTCATAATCCTCTCTATCTCCTTTGCCTCCATTATAAAGTCCCAGGGGAGTTAATTCCTCTAGGGAACTGGTTCTTAAGTGGGGGGTATTTAGTAAGTATGGGGGTATTTTGGGTTTTCAACATGGCTGGAGGTTGGGGGATTGCTACTGGTA
Source organism: Stenella coeruleoalba (assembly GCF_951394435.1). Taxonomy (NCBI): domain Eukaryota; kingdom Metazoa; phylum Chordata; class Mammalia; order Artiodactyla; family Delphinidae; genus Stenella; species Stenella coeruleoalba. Next base: position 4,456,003 of record NC_137152.1, read on the forward strand.
CCTAGTGCAGAGGCCAGGGCTGCTGCTAAACATCTTACGGTGCAAAGGACAGCATGTCTGAAGCAAAGAATCACCTGGCCCCAAACGTTACCATGTCAGAGTCTATTCTAGGGTGGTTACAGATGGATACCAGGACAGGTTGAGCCCTACCTGAAATAAAAGTACCTGGACCTGGCAAACCACTAAGCAGCGTGTGGGATCTTAGTTCCCCGACTAGGGATCAAACCTGTGCCCCCTGCAGTGGAAGCACGGAGTCCTAACCACTGGACGGCCAGGGAAGTCCCAGGAAAAGTCCTTTCTGCAAGTGGCTTATTTGTTCTTATGTGCCGTACAAGCTTTGTGGAGCCCATAACCACACCAGGTCTGCACCACCTACGAGAAAACTTGGGCTCTACAGAGTGTTACAGATGTGCAAGTAAGTCCTGGGAACACAGGTGTATTAGCTGTTGCCAGGTCCATGCCTTTCCGGTGCCCGACCCCTTCCCCCTTTTCCTCTGTGCAACCCTGCCTGGAATACTGCAACTCCATCCCTGGGCACCAGGCACACTTTTAAACACATGGTAGATTTCTGAGCGTATGTGGTAATGGTCTCTGGCCTAGGACTGGCCTTTCCCTGGTGTCCCGTCTTCTAAAACACAAGAGCTGGTCTAGGAGCCCATGAACAGCAGCCTGGTCATCTTTAAAAGTGTCACTGGAAAGAACCATAATTAATAAATGTTCTCGGTATTATTGTAACTGAGCAGGACCCTATGGGGCCTTCCCGAGACAGACTCCCACCCCCCATGTCGTCCACCTGCCTCTTGTCTACAGAAAAACTTTCATCAAACAATAAATTTAATCAGAGAAGCGAGAAAATGCAGAAGCAAAGGGAAACAGTCAAAGAGGACAAAATAATAATAGTTTAGTCATTAAACAAAGTCAAAGACCCTTCGTTCCTCCTCAAGGGCTGTAGATCATATTCTGAGCCACGTTCTGTGAGCTGTTTTGTAGATACTGAAACCCCCGCCAGGTGGGAGAAGTTAGCTACAGGATGACCAGACTGTAGCCATGACATAGGCTGCCACAACTCTGAGAACTGGTGTCAAGGAAATGGGGACAAACTGATCCTGGAGCTGAAGACTAACTGTATGTAAAACAATCAAGATGACACCGGTCAGACCACCGCAGGACCAATTTCAAGATGATGGTCAGAGCTGACTGTACCACTTCTGCATGGGGCCCCCTGCCTCCCCCTGAGCACCCCTGAAACTCCCCTTTAAGAGCTCTTGCCCACTGATCAGCAGGGGGGAGTTGGCTTTTGGACATGAGTCTGCCTTCTCCCCACGTTGCCGGTCTCCAGAGTGAAGCCGACTTTCCTTGCCCCCCAACACTTGTCTCTCGAGTATGGGCTTTGGAGCAGCAGCAAGCGGCCGGACCTGAGTTTAGTAACGTTTTGTGGAATGAGGTCCTCCAGTGTTTTCAAAATACGAGATCCGGTTGGCTCACCAGGAAATGTGCGCTCACCTTATCCGAATTAGATGACCTCTCATGATGTGTCGCCTGCCATAAAGCATATGTGCATCTCTTCCAAAAAGAGCCGACCCGGGCCCCAGAGAGATCACTAGCCCATCCCCACACTCAGCAGGTCGGGAGAAGAGGGATTCAGTGAGTTCTGGGTTCCCCAAGCCCGGGAATTAGTGCAGGCTTCCGAGCCGCCAGGCAGGCATTTGGCGATGGAGGTGGGTGGTGATAGTCTCCATTAGTGAACACTTAAGTCATGAATGGGATTCTTATTTATGGAACATTAGAGATAACTGCAGTTTTCTTTAGGATTCAGGAGCGGATTGTGTCTACTTTTAGGCAATTCAGGTGCCCTCGGGCAGAGGTTTTGCAAATGCATTCACATAATCACCTTGGAGCAACTAGATCCTGTGTACTTAGGGCCCTTCCAATCACCACTTTCTATATACTTCTTATCTTCAGGCGAGGGGTGCATATAGCCATTTGTGTATTATGCTGCTTCTGCCCAAGGCTGCAAGTATTGGATTATACAAACAGACGTCGGTCCCCAAAGGCAGGGCTGACATCCTGGAATTAGATTCTGTTCCGGGGCCACTCAGGAAAACCATGTACTAGACCTGAGACGATGGAGCTTCTAAGGAAAGGGGACCACTTCCACACCACCAGTACCATTAGCTGTCTGACTCACAGGGGAAGGAACCACCTGTGCTCTTTAGTTGTCCTACAAATTCCGCCTGTTCCATCTTTAGTTGGAGTCTGACTGCAGGCCGTTATTTCCTCATCGACAATAATACAGACTTGCCTCCTGGTGGGCTGTCAAAGTCCTACTCGGTGCATTTTCTGTCCCCACGCTGTCCCAGTTACCCTGACTTCTGGGAACAACGTGTATGTCAGGTCAGTGCTTCGTGTCTGCAAAGCGCAGAGTGAAAACAAGCTGAGTGTGCCACCTGGGTGCACATGCCTCTCGTGTCTGACAATACCAAGAGTATCAGAGAACATCTTTGTGAGCCCACACCACACAGAGATGCAAGGATGGGTGAGATGCACAGACACAGAGTCAGGGAAAGAACTGAAGGCAAGACTCAGAGGCACAACTAACCCAGGGCGATGGTTTCACCGAGTCTTCCGCAGACACTCACCAGGGCCCCAGGTCTCTTAAATGTCATTGTTGGTGGCAATCATGCAAAATAGAATGCACGACATTATATTTTTCATGATCGCCACCAACTACGACATGTAAACCCCCTCTCAGAGACGCATGCCATGGCGACGAGCATCCTTTCTTCCACCAATTTGCACGTCTTATTAGAGAGTAATTCATTACTTCTGGTTTGATCTGAGTCAACTGGTGATAACTCAGAAGGGTTTTTTCCTCTTACAGTCACTATTACCTAATTTTAGAGACAGCCTTTTCCCCATAGGCACCTGCTTAAATTAGTAAATCAAACAATGCTGCGTTACCTGTGGTTTTATTTTGCTTTTAAGATTCCTCCATTCTGCAAATGCTTTACATATGGGTAAGAAAATGCATTAGCTAATTTCCTTCCTACCCAGAGATGCGTTTCCAAGGGATTTTCCATTTCGATATTTGAACCTTCCTCTTCAAATCATAGTTTCTTTTCTAATGTTTTTCATTTTCATAGAAATCGACATGCCTTGCACCTTCATTGCATTATCGCCCAGGATGGTGTTCCCATCTTACACACAGCTCGTAGGTCGGATACGTCTTCCCATGGAACCGTAATCATTAGGTAACTTGATTGTCAAAAAAAGTTCGCTTTCATTCCTTAATGTTGCCAACCTGAGTTTTAAGTTAGTTTTCCCTCAATTTATTAACTTGGAACAAGAAATGATTAATATGTCAAATGCTTGCATCTCAGTATGGTTCCATCACTCCTTCCTGTTCCTGCCCCTACCAGCAAAGAAAAGATCCCAGCAACTTTGTAAGGAAGATGTTTTCTATGTAGCGACAAAACGGCAGCAGCATCTGTGATAAACAGACGCGGGTCTACGGCCAGGCGTCCGTATAGCTCTGCTTTCTTACCCACCGTACACGTCTCTCTTTCAAGTTAATGGGACTCTTTCTCTTTCACTCCCATCACATGGAACCGGACATGCCTGGTTCACTGTCCTCTGGGGATGTCCAGATTCTTTCTCTAGAAATCTCATCCCTCCTTTAAGGTCTCAACCAGATCCAACCACCTCCATGAATACGCACTGCCCTGCCCCCTGCTTTTCTAAAACCCTGTAACATTTATGGCGCACGCGACTAGTTGAGTCAACTCAAGGCCGTTTCACTTTTCACTGCCTTCTTCAATAACTATTTATTAATCATCTACTATGTGCCCAACAAAACGCTTGGCCCCTGGGACATGACAGTAGAAGAGACGTGCTCAGGGCCTCAGTCTTGGAGTTTTAAGAAACTTGATGCAGAAACAGACATTCAGCGGAGAAACATACAAGGCATTTATTTATTAATAGGGTGATTCCCACGTCGAGAATAGTACATCTGTACAAGACACACTATAAGAAGCTATATGGCTTCTCTGAGTGAAATTCCCAGCAGGTGCTCGAAAGAAAGAAAAGAGAAAGAAAGAAGGGAAGAACTAATGAAAGAAACAAAAGGAAAGAAAGAATAAGACACGGTCTGGGTGAACACTTCCTGTTACTGTGTACAGACTCTGGTTCCTTTTGTCTGAAACAGCACCCACCTTCCTGGGGAGTCCTGCTGTCAGAAGACCTAGCTCTGATTTTAAATATTTCAAACATTCTTTGCCACTTCGAGCACCTGCACCTTATAGCCTTCCAAGCAGGACAGGAGTGTGCAGGCTTCTGGACACCAGGTTAGAGCATCCAATCCACTAAACGCTGGGCATCCCTCACCTGCCCACCTGTGCACCTTTACTGCTGCTTTCTTCTGGAGCCTGCATGCACTCACATCCATCTTATTGCTGGGACTCGTTCCTAAGCATCTTAGAAAACATTCTACCACCGCCTCCTACACCTCGTTAAGTCAACGGAAAACTGTTATATTCCTTTTAAAACCCATGTTTTTCTCAACTTCCTCCTCTGTCCTGTGATGGGGGGCACTTCCAACAGACTCTCTATTCCGTCTCATCCCATCTCTCTCTCTGTCACGGATTCACACTGGAAGATGACGACAATGGTCCATCGCCATGTCACTGGTTAATTTTTGTACAGCTTACCTGGTTTATATGACGTCCTCTCAGTAGACAGAGCTCAGAAACGATGTGGTGGGCGCTCGAGTACCCATGCATGAATCCACCAACATGTCGTCAGAATCCGGAATAGCCTAAAACGAAATGCAACGTGAATTATGACAAGAGAACGTACAACTCCTTGCTCTGGCCTCAAATGAACATGTGGCCTTTCAACCTTGGGCTGGTGTCTAGATATAAACTGAAGCACCTCCGTGTCTCGTACTGGTAGCTGTGAGCATTGGCACAGATCACCTAGCAAAATGTATTGCGGGGCAAACTGTTTAGTTAGAGAGCTGGGGAAGAAACAAAGTATGTCTCGTGGTTGCAGAGAATGTCCCCATTTCGTGATCTGTTATTGTCATATTCGGTTTTGCTTTTTGTGCTGTGGAATGTTATTATTTTCTAAGATGCTGTGGAACTAGCGCTGAATCCAATCCAAATGATGCAACCGAAGGGGAGCAGAACGTGCCACCCCAAGATGTGAGTGTAGGGGTTCAGGATGTGCTGCCCGCAAATGTACCAGCAGGGGTTCAGGACGTACCATCCCAAAATACGCCACTTTGGTATATTGATGATTTTGAGCTACAAGCTCTTGGAAAGTAGCAAATGCAGGGAGAAGCTTTCTCTAAACCCCCCTTTATCTCCTAAAGACAGATCCTCCCAAAGGAACCCAGGTGTCATCAGTCCCCTCATGGGAGTGTCATCAACCTGGCAGACTTGACTCCCAGCACAGGACAGGAGTCTAGAGACATAGTTATGTACGCCTGCAGCATAGAGAGGAGAGATGCAGACACTGAGGTGTGGTCCACACCACACCCAGACACACTTCATCACAAACAGTCCCCCCTCCCATCCATCCTTCCAACGCCCCATCATCTCTCCTAAAACACACTGACTCTCCCCAAAGAGGCTCATGTCCCACCTCGCCTTCCCCAAAAGCTGCCTGGGGGAGCTGCCCATTTGCCCCTGCGTATCCCCCATGTGCACATGAGCCAGGCAGGAAACGAACTTCTGTGTGTTTCTCTCTCATTAAGCTGTCTTTTATTTCAGGGGTCTCAGAAAAGAACTCGGAAGGGTGGAGGGAAAATTATTTGTCCTCTGCTACGCAATCCTTCATGTAACTGTAGGCGATTATTTTTCCCTGAAACTCTTTTACACAATTTTCTCATGTTTATAGCATAATAACCTGAGAGTAAGACTTGGAACATCATTATTTCTTATTTGCCGAGAACGGAACAGTATGGTCATCAATGACTTTCTTCTCACGACTAATTTTCCTTGATACTTGAACTTATTATATACTTACTGGTCAGTTGTTTGCTTTCATTTTAATCATTGGACTCAAGCAGATTTTCTGTAGTTATTGCCAAAAGCTTGGGAAAAGTTACATTTATAAATCTTGAAGCAGACTAATGTTTTCTACACTTTGGCCACTCTGGTTTTGTTCCTAAAGCTTGTGCTTATGAGAGAAAAAGAAACAAACAAAACTAATTTATATGTAGCCTCAAATGTTTACTTATCCTACTTCATAGGCAAAGAATTAAACCTTCATTCTACAAATACTCAGTGAGCACCAACTCTGTGTTCTAAGCGCTGGGGAGGGGGCAGGACAGATAAAGTTGCTCTTAGGAAGCCTAGTCACTATAGCAGGAGCGAGCAACCAACAAACCAACAGGTACATGAACAAAATAATTTACGTTACATGTGTTTAGTGTGAGAGGGAGTGTGAAACATAGAAATGGAATGAGTCACACGGGTGAGGGGACTAAGAATGACGCTAAGTTGGCAGATAGAGAAACACTTCTGGACAAGCGGTCAGGGAAGGTTTCCCTGGAGAGAGGACACCTAAGCTGTCTTCATGAGGAGAGGCACCAGGTGGAAGCAGAGCCTGGGGAAGGCAGTCGTGTTTGTCAACAGAAGAGAAGAAAGGATGGTAAGGTCGGAGGCTACTGAGCCAGGGAGGTAGAAAGGCAGCCGGCTCAAGAGGTGGGCAGGGTAGGGGGGGCCACGCGGAGCCCTGGGGTCTTGAGAACGAGTTTGCCTTGTGTACGGGGTGGAATGAGAGGCTGCTGGAGGGGTCGCCCAGATCACTCAGTCTGCAGTGTGAGCACATTGTGGCAGGGAAAGCACAGCTGGAAGCGAGACACAGATGAGCCCAGCAAGGCTGAGCGATGAAGGATGTAGTTTTATCTCCATGTCACCCTACCTGTTCTTCTCGTCTGCATCGCTGCTGTGAAGGACCACCCCCTAGAGAAAGGGCCACTTGCAGCTTACATGCTCACTTGGACCGTGGCCAGGCTGGACCGCAGAGATTGTTAGGAGTAATATCAGACTAATTAGCGGAGAATGACGGACTTGGGAAGCCTTAAACCCCAGACACATCAGTACTGGTTAGAAAGAAAGCAAAATTGGCCGGACCTTAAAAATACTGTTGGATACCATGTGACCCCAGTGTGTAGGTAGCTTCTCTCCTTCCCCTGACCTACTTGTATCTACTGCACTCGCTGTTAGCATCCCTACCGTCCACCGCCTCACCAGGAACTTGGGGGCGTGACCAGCATCGAAAGAAAAAAGTATGAAATATGAGGTTCTGAGTCCCAGCAGGGAAGAACCTAGCTGCTAGAGGTTCTACAGAAGCTGTGGCTTAAAGGGCATATTTATATTCATATAGGATTCACATCATTGTATTTCTCCCTGTTCTTCAGCTGGAGTCCTTTGTTAAGAACGGTGAAGGACCTCAGATGTTAGTGTGGTTCCATTCCAACTAGCCAGCCTACCAGAGCTTCACAGATGATGGCAGAAGACAAGAGACTCCTGGGTCAGAGGCAAAAGATTGTCTGTTCTCACAGTGACAGCAGGAAGCAGAGTAGCAGCGTTCGTGCTGGTCCCCACAGGAAACATGAAGAGGGCTGGGTGATGCCTGCACACACAGTGGATTGTGTGACGGGAGAGGGACCCTGTGCTTAGGGAATGTGATAATAGGCCAGAACACTGATAATAGGCCATACACCTGTCTGACTGTAACAACAGAGGAAGACATTGTCTTTATTAAATGGGGATTGTAATAAGCAATAAATAAAGCAAACCTGACATTTGCTTTAGAGGAAGACCCTGTCTATCTTCCAAAGCTGTTAGCTATACTAACATCTGAGCAGGACCCTGTGGGGCTCCTGGGCACAAAACCCTTTTCCTGTCCCCCATTTCTTATTTTCAGGATAAAGGTTTCAGCCTCCTAGATCTCCCTGAGTTCCAAAGGGCAGATTCAAACAGTTACTAATCAGGGGAGGGAGGGGATGCAGAAACAAGAGAGGAGCAGTCAAGACACAACAGCACAGCCTTGGGACAGGTCCTGGTTCCTCCTCAAGGAATATACATAACAATATCTTTGAGTTCTTCTGCAAGAACTAAAGCTCCCACCCAGGTGGAGGATGGCAACTTTAGGTTGAGAACAAGATTCCTGGAACACTGCCCTGTTACCTCACCACCAACCAATCAGAGGAAGGTCACATGCCCTGCAGCCCTCACCCCAAATTTTGCAGATAAAAACTTTTCCCCCAAAACCATCATGGAGTTGGGGGTTTTGAGCACGAGCTACCCGTTCTCCTTGCTTGGCCCTGCAATAAACCTTTCTCTGCTCCAAACTGCAACATTTGGTTTGCTTGGCCTCACTGGCACACAAACTTGTGTTTGGTAACACATCCTTGAAAAGATAGCTCAGAATAAAGGCCGTCAGTACCTCTGCTTGCAGTTGATGCAGAAATGCAAGAGATCCCAGATGAATTGTCTCCCCACACCTTTTTAATGTGACTTATTGAATAAGAAAATTATGTAAAGGTATAATAGAGCCTAGAATATGTCAAAAACTGAGACATAATGACTCTTCAGTCCCCATGAAAAATGGGGTGAGAAACTCCCCATGGGTCGGTCTCCTTCCTCAACATTAGAGCTTTACTATTCCCAACAGCAGGTTTCACTGCTGCTTTAGAGCTTTCCAGTACGATCCTAAAAGAAAATTGATGTTCAGACATCTTAGGAACTTTCAACAGTGAGTCGTCTTGACCACCTGAATTATGAAGTTAATTGCTACTATAACCTCTCTGAAAAGAAGTGAAGCTCAGTGATTCAACATCATTAGCAATCCCAAGTCAATGTCTTATTCATTGTGTGAGTGCCAGCTTTGTAGACCGTAAGAAGCCCTGAATGGCAGGCTATTATTGTCTATCAACTGTGACACTTTTTATATCATTAGAGATGCCTAAGGGATGGAAATTGATGGTAGTTTGCTTTAATTAGGTTCAGAGAGCGTGTCTGTGCGCATGCACGTATGTGTGTTGATGAGCAGTAATTTTCAGCGAGTCCCTTTGTTATGACTGATATTTTGGACTAAAGTTATTACTTAAGAGCGATCAAGTTATGGATGGAAAAGAACGAATAAAAAGAAAGATCCAAAGTTTCCTGGACAAAATGGTAAAACACACTCAAGTGCTTCCTCCACCAAATTGTTTTTAATTTTTCTACCCAGGTAGTTCCCACCAATCTATTAGCTCAACTCTCCTACTTCGGGCATACAGAATTGAGTAAAGAATTCACTTCAAAACACGTTATATTTTGTAGTTTACATCTGGCAGAATCACTGGAGCACCCAAGTCTTTCTAGATTCTGTACTGATATGTGTATGTTTGTAATCAAAGACCAAATAAGACAGAGAGAGAGAGAGAGAGAGAGAGACAGAGAGAGACAGAGACAGAGATAGAGAGAGAGAGAAATTAAAGAGGACAGGAAGCCATATCACTCAATCATTCCAAAGTTATTCACCTCATCTGAGCTTTCTGGAACAAAGCAGAGATCTTATAAATGGGTGAGATGTGACTAGTGTAAAGGATGTATTCCTCCAGATTGTTGCAAATGTCCACCGTGTAGCTCTGTCAGGTACATAGCAGATGGTATAATCTCTGGTGCTTTTGAGAGAAACAATTTGAACTCTGTTGGTTTAGGGAAATAATTTTCAACCTAAATGAGGAATTAACTATGGAGGAGGAAAAAAATTAAATTGTTGAAATGTTAAAAGAATTTTGCTAAAAATAAAGGAAACAGAACTTGATAAATTAAGAGACTGCAGTTAGAGTCTCCCTAAAGGTTATCTGAGTGACCACCTTCTTCATGGTGGTCATCATACACAATAAATTGCACATTATTGGTGATGAGACCAAATTATAAAAGGAATTCACTAGACTGTATGCAACTGAAAATTTGATTAAAACTCATCTGTCTTTGGCTCCTGAGTGAGAACTCAAAGTGTCAGTTCTTCAAGCGGCTGTTAGCTGCTCTACACAGCCCGCAATGATCTCTGCCCCTGCTTTTCACACCCTTATATACATCTTCCCTGCACTGTTTCACGGTGGGCTTGTTTGACCAATAGGACACTACTGTTCACACAGTGATGGTGCCTGATTCCCAAGGTCATAAAGTGCATTATGGTTTCTGTCTTGCTCTCTGTCTTGGTTCACTCATGCTGAAGAAAGCCAGCAGCTGCTATGTAAGGACACTCAGGCAGCCCCATGGGGAAGGCAGCATGTCAAGGATCTGAAACCTTCTCCTAGCAGACAGTAAGGAACTGTGACCTCCAGCCAACAGCCGTGCAAATCAGTGTATTCCCAGCTGACATCATCAGATACCCTGATCTAGAAATACCGAGCTCAGCCACTCCAAGGTTACCGAGCCACAGAGACCGTGAGAAAATGAACACGTGTGACTGTAAGCCACTCCACTTTGCGTTGCTTTGTGACACTGCGGTAGATAACTCAGTGACATAATCACCAACACCATCCTCTACGTTAGGAACAAGATAAAAATATTGAGACTGAAAAAAAAAAAAATATTGAGACTGAAACCAAGCAGGACCCTTTGGGGCCTTCTTGGGGACAGACGACCCCTTGTGTCTCCAAACCCTTGTTTGTAGAAAAGCTTTAGTCTCTGAGGCCTTCTCTGAGTTCCAAAGAGCAAATTTAATCAGAGAAGTGAGAAAATGAAGAAGCAAAGGAAAACAGTCAAGCTAGAGAAAATAATAGTTTAGCCACTAAACAAAGTCAAGGACCTTTAGTTCTTCCTCAGGGTTACAGATCATATTCTGAGCCCCGTCCTTTGAGCTGTTTTGCAGATACTGAAAGCCCCACCAGGTGGAAGAAGTTACCTGCGTGCTGCCCACCAGGACACAGACCCCAGACCAGCTGGAACCCAAAGGTTGATGATGCTGACTCCCGATGACCTCACCACCAACCAATCAGAAGAGTGCCCACCAGCTGATCACACAGCCCGCAACCCCCCTCCCTCACCCTGCCTTTAAAAACCTTTTCCTGAAAGCCATCAGGAGAGCTTGGGCCTTTTAAACACCAACTACCTGACTCCTTGGCTGGCGCCTGCAATAAACACGGCACTTGCCTTCACCACGACCTGGTGTCAGGAGATTGGCTTTACTGCACGCGGGCGAGCGGACACAAGTCTGGTTCAGTAACGAGACGATGGCTTAGATGAGAAGTATTCAGTACTTCACACATTAGTTGACGTTGGTGGTCAGTGAAACTGGTGTCAATGACATTGACAGTGAGACTACTGTACTCGTCATGTGTGCACAATTCATCAGTTGGTGTAACCCCACGCTTGCAGATATTAGAGCCAATGTATTACAATGCAGAATCTTTCCAAATGGCAGTAACAGTGGATACTTTATTTTTTCATTATTCTCACATGTCCACATTCACACTTGAGAAAAAGATAATCAAATTTTGTCTGAATTAGACAAGCTGATTCTAAGATTCACAGGAGGGGGGTGGGGAAACATGCAAAAAAGCCAGTAAGATTCAGGAAAAGAAAGTTAATTAAGGGGGAAAATGAAATGGAAGATATGAAAATCATATTTTATGATTTTCCTCGCAGATATGAAATCATATTTTAAAGCAATAGTTATTAAACAGTTTGTTTCTGGCCCATGGGATACGACAAGAATATTTATTGCATGATTATTCATAGCAATACAAGTTTGAAAGTAATTTAAAATGTCCATCAATAGAATAATGGTGAAGAAAATTATGGTATACCCATTCAATAAAATGCCATGCAAGCATTTAAAAAATAAAGCATGTCAGTATGATTATGGAGCAATCTCCAAGTGACCAGTTTATGTGGCTAAAATAAGATGTAAAACAGATGACCCGGAGACGTGCTATGTGGTTAACTGTAAAACTTTACTCTTGTTCCTATAACAGATTTTCAGTTCACCATGATGATTCTTTACTATGACATTTCATTCTTATTTACCTAAGGGACTTAGAGGAAGTGTAGACTCATGAGGTGATAGTTTTAGTGGTTCAAATAGACCTAAGTCTTTTAGAAAAAATTCATAACACACTTGGCTGAACTTGCAAAATAAATAAGGTATTTTAAGATCAATGACCTCTTGATATTCAAGACACCGTTGAAGATTTTTTAAGGTCTTTATTTCTTTATGTTCAAACACATTACTAAACCAAAAGATGAATAATACATTTTGCTATCAAAGAAGCCTTGGAATAAACAGGGTAAGACGCTATGTATTTCATTTCTCAAAATGTCTTGGGAAGACAGAAATAGAAATTGAACATATGTTGATTTTTTAAAAAATCGTTATTTTTATTCCATCAAAGATTTTTAAGAATTGGGCTTTAAAACTATGATCCACAAATTATTTATAGTCCATTCATTAATATGATTTTAGGAATAACTATTTCTTAATTAGTTTCTCAAGAAAGATGAAATGGATACCTATTTGAAGAGTGCTATACAGAAGACTAGGGGTTTTTTGGGGGTTTTTTGGGGTTTTTTTTGGTAAAGTCTCTGAAATCCTAACAGAGGGGAGCTACTTAATTAAAAAGTTGCTCCACTGAAAAACTGGAATTCAGTAAGAGGTAGTATATTCTATACATACTGCAGATGCAAAAACACGTCTGGCATCTGTAACAGCCAGACAGTTGATTAAACTCTCTTCTCCCTGATTCTAGTCTAAGTCAGAACTTCGAAACAATCCTCCCCACTCTGCCTCTCAAAGGGTTAAATGACAAACTTCCATTTATTAGATTTCCCGATGCTAGCAAATCATGGTAAATCTGTATTCCCTACTATTTTTATCTAATGGGAGAAAAGTCTTAATCCTCATTAGAGGAAAAATAAAAGAAAACAGCCACCATAACTAACAGTCCCTAACATTAGCTCTTTCAGGTAAATTTGGTTAATATATGTAAAAACTGGCTCTGAGCCGTAATTAGAAACAGAAAGTATTTGTTTGTCGGCCTCTCCCCTACAAACTTTAAAAAGTTTCCTTCTTTTCTCCTCTGAAATGTTTCCGCTCTCAATGGGAGTGCTGTTTCCTACCACTTCAACTTGATTTTCCACTATTAGGTGAAGGATGCTCAGACAGCATCACATGAATTTCGGTGGCACTAAATTCTACCTAATTCAGCAAGCAGGCCTCTGCTAATGAGGCCGCACATGACAGTGACGGCAAGCCCGCCTCTAAGTGTGGCTGATCGATGCTCATCGCTCAGGCGGCTCTGGTGGTCAATTACGCGGGCTTCTGAGCAAGGCCCTGGGTTCCTTTCCATTAACGACCCAGACCTGCCTAAAGTCACAAGGCGCGCTTGCCCTGGCATCTCTCCCTCTGTGCCCTGTCGGTCTTTGCCAGGAACCCCCGTGGGGCGTGGCAGGGGAAGCATGCTCCCGGCAGCCACTTCCACATGGCCCCTGCCTTCCGGCTGGGAGCTGACGGAGGGGGAGGTCGAGAGGCAGACAGAGCCAGCGCAGACCTGCTGTTTGACCCCAGGACGCGAGCCTTGTTTGCTGAGGCCCCAGGGAATGAGTACAAGGAGCTGAATTTCACATAATCCCTCTCTGCACTTGCTGAGAAAGGAAAGTGTGTGAGATGCCCACACGATGTCCTTTCCTTCCTGGCCACCGTCCTCCACAAAAAGCCCTACACGCACACTGCCTTTGGGCCCAGATACCACCTAGGCCAAGGGCTTCAAAAGTCAGCCCTCTGTTACGTGGTCGAAACTGGTGTCTCCCAGAAGACTGTCACGATGTCCCAGCCCACACTCCTCTACGGGAACCAATGCAAAGAAACGTCGTCATTAACCAAAGGAAATATGTTGCTGCCCTCACAGATACAGAAGTAATTACTGCTGGTCGGGACAAGGCGGGGTCTTGGGAAGGACGGGGTGGGGGGGGAAGAAGGAAAAAAAGGACATGCTGATGGGTGGGAAGTGTCATTGTTTATTTAAGTTGTTTATTTACTTTGCCAAGAAAGAAGAGAGATGTGGTGGCCCGTCCAGTGCCTTGCGCATTATGACAGGCGACTTTCTCCATAAGAACTAATTCATTCTCTTCTGGGCATTGGCATCCTGAGTCCCCCCAGAGGGTCTCTTTTCGACAACAGAAGACACCCTGGTCTGAATCACCTCCTGCTGTAGCTTGGCGTGCGCCTCTTCGTAAGTAATTTCAAATACGCAGAAGCTCTTTTCTGCGGCCGCAATTAATTACACCCGTTAGTAGCTGGTGCTGTGTGTTTCCTGGTGGTGATCTGATTTCAAAGTGAGGGGAAAGCAGCGATTTGGTGGCCACTGGGGAGAGGGCATGGCATAAGAAGGAAAAAGACATGGGAGCAAGTGGAGCGTGCTAAGTTGGGGTGAGGGCAACACTGGGTGGCACGGATGCGCTACTTCCTTGTCCTCAGACTCTGACGACGAACAGATCAGGAACGAGCGGCTCAAGCAGGACTGTCCGCAGGCGTGTTTGCGTATGTTTACTTCCCTGGTAGTACTGCGCTCGACAAGCACAGCCATTGGTCTGTGCTTCACGTCTTCCCTTTACTATACAAAAGCCCTCCGGCCCCCACTGTGATCACAGGACGGAGGCCAACGACGGTACACGCTGTACAGGCAGAGACTGCGCCTCAGAGAGCGCGAGCGGATACACCACCCTCCTCCAGCCTCCGAGCTGACGTGAGACACTCCAGCCTCACGGCACCTGACTTCCCTCCTGTGTAAAAGGGGCCTCAGAATGCCAGCTGGACAAAGGACTATGCTCCCCACTTCACTCGTGGGGAAACCGAGACTGGAGGAGGGGACAGGCGGCGAGACATCTGTTATGTCCTCTTGCAGGGGGGATCCTTACAGAAACGAAGTGGAAAATGGAGGCAAAGACGAAACAAAGATGAAACGCATTTTTCGGTTTTTAGGCAAAAAGGACAGCACGCCGCCCACCTCATCATCCCTTCACGTCAGCCAAGGGGAGCATGGGAAGAAAGGCAGGTGAGGGACCACAGGAGGACAAAGTGGTGGCCCTCTTTGGAAGACTGCCTTAGGGGAATCCAACCTCATGCCGAATTTCTCTCTTAGCAACAGGATAATTCCTAAAATTCTGATACAAGATTTACATTTGTCCGAGTTTGACGCATGTCTTCACTGGCCAAGGAGACGGTACGATCCTGGTTTACGCTGCTGAGGGATTTACATGCTAGGAGATAAGAGAAATAGGCTGGGGCGTCTGAGATCCATAGATGAACAGTCTCCACCGATCAATCGACCAGATAATTGCACAACCCTTCACACCTCCTCGCGGAGCCATGGCTTAGAGGGAGACAAGACTGACTTTCTTTTGGGCCATCTTAATGATATCTGCGAGAATTAATGCGGGGGAATGCGTTCATTATTTCAATATTGTAATTCGTATTTCTTCATTGATTATTTTGATGTGAGAGATTTGTCTGAAACGACGTGATCCCAAAGGCTCCAGAATTAATGACACCCAGAGGAGTGTCAAGAACGCTGTGAGCTGCAGGAAATGGTCACATGCACACATCAGGGAGGCTGCACACACGTGTGTATACAGACCACGGCTGGTAATCAGGGCAAATTCAGACAATCTGATGCTTCCTCACAGTATGGGGGCCCTTTTCGCTTGGAGTTTATCCATCTGACTGAAGTTCTCTCCCCGCTGGAAGGCTCCAGGGAAGGGAGAGCAAATCTGGAATCGGCAGACATGGTTGTGTGCTGTGTTTTTCGTTGAGGTCTTAGAAAAGACATTTAACTTCACAGCGGCTGAATTTTCCCACCTTTCAAGACGGGATCATTGTTTCCGTCTGTCTAACCTCATGGTGTCTGTTAAATGGGGAAAAAACGGTGCCCGGATAAGTCTTTAGTATGTGGGGCTGTCCTGGGCATTGTGGGATGTTTGTTTTATTTTATTTTTCATTCTGTTTTACCTGGGTAAACATGCACAGGCATCTTTTTATTTAGTTGGTGTACTGTTGCTGTACAATATTACGTAAGTTACAAGTGTACCATATAGCGATTCACAATTTTTAAAGATTATACTCCATTTATAGTTATTATAGAACATTGGCTACATTCCCCTTGTTGTACAATATGTCCTTGTAGCTCATTTATTTTATACATAATATCCAGTTTGTACCTCTTAATCTCCTACCCCTATGTTGCCCCTCCTCCCCTGCCCACCGGTAACGACTACTTTGTTCTGTGTATCTACGAGTCTGTTTCTTTATGATATTCACTAGTTCGTTGTATTTTTTAGATTCCATAAATGCCCTCTGGGGGATAAAACTGTCCCCAGTTGAGAACCACTGCTTTAATTCAACCAGCGTTTCCTGTGCATTTACCACGCGGAACAGGCAGAGCGGAAGCAAAAGCGGATTTTCTTCCTGCCCTCACTGTGCAACGAGGTGCTGGGGAGAGAGAGGCATGACCCTGAATCATCACCACAGTTTTTGTGGTTCTTTTCTCGAATGTGTGTCTCCCTCCCCAAGCTTCCAGCAGCCACACCCTCTTCCCCGAACTGGGGGCATCTCGAGAGTCACCTAGGCAGGAATTTACGGTAGATTTCAGGTCGGGAGGGGAGCAGCGAGAGAGAGAAACACGTGCAGGCTGAAGCCCAGGTAGCATGAGTCCTGGATCTATGCGTGTGTGGTCAGGCTGGAGCAATGGCCAGGGAGAAGGGAGAGGCCCAAGAATCCAGTGCGGGCGGGGGTGGGGGCGGGGTGGGGCGGGGCCGGGGGTGGGGTGGGGCGGGGCCTTCTTCAGGCTGAAATTCCCCTGAGGCATCTAAGTGGATTATGCTGATTAGGCAGGAGAGTGTACAGTCTTGGGAGTTCTCCGGAGAGACGGGCTGGGACACACGGACATAGGATTCTGTTGGGAGGCAAAGGGTATGAGGACGCGCTCCACAAACCAGGAGACACAGCGCCGGGCTCTGAGAACGCCGAGAGTTACTGGCCACGAGGACGACGACCACCAGGCGATGAAGGGTGAGATGGAGCCGCTGGAAAGGTGGCCCATGGCAGGTTTCCGTATTTGTTTTTTTCTTGAACAGCCTAGATCATCTTTGTATAGCTATGCTCAAGTGCTGTTTTCACTCAAGAATCCCTAAAGGACATTGTCATTGTGTGTGTTTGTTTCTGGTTTGCTTTCACGTGTTTTGCTGTCCATCTAATTCCTCAGAGAGGTCATTCCATCAATGGTTAACGGTGTGCGGGCAGAATAACCCTTAGGACCCAGCTCCGTGACCCCTACGTTGGCGCTCTGTGCCTGCTTTCTTAGGTGTGGGGTAATTGCAACATAATAAGACCATGCATGGATGCCACTGTCTTACTCTTTTCCCTGATAATCAAAGCACCCACCTCAATGACATGGCTCACTGAATTACCTGTAAGTCAAAATTTAGTTTTCAGTGTCTCACCATCGGTGCTGTGTCTGAGTTTCTCACTTGCATTTGCAAGAGAAATTGTGTCCCTGTTTCTGTGGATTTTGAAATTGAAAGAAGAGGATTTGGGGCATAGTGGATTTTTTTTTTTTTTTTTTAATGCTGGGATAAAGCATTTTATTCAGGCTACGTTGAGAGATTCCTCACCTGGCTCTCTGAGAGGTATTTCTTTTTGTGGCTGTGTTCCAATAAAACTTTATTTACAAGACGGGACTATGGTGGATTTGGCACATGGGCAGTAGTTTGCTGGGCCCTGGTCCAGGTGAGTGGTTGTCAGACATTATCACGCATGGGAGTCATTCAGGGGACTTGTGGAAACCCTCCCTGCTGGCCCCCCGCCAGAGGCTCTGATTCAGCAGGCTGGGGGTCGGGTGGAATAACGTGTGTTTCTAACAACCTCCCAGGAGATGCTGATGCTGCTGGACCCAGGACCCCACTTGGGAACGAGCCACATTTACAGAGGCGGATAGTAAGACCAGATAGAAGGAAAAACCGCATATGCAGTCACACAGCTGGTGAAGGGCAACGCTCGGAACCTGGCTGTCCTGGCTCCCGGCATTGCTACATGGGGGTTTTTAGTGTGTGGATACAGGTAGCGAAGGTGTGGTGGGTAAGGGCTTGTTTTGGGGGCAGACATGTGACATCTCCCTCCAGGACGACAAGCACACGGGAGCCCCACCCTGGAGGAATGGCGGCGGCCGGCTCGAAGGTCAGAGGGGACTCCCCGGGGCACGCCATCGCAGGACGGTGCTCAGCATCTGTCCTCATCTCTATGCAAGAGGACAGATTACTCCAAGCGATCCCCCGATGGGCTGGAGTTTCCTATCGCCGTATGCAGATAGATGGAAATATATGCGTCTCTATTATAGATGCCGGGAAGCATTTGTTCGCCACGAGAGACAAGTAAAAGTGACTAAACTGGAGTATGGAAAAACATGTTCATGGAGCGTATTAGCCAAAAAGATGGTACCCGTTACATTTACAAAAAGGATATCTGGTTAAAAAAAGAAAAAAAAAGACAAGACAAAAGACGGACATCCCGTAAATGAGGAGCAGAGTCTAGCAGAGGTGTTTTTAGAGGCAGGATGATCTGTCCCTGACATCCCCTCACTTATTAGCACTGTGACCATGGATCTGGGTCCCAGCCCCCTCATGTTGCAAAGATGAAGAGTTCTACCTTAGCAGGCTTTATAAGCATTAAATGGATAATATGTATCAGGGTATCTAACAGTATATGGCAAGCATGTGATTCATGCCCAGGGGAGTCTAGGCTTTCATCAGAAAATGTTTCAACTATTCATGTTTCTACTCTCACGTCTGAAGAATAGAGGGGGATACCCCCACGTGCTATAAAATATTGTTCACACCTTGGCAAAACTTTAGGCATCGTCTCTATTAGAGAACCTATAAAAAGCTCATAAACATGAAACTGGAGCCTGCAGGAGTGTATATTTTATTCTGTGCTTTTGATGTGTGCCTGCAGGAAATGACCCTTTATATGCAGAAGGCGGCACCACATTTATGCTCTGATTCTGATGCCTGGATGGGGGAAACAGAGCTACCGTTGGCCTGACGTAATTCCTTCCCCGTTCCCCTTCTCTTTCATCCAAAATTGTCAAAAAAGGGAGCATTATAGTAACTACTGTGGGATCCAAGCAGGTTTATGTTCATTATTTTAGTTCGGCATTGACGATGGTTCTCCTGGCTGATAGAAATTGGTCCAGTTAAAGTCATTGAAAACATGCATGGAAACTTTTGTACCCTCGGGATAAACTTACAATTTAAATAGTGCACTGAGTCTGCAAGCATGTTTGAAGTGCCTTGTAGTTTTCAGTGCTCAAGTCCAAGGTCACGAAGATGAACAAGAAAAATTCCCTATCCCCGAAGAGAATCTGGCTGTGGAGCTATACCTGGAAACAAATCACAGCAAAGCAGGGTGAAAAGAACTATCCTCCCCAGAGGCGGCCGCATGAGAACAACTCCTCGGCGGTTGAGTGGACAGTCACCTGCTGGACATGTGTGTTTGGCATTAGGGACGTGAAGAGACTTGAGACTAGAAGCTGTGTGCATGACCCCATAACCTGTGGCCAAGCCGGACGCAACAGTGGCCACTGCGCCTTCCCCATTCCCAGGCTGGACTCCCCTTTGAACCAGGGTGTTGGCCCATTTGCCTGACGCCACTGTGAAACGTCTCTTCCGGCAAAACTATGAACCCCTGTCTCTTACTCTCTCACCAGGTCAAATCATCACGTTTTGATTCTGAAAACTATGAGTTTAGCCTACGTATGGTTGAGATAACGTTTGCGTGGATGCAGCTCTTATTTCTCTCCACATCTTTAACATTTGGGGAAGAGCAGCTGACCCACGTAAGCAGAGACGCGTTGGACCTGAAAACAGGGAGCTTCCCCTACCGGAACCATCCTGTGTGTCATTTTCCAGTGTCAACACTTCCGGCTCAGGTACGCGAGGAGGAAGAAGCTGTAAGTCAGAGGGTCCATCCGCACCCTCAGCGTGAACGTGAACGGAGCGCGGCCAGGCGCCCCTGAGCTGCCCTGACTGACTACAGTCAGAAGTGAAACACAGGAAGGGGCTCCAGGAAAAGAGGTCCTGGGGAGAGAGCGTGGGAGGGGGACAGCGGTGACCAACAGAACGTGAGGAAATGACATGGAGATGTTCCCGCGGTGGGCACCGTGCCAGGAGACAGCACCACGGTGGCCCTGTGACTTCCTGGGGCTTATCCGGGAGAAGGATTTGCAGCTCCGGGTGAGCACCACGGCTGCAAATGATGGTGAGAAAGGCGTGCACAGACTTTAATCTCCCATCCTGAGACTCAAAGCACACGGAGGGGGAGGCGGCGCGGAGACACACCATGCAGGGCTGTGGATGATGTCACACGTGTCACTTTGAACAGCTCATCTTGCCAAGCTGACGCCTCGGAGTTTTGACAATTCTGTCAAACCCTTCGAGTCTTAAGTGAAAGTCCCCATAATCCCTTCTTTAAAACAAGAGGAACTGCATTCTTCCACCAGCATGCAAATGACCTTCCCCAAGACATCCATTTGAAAGTTCTGGGGCAGCAGGCTTGGGCACTGGGGGTGGGGGTGAACACAGAGCTTAAGAATGATCCCTTCATTGGGAATATTTAGAGTGATGTCCCTTGAAGGCATGATTTTAATGGAATGTTTTATGCCTTTCTGTACGTGTGGGAACCACGCAAGGATGAGAGGACTTGCAGTCTGCACGGCAATCAACAACTATAGCCCATACTTTTGTACTTTATCAGGGCACCAAGCGACTTCGGATTTCAAAGAGAGCTCAATCGAGGCACAAATTGCAAACTGTGCAAAACAGGAGGTTAAAGGCGCTGACTCTGCAAGTGGGGAGATGGTTAGTAAAGCGGTTGGAATGGCGAACCCGAGCACCAGGAGAGGAAAAATGAGGAGTTGCCGGGCTGCCACCTGCTAAACAAGAGGATGTGTCACCCATGCCTGCCGCTGGAATTTCTCCCCAGGCAGAGGCTCTTGGTGCTGCAGCCAGGAGTCAGTGCTGTGCCTCTGAGGTGGGAGAGCCAACTTCAGGACACAAGAGACCTCCCAGCTCCACATAATATCAAACGGCGAAAATCTCCCAGAGATCTCCATCTCAACACCAGCACCCAGCTTCACTCAACGACCAGCAAGCTACAGTGCTGGACACCCTATGCCAAACAACTAGCAAGACAGGAACACAACCCCACCCATTAGCAGAGAGGCTGCCTAAAATCATAATAAGTCCACAGACACCCAAAAACAAACCACCAGACGTGGACCTGCCCACCAGAAAGACAAGATCCAGCCTCATCCACCACAACACAGGCACTAGTCCCCTCCACCAGGAAGCCTATACAACCCACTGAACCAACTTTAGCCACTGGGGACAGACACCAAAAACAACGGGAACTACGAACCTGCAGCCTGCAAAAAGGAGACCCCAAACACAGTAAGATAAGCAAAATGAGAAGACAGAAAAACACACAGCACATGAAGGAGCAAGGTAAAAACCCACCAGACCTAACAAATGAAGAGGAAGTAGGCAGTCTACCTGAAAAAGAATTCAGAATAATGATAGTAAAGATGATCCAAAATCTTGGAAATAGAATAGACAAAATGCAAGAAACATTTAACAAGGACCTAGAAGAACTAAAGAGGAAACAAGCAACGATGAACAACACAATAAATGAAATTAAAAGTACTCTAGATGGGATCAATAGCAGAATAACTGAGGCAGAAGAACAGATAAGTGATCTGGAAGATAAAATAGTGGAAATAACTACTGCAGAGCACAATAAAGAAAAAAGAATGAAAAGAACAGTCTCAAAGGACAGTCTCAGAGACTTCTGGGACAACATTAAATGCACCAACATTCAAATTATAGGGGTCCCAGAAGAAGAAGAGAAGAAGAAAGGGACTGAGAAAATATTTGAAGAGATTATAGTTGAAAACTTCCCTAATATGGGAAAGGAAATAGTTAATCAAGTCCAGGAAGCACAGAGTCCCATACAGGATAAATCCAAGGAGAAATACGCCAAGACACATGTTAATCAAACTGTCAAAAACAAAATACAAAGAAAACATATTAAAAGCAGCAAGGGAAAAACAACAAATAACACACAAGGGAATCCCCGTAAGGTTAACAGCTGATCTCTCAGCAGAAACCCTACAAGCCAGAAGGGAGTGGCAGGACATATTCAAAGTGATGAAGGAGAAAAACCTGCAGCCAAGACTACTCTACCCAGCAAGGATCTCATTCAGATTTGATGGAAAATTAAAACCTTTACAGACAAGCAAAAGCTGAGAGAGTTCAGCACCACCAAACCAGCTTTACAACAAATGCTAAAGGAACTTCTCTAGGCAAGAAACACAAGAGAAAAAAAAGACCTACAATAATGGACCCAAAACAATTAAGAAAATGGGAATAGGAACATACATATCGATAATTACCTTAAATGTAAATGGACTAAATGCTCCCACCAAAAGACACAGACTGGCTGAATGGATACAAAAACAAGACCCGGGCTTCCCTGGTGGTGCAGTGGTTGAGAGTCTGCCTGCCGACGCAGGGGACACGGGTTCGTGCCCCGGTCTCGGAGGATGCCACATGCCGTGGAGTGGCTGGGCCCGTGGGCCATGGCCGCTGGGCCTGCGCATCCGGAGCCTGTGCTCCGCAGCGGGAGAGGCTGCAGCAGTGAGAGGCCCGCGTACCACAAAAAAAACAAAAAAAAACCAAGACCTATATATATGCTGTCTACAAGAGACCCACTTCAGACATAGAGACACACACAGACTGAAAGTAAGGGGATGGAAAAAGATATTCCATGCAAATGGAAACCAAAAGAAAGCTGGAGTAGCAATTCTCATATCAGACAAAACAGACTTTAAAATAAAGACTATTACAAGAGACAAAGAAGGACACTACATAATGATCAAGAGATCTATCCAAGAAGAAGATATAACAATTGTAAATATTTATGTACCCAACATAGGAGCACCTCAATACACAAGGCAAATACTAACAGCCATAAAAGGGCAAATCGACAGTAACACGTTCATAGTAGGGGACCTTAACACCCCACTTTCACCAACGGACAGAACATCCAAAATGAAAATAAATAAGGAAACACAAGCTTTAAATGATACATTAAACAAGATGGACTTAATTGATATTTATAGGACATTGCATCCAAAAACAACAGAATACACATTTTGCTCAAGTGCTCATGGAACATACTCCAGGATAGATCGTATCTTGGGTCACAAATCAAGCCTTGGTAAATTTAAGAAAACTGAAACTGTATCAAGGAGCTTTTCCAACCACAACGCTATGAGACTAGATATCAATTAGAGGAAAAGATCTGTAAAAAATACAAACACATGGAGACTAAACAATACACTACTTAATAACGAAGTGATCACTGAAGAAATCAAAGAGGAAATCAAAAAATACCTAGAAACAAATGACAATGGAGACACGATGACCCAAAACCTATGGGATGCAGCAAAAGCAGTTCTAAGAGGGAAGTTTATAGCAATACAATCCTACCTTAAGAAACAGGAAACATCTCGAATAAACAACCTATCCTTGCACCTCAAGCAATTAGAGAAAGAAGAACAAAAATACCCCAAAGCTAGCAGAAGGAAAGAAATCATAAAAATCAGATCAGAAATAAATGAAAAAGAAATGAAGGAAACAATAGCAAAGATCAATAAAACTAAAAGCTGATTCTTTGAGAAGATAAACAAAATAGATAAACCACTAGCCAGACTCATCAAGAAAAAAAGGGAGAAGACTCAAATCAATAGAATTAGAAATGAAAAAGGAGAGGTAACAACTGACACTGCAGAAATAAAAAAGATCATGAGAGATTACTACAAGCAACTCTATGCCAATAAAATGGACAATCTGGAAGAAATGGACAAATTCTTAGAAATGCACAACCTGCCAAGACTGAATCAGGAAGAAATAGAAAATATGAACAGACCAATCACAAGCACTGAAATTGAAACTGCGATTAAAAATCTTCCAACAAACAAAAGCCCAGGACCAGATGGCTTCACAGGCGAATTCTATCAAACATTTAGAGAAGAGCTAACACCTATCCTTCTCAAACTCTTCCAAAATATAGCAGAGGGAGGAACACTCCCAAACTCATTCTACGAGGCCACCATCACCCTGATACCAAAACCAGACAAGGATGTCACAAAGAAAGAAAACTACAGGCCACTATCACTGATTAGCATAGATGCAAATATCCTCAACAAAATACTAGCAAACAGAATCCAACAGCACATTAAAAGGATCATACACCATGATCAAGTGGGGTTTATTCCAGGAATGCAAGGATTCTTCAGTATACGCAAATCAATCAATGTGATAAACCATATTAACAAATTGAAGGAGAAAAACCATATGATCATTTCAATAGATGCAGAGAAAGGTTTCAACAAAATTCAACACCCATTTATGATAAAAACCCCGCAAAAAGTAGGCATAGAGGGAACTTTCCTCAACAAAATAAAGGCCATATATGACAAACCCACAGCCAACATTGTCCTCCATGGTGAAAAACTGAAAGCATTTCCACTAAGATCAGGAACAAGACAAGGTTGCCCACTCTCACCACTCTTATTCAACATAGTTTTGGAAGTTTTAGCCACAGCAGTCAGAGAAGAAAAGGAAATAAAAGGAATCCAAATTGGAAAAGAAGAAGTAAAGCTGTCACTGTTTGCAGATGACATGATACTATACATTGAGAATCCTAATGATGCTACCAGAAAACTACTAGAGCTAATCAATGAATTTGGTAAAGTAGCAGGATACAAAATTAATGCACAGAAATCTCTGGCATGCCTATACATTAATGATGAAAAATATGAAAGAGAAATTAAGGAAACACTCCCATTTACCACTGCAACAAAAAGAATAAAATATCTAGGAATAAACTAACCTAAGGAGACGAAAGACCTGTATGCAGAAAATTATAAGACACTGATGAAAGAAATTAAAGATGATACAAATAGTTGGAGAGATATATACCATGTTCTTGGATTGGAAGACTCAACATTGTGAAAATGACTCTACTACCCAAAGCAATCTACAGAATCAATGCAATCCCTATCGAACTACCACTGGCATTTTTCACAGAACTAGAACAAAAAATTTCACAATTTGTATGGAAACACAAAAGACCGTGAATAGCCAAAGCAATCTTGAGAATGAAAAACGGAGCTGGAGGAATCAGGCTCCCTGACTTCAGACTATACTACAAAGCTACAGTAATCAAGATAGTATGGTACTGGCACAAAAACAGAAAGATAGATCAATGGAACAGGATAGAAAGCCCAGAGATAAACCCACACACATATAGTCACATTATCTTTGATAAAGGAGGCAGGAAAGTACAGTGGAGAAAGGACAGCCTCTTCAATAAGTGGTTCTGGGAAACTGGACAGGTACATGTAAAAGTATGAGATTAGATCACTCCCTAACACCATACACAAAAATAAGCCCAAAATGGATTAAAGACCTAAATGTAAGGCCTGAAACTATCAAACTCTTAGAGGAAAACATAGGCAGTACACTCTATGACATAAATCACAGCAAGATCCTTTTTGACTCACCTCCTAGAGAAATGGAAATAAAAACAAAAAATAAAGAAATGGGACCTAATGAAACTCCAAAGCTTTTGCATAGCAAAGGAAACAATAAACAAGACCAAAAGACAACCCGCAGAATGGGAGAAAATATTTGCAAATAAAGCAACTGCCAAAGGATTAATCTCCAAAATTTATAAGCAGCTCAATAACAAAAAAAAAAAAAACAAGTCAATACAAAAATGGGCAGAAGACCTAAATACACATTTCTCCAAAGAAGATATACAGACTGCCAACAAACACATGAAAGAATGCTCAACATCATTAATCATTAGAGAAATGCAAATCAAAACTACAATGAGATATCATCTCACACCAGTCAGAATGGCCATCATCAAAAAATCTAGAAACAATAAATGCTGGAGAGGGTGTGGAGAAAAGGGAACACTCTTGCACTGCTGGTGGGAATGTGAATTGGTACAGCCACTATGGAGAACAGTATGGAGGTTCCTTAAAAAACTACAAATAGAACTACCATATGACCCAGCAATCACACTACTGGGCATATACCCTGAGAAGACCAGAATTCAAAAAGTGTCATGTACCAAAATGTTCATTGCAGCTCTATTTACAATAGCCTGGAGATGGAAACAACCTAAGTGTCCATCATCGGATGAATGGATAAAGAAGATGTGGCACATATATACAATGGAATATTACTCAGCCATAAAAAGAAACGAAATTGAGTTATTTGTAGTGAGGTGGATAGACCTAGAGTCTGTCATACAGAGTGAAGTAAGTCAGAAAGAGAAAGACAAATACAGTATGCTAACACACACATATATATATATATGGAATTTAAGAAAAAAAAATGTCATGAAGAACCTAGGGGTAAGACAGGAATAAAGACACAGACCTACTAGAAAATGGACTTGAGGATATGGGGAGGGGGAAGGGTAATCTGTGACAAAGTGAGAGAGTGGCATGGACATATATACACTACCAAACGTAAAATAGATAGCTAGTCGGAAGCAGCCGCATAGCACAGGGAGATCAACTTGGTGCTTTGTGACCACCTAGAGGGGTGGGATAGGGAGGGTGGGAGGGAGGGAGATGCAAGGGGGAAGAGATATGGGAACATATGTATATGTATAACTGATTCACTTTGTTTTAAAGCAGAAAGTAACACACCAGTGTAAAGCAATTATTCTCCAATAAAGATGTAAAAAAAAAAAAGAGAGAGCTCAATCGACATCAATGCAGCATCTTGTCTTGGTAAAGAACTGTTCACAGGCTTTATAAATGAGTAAGGATCGGTCCAAAACAAATGAAGAAATGACTCTTGCATGGAAAGAAAGCAGGAAACAGAGGGATGTTGGCCGGGGGCTGGGGAAGAGGAGAAATGGGCAGTTTTGTTCAGTGGGTGTAGACTTTTGATGATACAAGATGGATACGTTCTAGGGACTTCCGTGGCGATCCGGTGGTTGAGGCTCCACGCTTCCACTGCAGGGGGCGCAGGTTCGCTCCCTGGCCAGGGAATTAAGATACCGCGTGCTGCACGAGGCAGCCAAAAGATAAATTAATTAATTAATTTTTAAAAAACAGACGGATACGTTCTAGAATTATTCAGAAAACTGTTCCAGCAGTTAACACCCCCATTACCACCACCACTAAATAGCATCAGATCTTGAAATGAGAGACAGTGGGTCTATGGACGTTTGTGGTTTTATTTTGGTGATTGCTTTCAAATCATTTTAATGCTAACAGAGAAGAGCTACCTCTAAACAAACAACAGAATAAACACCTTCCTCTAAATTCCAGAAGGAATAGTAAGAGTGTGGATGGCCTCTGGGGAAGCAGTTGAAAATGGGAGAGGTCATGGAGTAGGACACTTCAGTGTTTTTTGTGTTATAAGCCTTTTTAAACAACAGCTGACCTTTTTATTGAAGTATAGTTGATTTACAATATTATATTAACTGCCGGTACACAGCATAGTGATTCAATTTTTTATACATTATACTGCATTTAAAGTAATTATAAAGTATTGTCCATCTTCCCTGTGCTGTACAATATAACCTTGTAGCTTGTTTATTTCATACCTAACAGTTTGTACCTCTTAACCTCCTCCCCCTAACTTGCCCCTCCCCCTTCCCCACTGGGAACCACTAGTTTGTTCTCTGTATCTGTGAGGCTGCTTCTTTTTTGTTATATTCACTAGTGTGTTGTATTGTTTAGACTCCACATGTAAGTGAAATCACACAGGATTTGTCTTTGTCTAACTTAGTTCACTTTGCAGAATGCCCTCCAAGTCCATCCACGTTGTTGTAAATGACAGGATTTCATTCTTTTTTATGGCAGAGTAATATTTTATTGTATATATATTCAAATTATTTGTGTGTAAGTCTTCAAATACAATGAAATGCAACATCCTTTTCTGATGGTTTCCACACCAAGACCTAACATGATCTTCTGAACTGTGATTATGTCACTCTCTTATTTAAGACTCTTCAGCACAGCTCGAAATGCCCTAAAAGTCTTAAGGCTCTAATGTGGCCTAAGGGATGCTTCCATCTCTCCTCGAGATATCTCCCCTTTTTCCCTCAAGTCTGGGTTTCCTGTTTCATAGCATGTCAGGCTTCTGCTTTCATATCTGAAGTTCTCTGTGCCTTTCTGAAGATGCAGCCTTTCTCTTTTGTTCACAGCTATTTCAGTGCCAACACCACTGCTGAATATTTACAAGGTGAATGGACACACGTGCTTATCTCATCTCCCTGACCGATGAGTTGCAAAAAATTCAGGTTGTCAGAAAAGACACCTCGATGAGGGTTGACTGAAAATGGAAGTAACTCAAGAGTTTCTGTTTGCTGACTTGATAAAAATTACATGCTTCCCAAATATGGGAATGTTACCACATTCTTCTCAGGGAAGAGATTCTCCATCCAACATTTCCCCATGCCCACTTTATCCTAACTGGGGGGAAAGATATACTTGGCAAAAAAAAAAAAAAAAAAAAGTAAGTCTAGGAAAAAAACCTGGAATTAACAGAGCATTCACTACATTGGTTACAGTCATTTAAGTTGGGAACTGAAATCCAAAGTGTGGGCATTTAGAGGTCTTGCCAGTGTGGTAAGTTCCAACATCAGTCCTTGGACGTGCTGTATCAAGGAGAGATGAAGGACTTGTCAAATCTATGCGACTTGCAGTCTCACTGCCAACTTGCTGGATCAGAATCTCTGGTGGAAAGGCTTACAACTGGGCATTTTCTAAAATTTCCCCGTGTAATTCCAACGGGTATCCAGGTTTGAGAATGGGATCTGGTCCAGCCTCGATGCAAGACTTGGAGAGATGGGTCATTTGGTCTTTGCCTGAAATCCTTAGAGGAGAAACTGGTCACTGAAATAAAAACACACAACGTGAGAGCTGTGAGTTTCAGTTTTATTGGGGGACCTTACTGAGGACCGTAGCCTGGGAGACATCTCACATAGCTCTGAGGAACTGTTCCTGAGAGGTACGGGAGGAGCCTGGATATATATGATTTTTTTTTTTTTTGGCTGGGAAATACATGTAGTCAAGCATACATCTTAGTAAAAGATTATTGCTAATCACACACACACACACACACACACACACACACACACACACACACACAAAAACAGAAACAGGAAAACCCCAGACATTTCAAGTTAATGTGTTTAGTGCTTATCCATATATGGGAAGATGCAAGAACCTGGGGTCACTGAAATCCTTCCTTAGATAGGCATCTTAACTATCTAGGGGTCATGTATCCAAAACACTGAATACTTCATCCTGTTTTCCCCCTGAATTCCTTTCAGGGTTTACTGAAGGTCAGTGACTGCAGTGGCTAATGATTTGATCCTTGTAGAACTGGATGGTGGGCAGCAGTCTTTGTTTTACAAAACTCACTGCTTTACATGGAAGTTTACTCTATTTTCAGAAATCTCAAATGGTTAGAAAGTATTCATGTCATATTACCTATACATACACCCCTATAATTTTTATTCATGGGCACTTATTTGCTCTTGCAGAATGAACAGAACAAATCTAAACCTTTCTCATCATCGGAAGCCCTTGAAATATTTGAAAAGGACTACCATGTTGTATTGATTATCTATTGCTGTGTATACAATTATCACATGATCTCAAATTTGTGTATTGAATCATCCAATTAGTGACCTGAAACAACAACATTTATTGCAGTTTCTACAGATCAAGGCTCTCCTTGGTCCTCTACCTTGAGAGGGTCTCTCACAGGCTAAAACTCAAACTTCCAGTCAGGGCTATGGTCTCCTCTCCAGAATCCACCCGGGAAGGATTTACGCCCAAGCTCCCTGATGTTGCTGAAAGGATTCAGCTCCTCATGAATTGATGGACAGAGAGCCTGTCAGTTCCATCTTCTGTTGGCTGAAGGTTGCACTTGGTTCCTTGCCATGTGGGCCTCTCCAGTATGGCAGCTTGCCTCATCAGCACTAAGCATAGATGGCAACAGAGAGAGCTGAGGGTCTCTTAGCAAGAAAGAGTCCTGGTCTTTAATAACTGTTATGGACTGAATGTTTGTGTCCCCTCCCCCTCCCCCCAAATCCATATGTTGAAGCCCTAACTCCTAATGGGATGGTATTAGGAGGTAAAGCCTTTGGGAGGAGATTAGGGTTAGATGGGTAAGGTCATGAAGGTGGGACCCCCATGATGGGATTAGTGCCCTTTAGAAGAGGAAGAGACACCATAGTCCATTTTCCCTTTGCCATGTGAGGACACAGCAAGAAGGCGGCCGCCTGCAAGCCAAAAGGAGAGCCCTCGTCTGCCATCACTTTGGTCTAGGACTTCCCAGCCTCCAGAACCGTGAGCAATGTGTCTGTTGATAAGCCACCCGGTGCACTGGTACTTTGTTACGTCAGCCTGAGCTAAGACAACAACCTCGTCTCTGATCACTTTTTCCTGTACTGTGTCCATTGAAAAGCAGCCCCCCAGGAGTCCTGCACACACAGAAGTGGAGGGATTTACACAAGGGTGTGAATAGCAGGAGGCAAGGCTCATTGGGGCCATTTCAGAAGGTCTTCCATCACACATATGGTCCTGAGTTTTCTTTTTATTTATTTATTTATTTTTGTGGTACGCAGGCCTCTCACTGTTGTGGCCTCTCCCGCTGCAGAGCACAGGCTCCGGACGCGCAGGATCACCGGCCATGGCTCACGGGCCCAGCCGCTCTGCGGCACGTGGGATCTTCCCGGACCGGGGCATGAACCCACGTCCCCTGCATCGGCAGGCGGACTCTCAACCACTGCGCCACCAGGGAAGCCCCGGTCCTGAGTTTTCTTTTCTGCAGATCCTCATTTCACTTAATCACCTCCCATAAAAGCCATGTTTGCATCTCTTCATTCCCTGCACTGGTCTTTGCTTGCACTGTGATCTTTGGCCGTGGATGTTCTAACATCTCATTCAAAAATGAAAACAAGAGAGGATCTCTCTCTTCTTTCCCCCAGGTCCCAGTTATTTTATTTTAGGAAAGTGTATTTCAATCTGCCCAAAACCATCAAGATATTTTCTGCATAAGTCTAAAAGCAGCTCCTAAGAAGAGATGAGTAGATGTGTGAAAGTGTGTTCTGACACCCACTGTCCCAGGATCCTTCTCGGTCTTCTGCCTTCCGCTTGATGTCTCAAAACCCACCTTATATGTGAAATCTCATCGCTCAAGCTGAGAAAGCTTTGTTCTCCAATAGCCCTGAAGTTTCACATGCACACAGAAGCTCCACAGTGCCACATAGACACCCTCGGTGGCATCCTTTAGGTTATTCTGAACTCTTCCAAATCCCAGCAGTTTGAAATGCACATGCTGAGTAAACCTCAGCAGAACTGAGAAAGGTCTATAAAGATGATCTTACAGTTAGCATCGGCTAGAGGATTTTATTTTTAGTTTCCTTTGGTCTGTTTCAAGTCACAGACAGACTACCATTGTAAGGACCCAGCAAAACATTAAAGATTCAATAGATCTGTTTATCTGCCAGCCATAGATTCCCAACTGAAAGTGAACAAATTTATAAATATGCTGGGCGCATAGGACAAACAGAAGCAACCCTCTGCTTTTCCAATTTCTTCCCTACAAGAGTTCGTGTATTAAAAATGTACTGAATTCGTCAATGTCCACTCCTTCCCTTCCCCACCCAATAGGAATAGAAACCACTGTCATTAACATACTTATTGTTAAATCTATGCAGGACTTACCTTGCGTGTCTACACTATGAATGTGCCTTGGGAATAAACCCAGAACACAGCTAGCATATATGAGCAGCTAAACGTCTGCTTGCTCTCTTCCTTTGGCGTGCATCTCACGCCACAGGTAAAACAGAGCACCCAGGTAGTACGGTGAAAAAAACTCACGTGCTTTTGAGCTCTACAGTTTTGGGTGTGCAGGTGAATTTCATTAAAGCACTGGAGAAGCGTGTGCAAACAATTCATCCTTCCTAACTCTCCTTTGTTTTCATTTAAGAAATATGAATAATACATTTTATGATGATGGTGGTGACAGTTCAAAAGGTCAATGAAACAAAGAACAAAATGTATGCAAGTGTTGTCTGTTGTCTTTCTCTCTGCTATTTCTAGAGTTAGCTGTGAAATTCCTTCCAAACAACAAGGAACTAGCGTATAGCCCAGGGAACTATACTCAATATTTTGTACTAACCTATAATGGAAAAGAATCTGAAAAAGTATATGCATAACTGAATCACTTTGCTGTACATTGAAACTAACAAAACATTGTAAATTAACTATACAATTAAAAAAAAAAAGATATTCCTTCTGGAAAGACATTCCTGTTACTGGAGATATTTGGTACAATGTGCTCAGATCCCCAAAAGTTTAACACTCAAGGGGCATTACTTAAGTATAAACAGAGAATGAAAATCTTAGCAATATACTGAAGAAAGGAAGGATTTTGATAAGACTCTAAGGTAAGTCGAGAACGTGAAGATGGGTCTTCTGTCCAAGAGGAAAATGGGATTCCGAAAATTACTCATTGCTTTCCATGAAAGCCCTGTTCCCACAATTATTATTTATCCCCTCAAGCTGAATCTTACTAACACTTCTCTCTGCACCCACTGCCCCCGCCCCGCACAAGGGTGGTCCATGTAGAGGCTGCCTGGACTCATTTTGGGCACCTCTAGTGCAAAGATGTGTGTTGCTAACTGACATGTGTCATTTCTCTTTGGTGTCTCCATAGAATGAACGAAGCGACGGAAGAGTGGATTCACTTAAAACCATATTTGAAAAAAAGTCTTCTTGGATTCATGCTACTGTTTTCTAAAACCAAGCCTGCAGGGGCAATAGTTTGTC
Organism: Stenella coeruleoalba; assembly: GCF_951394435.1. NCBI lineage: Eukaryota > Metazoa > Chordata > Mammalia > Artiodactyla > Delphinidae > Stenella > Stenella coeruleoalba. Next base: position 4,489,001 of record NC_137152.1, read on the forward strand.
TCACTTCACAGCTACGGGGTCCGGGCAGGGAATTCTGCGGTCTCCTCGCTTTTATAGGAGAATTTGTTTTTCAGCCTATATTCGTGTTTAGCCCCAGACTAGGTGTAGTTGGCCGCGTTTGGTGCCTTTGTCGTCTGCATCATCTTTTGAGAGGGGGAGACAGAACACACAGGAAATAGTTTTTTAAAACAACGAGTATCGGCTGCCATGGGTGAAAACAGCCCTGAAGCAGCAACACAGGGGTCGGTGCCACGTGTTTGTACCATGATGAGGTGTGGGTCGGCATCATCACAGAGTGTGGGGCGATGTGAGCAAAGACGGGAACGGGGAGATACCCAGAGGGCTGGAGGTGGGGTTCAAGACAGAGGTGAACGACCTTCCTAGGATGGAGCAGGGAGGGGGCCAAGGGGGAGTCACCCTCTTTCAAACAGGAAGAAAGAAACGATGGTGCGGAAAGCCTGTGTGCAATTACATCTGTACTCTTTCCAATAAAATTGTGCATGTCGTGGGCATACGCATTACAAAATTAAATTTTAACATGTGAAATTCTTAAAATCTCTAAATAAACATGTTTGGGAAACCAACATTTCTGTAGGTTCAAGGAACATTGCAAGGGTGGCTACTTGAAGGAAAGGGAGTCCTGGGAAGGAGATCTTGGGTGGCGGTCTTGGGGATTCAGAGAGCGACCCGGTTAGAGGATGTGGGAGTGACTAACCACTGCTACTGCACACCATGTCTCAGGACCACATTCGGTGAAAGAAAAAGACCTGTTGGGCGATGTCTTTCACCAGATGCCTCTGCGCTGCTCTTCAGAGCGCCCTAGGAAACTCTCGTCAGGCTTTGCTGATCCCAGAGAAATAAACATCACACCTCACCTTGGGGGACAGTGGTTTCTAAGTGAACGGGGAGAATCAGGGCAGAAAGAGACAGCCGTGAGGGAGTCATTCCCAGCCCACCCGCGTGGTCCCGCCACGTGGATCGCTCAGGCCCTGGGCACCAGCAGGCGGGCAGTGGATTAAGTGCTGAGCAGGAAAGGAAGGGCCTGCAGGTGGTGTGACACCAAAGACCACGTGTTCTTCTCCCTTGAGACACTGTGGATGGGGGTGGATGTACTTCCGGCTCCTGCTGGATCATGACGTGAGGGCCTTAACCCCCACCAAGCCTCCTGTAGGGGAGAGGAGCAGTGGGGGGCAGAGTGCCGGGTCCCCCGCATCATCCACTCAGGAGGAGTCTAGGCGAGGAGCCCCAGCAGCACACCTCGGATGAGGGTGCAGGTGTCCTGGAACCGCCTACCGAGTCCGCCCGTTCTGGCCCCAACTGAGTCCTGCCCCGGCTGCTGGGAATGAGAGAGATCCTCTCATCACCCGAGACCTCCGCATCACACACAGGACGGATTTGTGAGTTGTGTGTTTAAACCTAGGCCTCCTTCAAAGGAGTAGGTGGCAGCTGGGCTGGGCGGTGGGCGGGCCCATGACTAGTATCAGCTTACTGACTTGACCTGACTTATGAAAACAAAGTGCAATTCATACTAAGAATTAAAAAACAAACACACCTTGTAGAGTCAATTCTCATTGTCATGGCGAAAATGTCCCTGATCTAATAGATCTGTCTAGATCTAACCTAATACATTGCTACTGCTTCTACATATTCTCTTGAGCTCATCAGAAACACTATTCAGTATTTTGAAGATTCTCCCATATGTAGACTTGCACCTACTCTTCTTCCTTCCCAAGGGAAGATGATCTTAGCTGGAGCTTTAAGAAATTTCTTATGTACTTTTGAATGGGGAGTCTGTTTTACTTCCTTTTATAACATACGTTAAAAGTATATCTTTATTGCAAAGTTTGACACTGGAGAAAATACCTATACGCAACTTGATGCACGGCTGTAATGAATGTGCCATCTACAGCAGAGAGTAAGGATGCTAACTTCATTTTTGTCTTTACTCGGGAGCTTAACTGAACCCTTAGAGAGGGATCTGTCTTATTAGAGAAGATGGTTCTTAACTTGGTCATTCTCCACACTCCCTTCTCCGCACCCAGACCACCAGTTAGGGCCAACTGGAATGCAAGGAGGTATAAGAAAGACTCTTACTGAACAGCAGCTGAAAACGCACATGGATATTATGTGCATATATATATGCATAAACTTTATGGATATACAAAGTAGTATAACCTCAAGGGTATATGCATGGCAGTGTAAACTTATACAGATACACATAGTAGCACAAGCTTACATATGTACGTATGCATGGATATAGAGTAGCAAACAAGAAAAACAATTCAAGAAACCTTGATCTTGATGTCAATTTAGCAACAAACTAGTTACGTGTCCTAGGTTTGAATATCTAGAAATAAATACTCAGTCTTCCCACTAAACCAGAAACACAGGCACAGGGCTGGCTCTTGATCTTTCTGCTGTTTGATCAGATCACCTGTAAGGTTTCCCCTGTCTCCCCAGAATTTTCCATATAAAGGAAAGCCAGAGACGCACCATCATCTCCAGGAGAAACTGGGGTCAAGCTCCCCTCAGTGGTCTGGGGGCTCCAGAACCATTCCCCTCTGGTACCATGAAATGTCCTGGACGTGGTACAGAGGCCAGTACCCAACAGGTGTCTGGGAGAGCAGGGGTGTCCGGGAGCAGGGAAGGATGGGATTCTCCGGGACAGCAAGAACCTGGAGCTGAAAACGTTTCCAGGGACTCCCGCCCAGTGGTTCTGTCTCCTGCCTTCAGACAAGAACATGGCCTGGCTGAGGATGAGCTGGGCTCAGTCATCGAGAGAATCCCGTGTCGCGCCACCTTACCCTCCATAAACCTCAACGTTAGTGGAAATTTTTTCGCATCGGTGACCTAAGTCCATCACTTTCATGTAAGGGCAAGACTTTCACCTCTTTCATAATTAGAAAAAAAAATGCCCACGTGAGCAGGAATGCCATACACACACGAGCCCCCCTAAGGGAGACAGCGCAGTCAAAAGATTCTCCAAGAGGCACTGTACCCGCCCCCGCTTTCCCAAGCTCACCCCCTTTCCACCAAGCTCCACATCCTCACGAAGTACATTGAACACACAGAACAGGCGGGATATCACCAGTGTGGGGCCCACCTGTAACCTGATTCAAGCTCCCAGGAAGGTGCACTTGCTGAGTGGTGCTGCAGTGTTAGTGCTGGATTTTTCTCAGGGCCAAACACACTGCTCTGATTTTTACTGTGATTCTGCACGCATTTGTGTCCGGTGGCAGTGTGGGGACGCAGACACTGTTTGAAGACGTGGAGAAGAATGCTGCTGCTCTCAGCCCCGTGCTTTAAAAAGTTATCTATTAACGAGATTGTCTATCAATAGACTATACACATGTACTACTTTTCTACTGCTGTGGTAACAAAGTGCCGTTCGGTGGCTTAAAATAATACACATTTATTTTATAGCTTTTTAGGTTACAAGTCTGGCATGGGTCCCGCTGGGTGAAAGTCGAGGTGCCTGCAGGGCTGCATTCCTTCTACAGGGGGACTCTATTTCCTCTCCTTTTCCAGCTTCTAGAAGCCACCCCAATTCCTCGGCTCAGGGCCCCCTTCTCCATCTTAAACACAGCGAAGTTGCGTCTCTGGGTCCATTCTTCCATAATCACAGCTCCTTCTCACTGACTCACTCATCTTCCACTTTTAAGGACCCTTGGAATGACATTGGGCCCACCTGGATAAACCCCGATAATCTCCTTAGCTTAAGGTCAGCAGATGGGGCATCTTAATTCCATATTCAACCTTAATTCCCCTTTGCCAGGTAATGTAACACAGACAGTTCCAGGGATTAGGGTGTGGACATCTTTGGGGAGCTATGATTCTGCCTACCATAATACATCGATTCATGTATATCTGGGATGAGACCATGTTACAACACCTTTCTGTAATCTGTACAGCCTACAACACCTGTTTCATAACACCTAGTTTTACAAGGTATACTGGAGCAAGCAGGCCAGCTAAAAGAAGTGGGATTGGATGCACACACCATTTCAGGCTGTAAATGGAGCAGAAGACAGAACCCCCCAAGAATACACACACACATTATATTCTTGCTTTTTAAGGAAGAATGATGGTCCTTCCTCCTTTTCCCAGCTCCTCTGCCCTCAGAGATGGCAACTCTCAGGAAAAAAAAAAAAAACAGGGGAAAAAGCACAGAAGGCTGTCAGCAGCACAGAGGGTCGCAGGAAGGACGAGTCCAGGATACAGGATGCTGGATGACTGGGGGTAGGCAGTGCTCTGACATCAATGCACTTGGGGAGCTGGGACATGAACCAAATTAATCCAGAATGGAGAATAAAAAATAATCTATCTGTGGGGTAAGAGTAATGTTCGCAGAAAACAGCATCACTTTGTGAGATAATGCCTGTGGGTGGCAGGAAATACAGCTCTGTCGTGTGAACCTGAAATAGTATTAAGCCTCCCCCGGAAGAAGGGATCAGAGAGAAAGCAAAGAAGCAGCCACAAACCCAGTCTGTTGGCACAAATCAGGCCTACATAAATCTCTCTTCATTCAAAGACGTAAGAAGTGAAAATCAACATGGATCTATGAAAAAAAAAAAAAGAGTAGGCACAAGGAAACACAGTATCAACCTGAAGATTAAGAAGGACCTACTGGGGCCAAGACGTAATCTGGAATTTTTCTTTTTCTGAACTATGAGGATAAAGCAGAAATGTTCTTCAAGAATTCAGGCAGAAGAAGAATAAAAAGAGGCTATCTACAAGGAGCCCAAATCATGGGGCGCTCAGATATTTCATACGGAAGCCTGGATTCAAAACATCTTTTTCCTAGTAAAGTAGAAAAATTGGTACCCAAAGAAGTTATATCCAACCAGGAAGTCTGTCATATAGAAAAGCAAAGAAGAAAATACTTTTCAAAATTAAAGAATTTTTTAATAACCCAAGTGCTTTTCTCAAACATAAAATATATGTTAACTCACTAGAGAAGAAACACAAATGTGAACTCAGGAATGGATAAATTAGGGAATCCAAAGTGACTGTTAATACCAGATAATCACAGTGTTTTATACCAAAAAAAGTATCAAATACAGTTACCCAAATGAATTAAATGCTACAAGTTGTTGCAAATGGGTATATTTCTTGTAACATAATTAGTAAAAACAATTTGGGTTTAAAATCCCATATTCTGTTAGAAAAGAATATGAAAGTATGAGTCAATAAAATATAAATTGCCCTCACTGGATACAGTAGGAGTTAAAAGACAACCATTCATTCATGATCTTGAACAATGTAAGTATTAATAAGAATGAAAATAACTAATATTTCTGAGACATTTGTTAAGTGCCAGGCCTTACTTGCAGCATTTTTCATGTAGATTTGTAATATGGGTTCAATTACTGTCTTAGTCCATTTGGGCTGGTATAACAAAAGGCCATAGACTGGGGGTCTTATAAACAACAGACATCTATTTCTCACAGTTCCAGAGGCTGGCAAGTCCAAGATCAAGGTGCTGGCAGATTCAGTGTCTGGTGAGGACAAGCTTCACGGTTCATACATGGATGTCTCCTTGCTGTGTCCTCACATGGTGAAAGGGGTGAGGGAGCTCTCTGGGATGTCATTTATAAAGGCACTAATCCCATTCATGAGGACTCCACCCTCATGACCCATCACCTCCCAAATGCCCCACTTCCTAATACCATCACATGGCAGGTTAGGACTTCAAAATATGAATTTGGGGGGGGGGGGCAGACAGCATCAGTCTATAGCAATTATCTTGTTGAAAAACTAAAACAGAACCACAAGCATATTTATAAAAGGAAGACCTGCTTTCCAATCTTTGGAAAAGACACAAACAAGTGAGACATAATCATATGACAAAAGACAGAAAACAAAGGCAACAGCAAGACATCCTTACAATCCCTCACTAGCAAGGAGACAGAGTGAAGCCAATCATACAACTTATTGTGTTGGAATGGAGAGAAGGCTCACTTCTCACCTCAACAGGTAAAGTCTCTCAAATTGGGCTAAAAAAAAAAAGGGAAACATTTGGGGGGAAATTAAAGCTTCAGGAGAGATCTCTTAACCCCTCTGCTCCTAGTTTTAACAAAACCTACAGAACCTGACAAGAATTACCAAAGGAAACAGAAGACAGAGAAGAAAAACAGTTGTGATGCTCAAACTAGCAAAGGGCACGAAGGAATGCCACCTACTTCAAGGAAATTCTGCCCTGTTTAGAGCAAACTGGCCCAAATTCAAGAGCCCACCAGGAGCAGCTCAACACTCTTCCTGTTACAAACAGTTATAATTTGGTAATAAATAAATGGGAAATAATCTGGAAAACTGAAACAGCATCACCTATGCTGGACTTACAAAGGGCAGGGTTGTGGCCAGTTCACAAGAGGTGAACAAAGCTCCCCATGACTGGGACGTCAGGCCAACGTGTTAAATAGGGAATGGAAAATCAGTGACGAGTTGTCATTTTTCTCTAAACTGGCTAGTAACAGCAGTCTCAGACTCCCCCAACTGGGGTAAAAAGGAGGATGAAGAGGCTGGGAATCCTGGATCTTGAAGCAAGAGCTCACTGCTCAAGATGAGAACCCATCTATCTGAAGCCATTTCTGGAGCTACAGAATGACAGCAGCAGAGACAACCCAGCAAGAAGCCAGCAAGAAGCTAAGTCCATAGATGAGTGTCTGTCCCAGAAGCCAGGAGCCACCCCAACTTCTTCTCTAGGCTGGAACCCACGGAGGTCCTATGCTGGGGTGCAGTCCCCAACCTTCTGCCCTCGGTGGCTGGACCTGGACCACTCAGGTGCTGCCCGCATTCTGAGTCTGCCGTGAAGGTCAGCACTTTGCAGGTGCCTGATGCCCATTCCTCATTGTTAACTGGCCTGGGTATGAACCAGGGCTGGGCCAAGATCTGCCTTCGAACAGATCTGAGGTTATCTGGGTCCTCCTAAGCTCCCTCTCTCTCACACGCACACGCACACACACGCACAGGTGTCTGTAGATAACAAACTATCAAAAGTGACCATTTACAACCACGTAAAGATGGGATGATGGGAAGGTAGGGTGAAAAGAAATGCAAAACTACATTTTCACAATACCAATGTTGTTTAAGAAGCATATCTGTAATATACACATATAACTATAATGTAGATGGATGGCTAGATAAAGGATAGATACCTACCTACCTACCTACATACATACTTGTATAGATACATACATTCCTAGATGGCTGGATAGATAGATAGAGATACTGAGATAGAGAGAGAGAGGGAGGGAGAAATAGATGTATATATAGACAGATATTCAGATAACTGTCTATGTCTCTTTGGAGTCACGCATGAACATAATTCTAACAATTACAGCCCAGTGCCCTAGAGAAAATGATCTAACTCTCTGAACTAACGTTTCCTCATCTGTAAAGCAGAAATATTAATTGTATATTCAGCCCATTTCTTGTAAAGATCAGATGCTACCATCTGTCACACACCTGACCCATTAGAGTTTTTCAATAAATAATAGTTTCTGCCTCTTGCAATTTAGAATTATATGTACCCATAAAGACATTTAAAATAAAAACAAGCAGCATTAAATCCTGGACCATTCTGGAGCCCATGAAAATCAAATCCCAAACTGTAAGTATAGCCATCCTATAATTGTGCATTATATTTTAAGAACGTTGTCTGAGATAACCAGAAGTATTACATAACTGTATTTCTTCACGGAAAAGAAAAACTGGAATACACAGAAGATTAGACCATAAACAGATCTACATTATCTTTTTATCTTTATAAGACAGGGCAGGAAGGGAAAGGAGAGAAAACTGGAGGGCTCATTTTTCATCCGTCGCAATGACCCAACACAATAAGGAATAGGTGCTCCCTTCTCAGTGGGGGGGTGCAACCACCCTGCTGCATGAGATGCTTCAAGCATCACCTCATCTAGTGCTGACTTGACAGCTTTCTGCTCGTTCTGCCATCTATCAGACCCTTTTACTAACAGCCCCGAGGACCTGGTTTCTAAAGTACCCGGCAGGAAAAGGTTTAGGAGGAAGTTGCCCTTGTAACTTCTGGTTTGGCTCACGGGTCCCCATACTGTATTTCATGATATCCATTCATATATAACCTTCATGTGGTCCCCAAGAAGATTCCACGTCTTGACACCCTGGAGTGAGAGCATGTGACTTCACATGGCAAGGGGGACTTTGCAGATAGCATGAACCTTAAGACGGCACTGACCCGAAGACAGGAAGATCACCCTGGATTATCTGGGTGCACTCATGTGGTTAACAGCAGAGGATGAAGCGGTAGGAAGATGCAGTAGATTGGGAGCCAGGGCAACATGAAGCATGAGAGAGAGTCTACCTGTGTTTGCCAACTTTGAAGGCGAGAAAGGGTGACCTGAGGCCAAGAATTCTGGGGTCTCTAGAAACTGGGAGCAAGCCCAGCTTGCAGCCAGCATGGACACGGAGACCTCTCTCCCACGGTTACCCAGAACTAAACTCTGACATAACCTGAATGAGTGTGGAAGCTGATTGTCGCCCAGAATCTTTATACGAGAGCCCAGCCTGGGCGCCCAATACCTTGAGTTAGCCTCATGACACTGTGATGAGAGAGCCCAGCCATGTCACTGCTGACCTACAGAACTCGAAATACTAAACTTGCACTGTTTCGAGCTGTGAAGTTGATGGTTATCTGTTAAGGCAGCAATGAAAAATTAATAATGTAACACATTACAGCATGGAATATTTATAAGCAAAGATGTATGAAAAAAATCTAGTTAAAATGTAATAGACAACAATGAAGTGGCTATTTCCTGAGAAATCTGACTCTTGCCTACGAGAAAAAAGTGTGTCGACTATCCCCAGGTGGCAAGAAAGATTCCCTTGTCTTTCCCCAATGTATAGACTAACTTCACCAGTTATGAATTCTAGTACTAACTAGGTTACAATAATATTAAAAATAATTCTAGAGTATATGTAACATAATATATATATCATAAGTTCTACGTTCTAATAATACAATTTTAAATGTTGCTTTTTATGTACGTAACATTTTGCATTTGTTTGCATTTATATTGAACATGCATATTTATATATAATATCCAATAACTTGTAAATGTTATGTTACAGATTTCTAACTTGCTGTTTCACCTCTCCCTCAACTCACCGCCCCCTGCCTTTGTTGCCTGTATTAATTTTCTATTGCTGCTGTAACAAATTACCACAAACTTGGTGGCTTAAAAACCCCAAATGTATTATTTTATAGTTCTGTAAGTCAGAATGCTGATGTGGGTCTTGCTGGGCTAAAATTAAGACGTTAGCAGGGCTGCCTTCCTTCTGGGGGCTCTAGGAAAAGATCTGTTCTAGAGGCCGCCCACATTCCTTGGCTCATCACCCCCTTCCTCCATCGCCAAAGCCAGCAATATTTTATCTCTCGACCATTCTTCCATAATCTCCTCTCCCTCTGCCCACAGCCAGGAAGGGTTCTCCAATCTGAGGACTCACGTGATTAGTTTGGACCCACTTGGATAATCCAGTATAATACCCCCACCTCAATATTCATAATTTACTCACATCTACAAAGTGCTGTTTTCTAGATAGGGGAGCATGGTCACAAGTTCTGGGCATTAGGTCATGGCCATCTGCACTGTGGTCTACAATGAACAGAAAGTCGGCACCGAGCAATGACTTGCTTATAAATTTATCCACAATTGGTCCTGATCAAAAACTCATACAAGGCAGTGTCCCAAATTCCTATTTTCTGTCCTTGCCACCTGTGACCAGATCGAGGCAAAGGAGGACCCCCAAAGATGGGGTCGGAAGAAGTCCTACACGTTGGCCAAACATCCAAACTCAGCTGTTACATGTGTATGTTGGTACCACTAAGCTCACTTAATGTTATAAATGTAGTTTCCATGTCCTTATTTCAACAAGAATGTGGATGGTGAGAGGAGAAGTGAGTTAAACAATTAGTCTGTGACACACAGAACGTGAGTGTACACTTTTAAATGTTGCCCAGAGCATAGATTATCAACCTGGAGATCCTCCAGATCTCTGGGTACATCTTTCACCTCTAGTCAAGAACAAATAATAACCCTGTGGATGGCGGGGAAAGACATCTCTGCCACCCCATCAGGCTTGCTTGTGCCCAGTGAGAGGGGAACTGTCAAGGCAGTTGCCTGAGTTTTGACTCAGGGACGCTCTGGTGGAGGGAAGAAGGCAGCCGCCACAGTGGAGACACGTGAGTGTGTATCTATCTTTTATGGCAGCAGAACCACAGCTCCAGGGTGGAGCTTCTCCTCCTCACGTCAGGCTAGTTTTGTCACACTCGAAAAAACTCTACTTTCAGCAAATTGTGCTCTTGTGCATACACACACACACACACACACACACACACACACACACAATTGGAAAGGGAGTTAGAACTCCCGTATCCCACTCCTGGCTCAACCATCCACCCTCTGGATGCCTCAGTATTTATTTCATCCTTTTTACTTCAAATCCCAAATTTTTAAATGGAAAGTCATGGTGGTTAAGATCCTTGACACTTGCAGCTCTAGAATCTGGAGTTCTATAAACGTACAGTATGTTGACCAGCTGGTGAAAGCAATGCTAAACCCATCTGTGGCTCACAATGGAAAACAGTCCTGATCTTTATCACTCTATGTAGCCCATGGAACCTCCCCACTCCGGAGGGAGGATACATGGGCTACCCTCTCCCCAGCAAGGGGACCTGTCATCACAGGAGACTCACTCTGCTTCATAAGATGACAGATATGGTGTAACATCTATCTATCTATCTATCTATCCATCCATCAATCCATCTATCCATCTATCAGAGATGATGTAGTATCTATGTATCTATCAATCTATCTATGTATCTATCTATCTATGTATCTACGTATCTATGTATCTATGTATGTATGTATCTATCTATCTATCTGTCATCTCTATATGTAAGAATGATCTCTCCTAATAGATTTTTCTTTCAAGGTCAAGCACAGAAAGACTGTTTAAATATATCAACCTCTGACCCAGACAGACAGAACAATCTTAGAGGTCTGAATGGGGATGGTTGAAGAACTTTTGGATATTTCTTTGCTAAGACTATATATACATACATACATACATATATATATATATATATATATGTATATATATAAAATCTCATATATATATATATGTGCTACGTTTTATAATTATCTCAACACAATAGAAATTTAAATGTATAATCGAAATTTAAATACATGCATACATGCTCAGGTTCTTATTCAATCATGCTTTTCTATAATAATAAAGACAAAACCATTTCATCCACCACTCTGTCGCCAGAGTTACCTGTGAATCCAGGATGCCAGGACAGAAATGACTTATGAGGATAGTTCTTTACCCCTCGTCAGTGAGGAATCATTCACTAAGATAGTCTTTCCAGACCCTTTTTAATTATTTGGAAAGAAAATAAAATGGAATGTAGTGAAGGAGAAAATCCTCCGAGAATGTTTATCCTCCATCTTTAGAATAAGATTTCAAGATCCAGGCGACTTAACCCATTTGCCTCTGCGATTTCAAGCTTGGCCAAGTGCTCAAAATTAGGCAAGTGGATGGAAGCATCCAGTCCCCGCCATCTGTCTCCCAGAATTAAAACAGTCACACGAATAACTCAGACCAAAAATCTCTGAGAAACTTCAGCGAGAATGAGCTAGAAGGACTTTGTGTTGATGACATCTCTCGTTGCCCATAATGGATGGGCGTAGGTATGATATATATATTTAAATAGTTTCCAAATGCTTCTGACACATTCGACTCCCCCATCTAAACGTCCTGGTTTCTCTTAACCCTCATTGTGGTCCATCTGGTAACTGACTCAGACCATCACAAAATCAGCACAGTACCTCCAACCAGATAAATAACGTGAGCTGGCTGGAGAAGGGTGAAATTTTGTAATAGATAGAGCATGAAAATGGGGATTTCGCTGTTTGGGGATTGTGTGTTGGTTGGTTGTTATTTTGCCAGCAAAATGCCCTTGTCAAATCTTCTACCCTTTCTGGGCCTCAGTGTTTCTCGACTGGTAGGATGAAGAAGCTGAACTGCAAGCCATCCACGCTGCGTCAAGCTGTGCCTCTTGGCAACCTCAATTAGGAGAGTTTCTTCCCAAGGGTCTAGTTCCCTTTCTGTCAGCAATATCCAGGCTACGTGCTTCAAGTCGTCCTGACAGGTGAAGGCCGAGAATGCACATGTGGCTGCCTGAGCCTGTCTGGAGCACCACGGCAGGTCCCATGCACATGTGAAAATGTCCCTCTCATCATGATGAAACCCCAAGCCCGGGCTTCCTTCAACTCTTCAGTGTTCATGGTACATTTTTTTCATTGCCTCTTTCTCAATGGTGCCTGTTCTAGCTTCTGCATACTAAGTAACATGTTCCATTTCCCAAGCTCTCTCCCACCAGAGGACACCCACCAGGGATTCTGCTTCAGTTCCCACAGGCCGTGCTGATGAATTCAACCCCCAGCGCAACACTGGCCATCTTTCTTATTTCCAAGCAACACAGGTTAAGGGCGATGTTGAGAGCTAACACAGCCTCCTGCCCACCATGGACAGGATGGGAAGAGGGAGGAAAACTGTGCCACTGGAGGGAGTAGGAAAAGCTGGGCGTGCTAACCCTGGCCACTGTATCGAAAAGGATTTGAAGTATGCATGTAAATATAAATACATGTATATTCATATATATGTTGAAACATAAAATATCTCAGGGTCAATCTCATTTATCAACCTTTCAAAACCCTCAAGTTCGTATTTTTTCACTGAAGCAAATATCTATTGTAAGTTGACTGCTGACACTCCTGCAGGTGTAAGCTTAACAAAGCCACTTTAGAGTACTGAATTGTGTCTATCCGAATCACTGACTACATGATTCAGAACACAAACAGTGGTGCTGTCTTGGTGCGTTTAGCTAATAGAATTGCTATAAGTGCACACCACATTAAAACAATAAAAATGTTAAACAGATGAATATTAACAACTGAAACAGTTGCATCGGTGGCACTGTCTCCAAAACACAGAACTTGGGCAGGAAAAAGACATTCAGAACTCGTGTATGGATTATGACCTATGTTGTGAAAATATATCCGTTAAGTAGTATGCACTAACGAAGCTGAAAATGGAGGAAGATTTTCAAACACCACATTTCTTAATAGCTAGTATTTGGTCTAAGCAACATCAAAGGACTTCAGGATGAGCAGCTCACAGCTTTCATGAGAACCTTTCTTCCAACGGCTTTTAGTGTCGTGTGTTTCGTTCCATCGGTTAAAGGTCACATCACCATTGCTAACTTATTTGAGTAGTCTTACAGTGGGTCTACACACTTAAAAAAAAAATCACTGATTATTAGAGAAATGCAAATCTAAACCACAATTAGGTATTACCTCACACCTGTCAGAATGGCCATCATCGAAAAGTCTACAAACAATAAGTGCTGGAGAGCGTGTGGAGAAAAGGGAACCCTCCTACACTGTTGGTGGGAATGTAAACTGGTGCAGCCAAGATGGAGAACAGCATGGAGGTTCCTCAAAAGCTAAAAACAGAACTACCATACGACCCAGCAGTCCCACTCCTGGACATATATCCAGAGAAAACCATAATAAGAAATTATACTTGTAGCACTATTTACAATAGCCAGGACATGGAAGCAACCTAAATATCCATCAACAGATGGATGGATAAAGAAGATGTGGTACATATATATTGTACAATGGAATATTACTCAGCCATAAAAAAGAACGAAATAATGTCATTTGCAGCAACATGGATGGACCTAGAGATTATCATACTAAGTGAAGTAAATCAGACAGGGAAAGACAAATACCATATGATATCACTTATAGGTGGAATCTAAAAAGTGATACAAATTATTTACAAAACAGAAACAGACTCACAGACATAGAAAACAAACTTATGGTTACCAAAGGAGAACGGGAGGGGAAGGGATAAATTTAAGAGATTGGGACTTACATATACATACTACCATACAGAAAACAGATAATCAACAAGGACCTACTGTATAGCACGGGGAACTCTACTCAATATTCTAAATAGAACAACCTATATGGGAAAAGAATCTGAAAAATCATGGAGACATATATACATATAAAATTCACGTTGCTATACACCTGAAACTAACAAAACATTGTAAATCGACTATACTCCAATAAAAAATTTTAAAAAATGTGCTCTAGTTTTAGTCACATGTCAAATGACTTAAAAATCTCATGAGAGTGCCCGAATTAGAATCATCCCTTTAATTTGCTCCAGAACTTCTGACCCTCTGGAAATCCTAAGGCCAAAAATGCTCTTCTATTTTGCCATTTCAGACTGCTGAGTTTTCAGACGATTTATTATGAAGGGATAGGTAACGAATACAACCATCTTCTTTCACCTGGGGTGTCCGGAAGCTCCCAGAGCCCAGAGGCAGAACATGACATGATTAAGCACGCCCTCCATCAAGGAAGCCTGGACTCGAGCGCAGGACTGTATTGTCCTGGAGCCTCCTGGAGTGTAAGGATACTGGGGGGTGTCCCTCCCTGGGCCCACAACCTTGCAATGGTAACCCTTCCATAAATTCAACACTCCTTTGTGTTCCAAGTAGCCAAGATAACATATAAATTCAGCCTCAGGCCTATTAAGAGACTCTTAAATTGGCTCGGGGCCCCTGGTTGGAGGGTTTTAAGGAGAAAAACAAGAGATGAACACCCCATAAAAGAGAAAGGGAGTGCCGTGAATGCTATCCTAGGTCCTGTTATCAAATTAATGGAATTAATAATAAGAGAGGGGGCTTCCCTGGTGGCGCAGTGGTTGAGAGTCTGCCTGCCGATGCAGGGGACACGGGTTTGAGCCCTGGTCTGGGAGGATCCCTCATGCCACGGAGCAACTGGGCCCGTGAGCCACAACTACTGAGCCTGCGCACCTGGAGCCTGTGCTCCGCAACAACAGAGGCCGCGATAGTGAGAGGCCCGCGCACCGCGATCAAGAGTGGCCCCCGCTCGCCGCAACTGGAGAAAAGCCGTCGCACAGAAACGAGGACCCAACACAGCCCAAAATTAATTAATTAATTAAATTTTTAAAAATATGTATTAATAATAAGAGAACCTAGTGGACAAAAAACAAGAACAAACAAAGAGTGTTTTGTCTATACCCAAAAAAAGTCACGATAGCTTGAGAAATCAGAGGTTCAGTAACAGAAAGTCAAAGACATGGAAAAAAATAGTCCAAGAAAGATGGGTTTGCCCTCTGACCCGATGCAAACGTCTCCCTCCAGATTCAACACTCTCTTAATTAAGCTCAATCCTGTCCACAAAGGGAATTCTGGACCTAAACTTCACTCACTAGCCATCAAAGCAGTTTTGCTGTTCTCCTGCAGGTGAATTTTGCATTCATCTGTCCAAACAAATATATAATAGCATCAAATATTTATAAAAACTGTCTTCATTTCCTATTGCAGCTGTAATGAATTACAACAAAACAGCATAAATTTTCACCTTACGGTTCTGGAGGCCCTATGTCCACAAAAGACCTCAGTGGAGTATAATCAAGGTTTCGTGGGCCTGTGTTCCTTCCTGGAAGCCCAGGGAAGAACTCACTGACGGCCACACCCAGGTTCCAGAGGCTTCCTGCCTTCCTACAATCCTGGCTGCCCTCCCACCTTCAATGACAGAAATGGCTGGGTTGGTCTTGTTACCCTGCAGTCTCTCAGGTTCTCTCTCTCACCTGTCTTCACTTTCATCATTTATAAGAACCACTGTGGTTCCATTGGGTCCATCGGGATAATCTAAACACTCTCCTATTTTAGGGTCAGTTGATTTGCAACCTTGCTTCCATCTGCAGCCTTTACTCTCCTCTGCCAGGTAACACAATATATTCACAGGTTCTGGAAATCAGGGCATGGACATCTGTGCATGGCTACTGTTCTGACACTACTGACACATTACTTTGCCCAAGGATGATACAACAGGAAATACAACCTAGACTCTGCATCTAGGGCTTCCCAGTAGAAAGGGAAAGGAGATAGGATGTAACAAAATAGTGCAGCTACAGGATCCCACCGGACCACAGAAGAGGAGATGCTGGGGGCTGGAAAAGTCTCCTTGGGTTGGTGACGTTCAAGGTAAGTCTGAAAGAACAAGAGGACTGTTAGCAAACAAACGGAGACGTGATACTGAGTTCCAAGGAAAGGGCAGAGTATGGACCAGTCATGGAGGCAAGATGTGATGAGCTGAGGTGCAAGTGGGTTTTTATGGCATTTTCTTACTGAAAAATAGAGTGAAATTAAGAAACTGAGGATTTGTCATGCTAGAAACTCTGGGGCTTGTCCTGTAAGATTATAAACAAGGGAATCTCTTTACTTTTTCCAAACACAGTCTAATGGGGAAGCTTCGAATAAAATAAAGTACAGTCTATGTTTGGGAAGAGGCATGGAAGGAGGATGGGCGGTGGTTTCTCACACCTACCCCTAAGAAGCGGGAAGTATATGGACAATTCCACACAGAAGGAGTCTTAAATAGAGTTCTCGTTTATAAAAGAGTAGGGATGTTGAGAAGCTGGGGGATGAGATGATCAGACTTGCATGTTGACTAACTACTCTAAGTACAGGATGGAGAATCGACCACAGGAGGAAGGGGCTGGAGGAAGCAGATCAGTTACCCTACTACACTCTGACTGCAGTAAACACGCTCTTATTCTGTCTTCTGATTACAAACAACCTTCCTTTCATTCCCATCCAAAAGCGGGGCCCTTTCTATCCCTAAATGCATGCTTTAATTTGCAAACCAACATTCTAAGGTCCTTCCAGGGCCTGGTAAATAATGTCCTTCAATCCTGGTCTCCTGGTACGTGAAGAAATCATCCTGATTCATCTACTTCGATTTGCGTAGGTTCCCTTTTGGAGCATCCTAGCAGGAAGGATTGTGTTCTGTCATCCACCCACTGGCCCCCGTCTTTTCCAAATCCTTACTGAGATCTTGGAAAGAGAAGCTGAAGCTTTCTAGAAACGGAAGAAACCACCTCGTGAAATTACAAGTGGTCCTTCCCTAGAAATATTCACAACCATGATGATGGTCGTGAGGAATACCGCCCAGGGAAGGACTGCATGGTGAGGAAGGTTCACTCAGCGACCTTTTAGGACAATGCCTCCCAGCGTGTGGTCTGCGGCTGGCTGCCCCCCCGCAATGAGTCAAGTACGAAGGAAGAGTAAGCATTCCAAAGCCTGTATAGCCACTGAATACAGTAATTGTCTGGTGACTCTCAATGAAAAGGCGAGCTTATGTTTTGTAGGTCTTTTTATTTCATCTTTCTCATAACTCACATAATTGGTTTGCAAGCCTTGGTCCATGAAACATTGGAAACTATTTCTTTGAAATGTTGCTGTAGCATTGTCTCCACCTCCCCAAGGCTGTGTGTCAGGGAGCCTCGGGTTCACGGCTGTGAGATCCCTCTGCGACCTGCCACTTTTCCTCCCTTTCAGTGAACCCTCCCAATCTTCCATTGCTATTGTAGTCACTCTTTGACCTTAGCCTTGGTATCGTAAATGATGCTCCTAAACCCCAGAACCAAACAAAAGCACGTCCTCAAGGTTCTAATTTGTATTCATAGAAAGTTACTACCTATTGAACGTCTAAGATGTTCCAGGCACTCCGGACCACCTTATATACATTATTCTTTATCCTTTAATAACCACCAGGGAAGTGAGCCACCTTATGGAGGAGGAAATGAAGTCCAAGGAGATTAACTGTCCCAGCTGGTTTGGGGACCAGTGCACAACATTTCCATGCTGCCACCCTTAATTTATACCGAAGTATCGTGTCTGATTTCACCAAATAATTATAATTTAATCTTTTCCTAGTTCAGGGGCATCATCAATCTTAAGTCCAGTCGTGCTGACCTAAAACTATAAAAATGTTCTACAGGAAGTTCAGTGGCCACTTTTCACGAAACCCTTTGAAGATCTGAATTCTAAGTAGCTAATTGCAAAGGCTCTTTGCTAAACAGTAAAATTAATGATTTCAGTGGCATCATTTAAATAGGATATAAGGGGCTTCCCTGGTGGCGCAGTGGTTGAGAGTCCGCCTGTCTATGCAGGGGACACGGGTTCATGCCCCGGTCTGGGAAGATCCCACATGCCACGGAGCGGCTAGTCCCGTAAGCCATGGCCGCTGAGCCTGCGCGTCCGGAGCCTGTGCTCAGCAACGGGAGAGGCCACAACAGTCAGAGGCCCGCGTACCGCAAAAAAAAAAAACAAAAAACAAAAAACAAAAAACCCCACAAACAAACAAACAAAAATAGGATATAAATTTTGATAAAAGCTGACTGAATGTCTTTTGCAGAAATCATGAAAATGTCACTTAAATACCTTCACTTTCTCAAAGGCAGGTTGTCAGGAATTGACATTTGATGATGGAAATCTATTTTTCAAAACCAAGGAATAATAATGGACAGATCTGAAACAGAAACGATTTTCAAGCTGTGCCCTGCCACACCCCAAAAAAAGAAAAAGAAAAAGAAAAAAACCATTTTGCTTAAATCCAAAGTCTTTTAAAAGAATTACCATAGTATCTAAAATTCAGATACAATATGGCCAAGGAGAAGATAAGAATTCTTGTCTCACATTAAAAATCTGTTCTGTTTTCAGACTTGTGGTTGCCAAGGGGGACGGAGAGGTGCTGGGGGGAGAGGGGGAGGGAAGGATTGGGAGTTTGGGGTGAGCAGATGCAAACTATTATATATGGAATGGGTGAACAACAAGGTCCTACTGTAGAGCACAGGGAAATATACGCAATATCCTGTGATAAACCATAATGGAAAAGAATATGAAAAAGAATGTACATATATGTACAACTTGCTTTGCTGTACAGTTAACACAACACTGTAAATCAACTATACTTCAATAACTTCTTTTAAAATATGTAGAAATCTGTTCTGTTTTCATCAGAATCTCACTTCTGAGTGACACAAAAAGATCTCAGTCTTATACATTATCATCCTTAAATTCATAGTCACCAGTTGGATATCTTGTATGTCCAGATAATTACAAAGATCTTTACATATGTTTATTTCTCACAATATCCATATGCAATAGGTATTGTAACCCCCATTTCACAAATGAAGAAATCACGTGCATCAGTCAGCTACTGCTATGTAACAAACTGCTCCAAAACTCTGTGGCTTTAAATCAACAGCCACTTATTTCTCACGTATCTGTGAGTCAGCTGGAAGTATGTCCAGATAATTACAAAGATCTTTACATATGTTTATTTCTCACAATATCCATATGCAATAGGTATTGTAACCCCCATTTCACAAATGAAGAAATCACGTGCATCAGTCAGCTACTGCTATGTAACAAACTGCTCCAAAACTCTGTGGCTTTAAATCAACAGCCACTTATTTCTCACGTATCTGTGAGTCAGCTGGGAAGTACTTCTGATCTAGAATGAGATGTCTGATCTTGGGGGGGTTCCATCCTGCATTTGTGATCAGGTGGTGGTCTAGCCAGTGGGCTGGCTAGTCTAGGGGTACCTCTCTTGGGATCTTCCCCTAGACTAGCTTGGGCTTGTTCCCATGGCAGTGATTGAAGTCAAAGAAAGGAAAGAGATGTTCAGAAGTGCTTTCTGAAACCTTGGATTATATCACATTGGCCGAAGCAAGTCAGAAGAGCAACTCCAAGGTCAGAAGCAAGAGGGGACTACAAGGTGAGTTCTGAGCTGGTTTCTGGATCTGGTTTAAACCTACAACATTTTTTTCCATTTTGCCACACTTAATTTATACCAAGGGATCATGTGCATTCCCCTCAGACCATTATCATTAATGCCCATGAATTTCAGAGTCATAAAACAACTAACATCCAGCCCTGGTGACCCAACTGATAAAAACACATTACAGGAAGCAGAGCAGAGCTTTTTACAGAGCACTTTAAAGTTCTGAATTGTAAGTAGCTAATTGCAATGGACACAGATTTAGAGAGACTATTATGCAATCAATCTGCTACATTAAGGTTCAGAAAATTTAACAAGTTGTCCATGGTCAGGCAACTAGTAACATGAAACCAGGTCTGTCGGACTCCAACATCTACATTTGCTTCCAAAAAGCCACATTGTCTCTGGTATCCTGTGGTACTAACAGGATGGACTTCATCATCTGGTTTACTTGCTGAAAACTGTGACTACATTATACATGTGAAGGATGAGAGCACTGCAGCTTTGACTGGGGCACTGGGATGTCATGGATGCTGCGTACCAACCCAAGGTGAGAGACAGGATGCTGAGTTTAGAAAGGAACCGTTCCCCGACTCTGAGCCCCTCTGCAGATCAATGACACACCAGCAGATCCTAACGTGGAAGGAACGTTCCTTTGGGGAAGTGACAGAAAGAGGAAAGAGCACGGGTTTATCGGAAGCTCTCAGAGACTTTGATGTCGTTCCCTGAACGTACGACATACTGAGAACCGCCTCACGGACTGAGTCTCACCTGTGAATAGAAAGTGGATCTGGGCGTGGGAGCCGGTGGCTATGTCAGTGCTGGCCTGCACCCCTGTGTGTCCACGTGTGCTACCTGCAGGCCAGGTGCTGGATGCCCGGGGAAACAGAGCCATCTAGATTTTGCCCAAGAGGATGGCTGAGAAGGCAAGAGCGCTCCAGCAGTAAGAATCTCCACGGAGCAGAATGAGATAAAGTTAGAGAAGGAAGCAGAAAAGCGAGGAGATGCATCGCATGCATCCAAGTTGCTGTAGGAGAGACTCTCGATGCAGGAGGGTCTCCAAGGAGCCTGCTCATGTCATGAGAAAGATTTCCTTGAGCTTCTGCTAAGCCCAGTGTGCCAGGCGAAACATGCCGCCAGAGGTGTCCACATCATAATCCTCGGAACCTGTGACTATGTTACCCTGGGTGGCAAAAGGCACTTTGCAGATGGGATGACGTCAAGAATCTTGAGATGGGGAGATGATCCTGGATTATCCGAGTGGGTAGTTACGGGGTCCTTATAGGAGAGAGGCAGGGAATCAGAGTGGGTAGGAGGCTTTGTGCAGACGGAGCAGGAGATCAGAGTAAAGGGGCTATAGATGAGGAGTGTAGGATTCCTCCCTGGAGCCCCCAGAAGGAATGCAGCCCTGCATTCCTTGGTTTTACCTTGGTTTTACTCCCATGAGACTGATTTTTGCATGTATAACTGTAAGATAGTAACTTTGTGTTGCTTTAAGTTTGTGGTAATTTGTTACAGTAGCAAGAGCGAACTAATCCCCTCAAAGAACATGCTGTGGAGCCTTTCCAATAAGTCAGAACTACTCGAAGTCCTTCACGTTTCCAGCCTCCATACCTGATCCCCGGAGATTCTGAAACATGTAGATAGTAACTGGGGGAAGAGAATTCCACCACGACCTCTTCCCAGAGGACTGACGGTCTACTAACTACAGTCCTTAGCTGTGGAGGCACAGAGGATGCCTTAGCTTTGAGTGAAACGGAAATGGTGATTAATATCTTGGACTAGACCTTCTCATAGATGAATCAAGATGTGATACATACACACACACACACACACACACACACACACACACACACACACACAATGGAATACTACTCAGCCATAAAAAAGAACGAAATAATGCCATTTGCAGCAACAAGGATGGACCTAGAGATTGTCATACTGAGTGAAGTCAAAGACAAATGTCATATGATATCACTTATATGTGGAATCTAGAAAAATGATACAAATGAACTTATTTACAAAAGACAAATAGACTCACAGACATAGAAAACAAACTTACGGTTACCAAAGGGGAAAGGGAGGGGGAGGGATAAATTAGAAGTTTGGGATTAACAGATACACACTAGTATACACAAAATAGATAAACAACAAGGACCTACTGTATAGCACAGGGAAGTATACTCAATATGTTGTAATAACTTATAATGGAAAAGAATCTGGAAAAGAATATATGTGTGTGTGTGTGTGTGTGTGTGTGTGTGTGTGTATATATATATATATATCGCTTTGCTGTACACCTGAAACTAACACAGCATTGTCCATTAACTGGATTTCAATTTTTAAAAAATGGTTAAAATGTCAAAAAAAAAAGATTGCATTTTTGGACGTAACTTGTCCGTAGCCTACTTGTTACCCTAGAAGTGAGCGTAAAGCATGGTAACTGAGGGCCATGTTTCCCTGTTAAGTAACAGCTGAAGAGGAACCAGAGATACCATTAATGTGCATCTTGAATTCCATCATAACTGTTGTGCACTTTCATCTGATTGGGTAAATGTGAGAAATGGGAGCCAATAAATGAATCACATCCGCTCTTTCCATCCCCTCCTGGCACCTTAAAGGCTACCTGCACTGCTCTCTCCTTTTCGAATTAAACCAAGGGGAAGGGAAGCAAGCTTCACAGATGCCTCTTGTGCATTTCACATGCAATGTGTACTGAACCCCCCGGTCCCGTTAGGAGGTGGCCATTATCCCCGTGTGACTGGTGAGGATGCTGAAGCTCAGGGAGGGACAGCAATGGTTCAGTTTGTCCCTTTCCAGAGCCAGCCTTGACCCCTACCAGCCTCTCTTCACATCTCTATACATGAATAGTACATGGATCTGCTTAAAGCCCACCAACTCTGCAGTTTTCTGTCATCTGGGTTCCCCCCCTTTCCTTCCGTTCTGCCCAATTCACTTATTCAATGCCTCACGTTTATAACCACTGATTCACTGAACTCGGGTCTCACAGACCGCCCTCAGTACGGAGGACCATCTACACCTCCACGTGACTCCTCATGTATTTTATCAGAAAACCACACAGGTGGCCCTGAGTATCTTTCTAAGCTAGTGTTGGCCCCTCCATCTCCCTCTGGGCAAGGTTACACCTCTCGGGGTTCCCCAACATTCACTGCCCCACAACGTGCAGCTGCATCTTGGCATGAATACCCTCCAATGAACGGGCACCATTTAATTTCTCTCTTCCCATAGGTTGATGTTTTGGTCCACTTTGGTCCATCTTAGAAGAACCTCAAGTTGTGACAATCCGGCACAAGACAAAGAGTAGGAAGCCCTTCGTGGGAACACAGTGTATTCTTCAGTCTTGAGCTGTGTGACCCTGGGCAAGTCACTCAGCCTTTCCATGTCCTCTTAAGTAACCCAGACAATATTGATCTGGCCAAATTCACAAGTTTTGTTGGAAGCTTAAACATAGTCACGATTGGGCATGTCTCATAAAGAGCAAAAGGGTTACACAAATACACTTAGTCACCCCTTCAATGGAGTCTCGCCATGTGTCTTGCAAAAGTGGCTTATAATTTTTTAGGTCCTAAGTGCTTCGGAAGCAAGCACCGTATCTGGGATGTGATCTGGATAAACTCTGTCATGAATCTACCGTGAAAATGAGTGTGCGGATACATAAACACAATGGGATTTCTGTACGTTGACTACGGGACGGGCTTTAAAATGCTAAGTTGTTGTCTTCGTAGCACAGGGGGGAAAAAAACCAACCCAACGGCCTGGCTTTGTGCCTACATCACGCCATAGAGTATTACGTACTCCTGGACCGCTTCTGTTCCAGACATGTGAGATAGCATGTGTCTCACAACACAGACCAAAGCAGAGGTTTTACGTGGCTTTTGATTTGCCTGCGTTAGGACACATGTGAGCTTCTCTAACTCCTGCTTTGAACCAAGACTTGACATTGTGCAGGCACATTGCTGTGGCCCTAGAAGAGGTGAAACATAGGCAAAACAGGTGAAAGTTGGGGCTCTAAACGAACAACAGCTTCAAAGGCCCCAACGTCACCAGGCCCCAGCTGATTTAAATGTAGTCTACAACACGTGTTTCAGCACACGCCCTTTCTATATACTCGGTGATCATGATGCTCTGCACAGAGTCTCCGGACAGAAAAGTGAAGCACAAGTCCACTGTTAAGGAACTTAACATCCGGGTGGCCAAGGCCCTTTGCTACGGCTGCATACATTTTAAAAAACGGGATTCATGTGGCAACATAGATGCACCTAGAGATGATTATACTAAGTGAAGTAAGCCAGAGAAAGACAAGTACCATATGATATCACCTGTGTGGGGAATCTAAAATAGGACACAAATGAACTTATCTATGAAACAGAGTCACATGGAGAACAGACTTGTGGTTGCCAAGGGGAGAAGGAGAGGCATGGAGTGGGAGTTCAGGGTCAGCAGATGCAAACGATTATATATATACAGGATGGATCAACAACAAGGTCCTACTGGAGAGCACAGGGAACTCTATTCGATATCCTGTCCATCATGGCAAAGAACATGAAAAAAATGCATATATATCTATAACTGAATCACTTTACTGTACAACAGAAATTAAACACATTGTAAATCAACTATAGTTCAATAACATTTTTAAAAAAGGGGAAAAAAACGGGACTGATAACATACAAGGTTGGAGTCGGTGGTGGTGGTTATTATGGACAATGTCCCAGGGTAAAGGATTACTGTCTTTAAACTGAAAACTGAAATTCAGGCCAACGCCAATTTGTCACAGATCCTAAAGGAAACCACAGAATCGAAGTATTTAATTAATCTAGATGACAAATTACCTGTGATCTCAAACCAGGCAGGCAGCACCCACGAGCAGGAGGCCCATGTGAGAAACAGAAATAAATGAGAATACTGGTTTCGGGAATTCACCTTATAAACAACATTCTTCTAAATTTACAGCCTAATACTTTGGAGTCTCTTAATGTATTTCCTCATGATCCCTGAAGGAGAGAAAAATTAGGAGTATTCTTTAGGGCCTCTCCCAAGATGTATTGCCCTGCATGTTTGCTATTACCAAATACACCCATTAAAATGAAGTAGCTGACACCACAGTCACCCTCTGGAGATGCAGATAAAAAAAATTACTCTGAGGTTAACCCAACAACCCCATACATACATGATGTATCATACAGAAAACTAAACAACCATGTGATTATTCATCTGACAGAAACCCTGTAGCCTCTTTAGGGAAAAAGATAAAGGGGAAAAAAAAAGGACTATTCTGAAACATTCTTTTAAACATCTTTATTGGAGTATAATTGCTTTACAATGGTGTGTTAGTTTCTGCTCTATAACAAAGTGAATCAGCTATACACATACATATATCCCCATATCCCCTCCCTCTTGCGTCTCCCTCTCTCCCACCCTATCCCACCCCTCTAGGTGGTCACAAAGCACCGAGCTGATCTCCCTGTGCTATGCGGCTGCTTCCCACTAGCTATCTAATTTACGTTTGGTAGTGTATCTATGTCCATGCCACTCTCTCACTTCGTCCCAGCTTACCCTTCCCCCTCCCCGTGTCCTCAAGTCCATTGTCTATGTCTGCGTCTTTGTTCCTGTCCTGCCCCTAGGTTCTTCAGAACCTTTTTTTCTTAGATTACATATATATGTGTTAGCATACGGTATTTGTTTTTCTCTTACTGACTTACTTCACTCTGTATGACAGACTCTAGGTCCATCCACCTCACTACAAATAATTTCGTTTCTTTTTAGGGCTGAGTAATATTCCATTGTATATATGTGCCACATCTTCTTTATCCATTCGTCTGATGATGGACACTTAGGTTGCTTCCATGTCCTGGCTATTGTAAACAGAGCTGCAGTGAACATTGTGGTACATGACTCTTGTTGAATTATGGTTTTCTCAGGGTATATGCCCAGTAGTGGGATTGCTGGGTCATATGGTAATTCTATTTTCAGTGAAACATTCATTTTTAATAAAATCTTACAGGCATCTAACTTATATGTAGGCTTTGTAATCATACAGACACGTATGTGTGTGTGTGTGTGTATTTGAAATGTCTTCCCCTGGAAAATCACCATTCTTTAAGGAAAGATACTTCCTAGAATATATACCCCCTCCCCACCTGCCAAAAAAATCATGTTCAAGTGAAAAGATGATCATTTCCTTTCTTGCATTGTGAAGCACCTCTGAAGAGCGTGGAGAATTTGCAAAAACGGGAAAGAGCTGCTCTCAGAAAACCCAATCGCCTTTAAAGCAATGATACAATGCCAGATGTTAAAATTTCTCTGAGCATCTCCAGAGAAGCGAAAGCAATTAGGCGTTATCCTTGATTTTTTTCTGTTCAGAATCTCATTACCAAAGACAGCAGACGTGTTGGTGATGATGTACATAGAGCAGGTGGCATTTTGCCCCTGCGAAAATGAAGTGTGGGCCGAATTTTACTATAAGTTTCCTTGAGGGAGGGAGGGAGGGAGGGAGGGAAGGGGAGGGGGGAGAGAGGTAGAGGATGCTAAGTATATAAAGTAAACCTCATTAATTACATTATTTTGAAATGTTATTTCTCAGTCACTAGAACAATGGAGCATTTGTAAGCCTGTTCCAGGTAAAATGATAAACACTGCTGTACTGACCTCCTCTGGTGTGGCCACAAGACAGTACAGCAAGAACATCCAATGTCAACTGTCCCCCTGGCACTGGGGAATGTGAAATAGCATGGGCACTGCCCATGACATACATCCTCAAGCCCAAACTTGGACTCAGGGACAGCAGTTCAGCTGCTTCCTAAATAGCAAAAGACCTCGGCCGTGCCGTGAGTTCCTTAGACTTAGACAAGAACTACGCCACTGGTCCTCCTGGGTATCCACCTTGCAGACAACAGATCACGGGGCTTAGCCTCCGTAATCACGTGAGCCAATTATAATAAATCTTTTGTCTATATCTCTTATTGGTTTAGTTTCTCTGCAGAGCCCTTTCTGACACTCCACCCTTTCCCATACAACACCTCCTTAACCATCTCTAACCCCAGACTCCCCCGAAGGGTCTCTGAACATTACTGATGATCCCTGACCACTTCCAGCTCTGAAATCCAGACACTAAGGAAACACACGTGCAAAAGAGTAATGGTCAATGCACAGCACTTCACACAAGCCTGTCCTGTTGACCGATTAGATGCGACTGGTCTTGAATTAATATTGCAACTGACCACCCTCCTTCTCACCTGCCTTTGTAAATGAACTAATGGCAGACACTGGCCATGCCAACCAAGCACATTTGAAATTTCACCCTTAAGTCTGCTCACTTAGAGGGAGGGACCCTCTAAAATAATCCCACTATCGTGTCTAAAGACAGAACATAACATCTCTCTGAAATCGATGGATCATAGACCTCTCTGGAAAATGGCGTAACTCAGAGGAGATGGTTCAGTGGTGTCATGAAACAGAGCAGAGGTAATTTGTATCCACATGGGCCCCATTTTCTTGCTGTAGCTTTGATTTTCTACCTGATTCCTGACACCTTTTGCTTTTCTTTTTTCTTTTTTTTAAATTTTTTGTTCTCACTGAGCGACACGCAGGATCTTCGTTCCCTGACCAGGGATGGAACCCGTGGCCCTTGCGGTGGAAGTGCGGAGTCTGAACTGCTGGACCACCAGGGAAGTCCCCTGACACTTTGATTTAAATAAGCCGAGATATGGGAACATATGTGTATGTAAAACTGATTCACTTTGTTATAAAGAGAAACTAACACACCATTGTAAAGTAATTATACTCCAATAAAGATGTTAAAAAAAAAAAGTCAGATGTTCCGACACCGACACATATTCAAATTAAATTAAAATTTGTTTGCACCTCGTAATAAACAGTTTTAGGAAGGAAACCACGGCTAGTCACTCTGAAATTGAGAAGATGTTCATCTAGCTGCTATTACAGATAAGGACATATGAAACGATAAAGCATGCACGTTCATTCCATACAGATCTGCTTAGAACAAAAGCAAAAGGTTAAACTCTGCGGAAACTCAGCAAACGTTGATTCACTTGTTCAAAAAAAAAAAAAAATCACCGAGCACTTACTGTGGAACACAGAAAATATTCTTGAGCAGGCAGAGTGAAGAATAAAAATGTCTGCCAAAGAACGGGGGGGACAGAACAAAGAGAAAACAATGTGGTGAACTGGAGAAATCTAACAGAAGCACGTGTTTGGAGGAGCACAGAAAGGGCTGATTAAACTGCTCTCCTGGAATTTCTTCTGAGGAGAGAGAACAGTGGGAACGCAGAAACTTAAAGGCACCTGAACACCTTTCAAATGAAGGAGACTTAAAAATGAGATGCAAAGTGTCACTTGATACCTGTCCCCTTTCTCCTCTAACCTGGTTGCCATATAATCAGCACAGACCCTGTGCCGGCCTTTGCTGTAGATTCTTCACACACACACAGGATATAAATAATTTGTTTGGCCTTTGTCCCAGGTTCCTGACAAAGAAAACCCTTGGAATTTCCCACGTGAGAGGAGTGGCTTTGTCATGCTGATGAATGCCTCTTGCTGGGGCCCCCAGTGGCTTCAGGAAGGAGGCTGCTCACCAGAAAGACCAACTTTGTGATTAGATGCTGGGACTTGAAACCTCTCTACCCGCAGGGACAAAAGGTGGGTGGAGACTGAGTTCAGTCATGTGGCCAATCATTGAATGGTGCCCACCAGATGAAACCTCAGTAAGGGTTCCGGACACTGGTGCTCAGAGGAGCCTCCCGGCTTGTGAACACTTTGCCGTGCTGGGAGGGTGAGGGCTCTGATTCCATGGGGAGAGGCTCAGAAGCTCGGGGCTCCTGCCCAGACCGCAGCCTGTGTGCATTCTTTATAATAAGACTGTAATTGAAGTATGGTACTCTCCTGAGTGCTGTGAGTCATTCTAGTGAATATCAGAACCAGGGAGCCCCTGAATTTATAGCGAATGGGTCCAAAGCGCAGGTGGCCTGGGGACCCACAGAGTGTGGCTGGCGTCTGAAGTAAGGACAGTCTCTTTGGGGGTCTTATATGGGGTCTGCACTGATGCCGGTGGTCACAGCCGGAGTTGAACTGCAGTACACACAGGGGGGACTGGAACACCATAACGCACACTAACACATTACTCTCTTCACCTTGGCAGGTGGACTGTGCTACGAATCCCATTTTGCAGATCAGGAAACTGAGGCACAGGGTTAATTCTTCAGCTCAAGGTCGAGCCTGGAACTGGAACCCAGGCAGTCCATTTCAAGCCCACATTCTTACTGTTCTCCTGGTCTGCCTCCTAATCATATGCTTCTGCTTCAGCCAAGCCCCAGGGACGTATTAGGTTATCCCCATAACTTCTGATAGAACAATATTATTATTCCAATGGCGTGCGGTCTATTGCCACACTGTTCAACCCTCAAGAGAGAAAGCCAAGGAAACAAAAATACAAAGGACACTAAAGTAGAAGGAATAGGCACAAGCACGCGGACATCCGTATTGCTGTAAATCGAAGTTATTTTCTTGGAATCTTATAGAGAGAGAAATATAGCTGATTTGAACCCTGCAGCCGTATTTGCACATGCAGACATTTTCCAATGGGATAAAAGCCCCGACAATCCCATCTCTATTGACTTTAGTAGAGAGACATCGGAGGAAAGTTTCATCGTTACGCCCTCCACTTCTCCTGCAGCTGGCGCATAACTGACATCTCTGTGGAGGAGCCCAGTTTTTGATCTGCCCACAGGGGGTTTTAGGGTCCAAGTCTCCCAGGCTGTCCCTGCCCTGGTGACTTAACTAGTCCCTGATATATTCACGTGCCACAAAAAGCAAGGCATGTGCGTAAAATCTGAAATGCTGCAAGAATGGAGAGTTTCTAATTAGTTTATTAAAGTGGGAGTTTTACCTGTGTATGGGGCTCATTTTTCTCACCATTACCATTTTCCCCAAAATGCCTTGTAAAGAAATTCCATGATGTTACATAGCAACACCTTACATTACACAATCCTGTATGTCACTGAGGTTATCTACTGTTAAAAATCAAAATCATGATATTTGAAATGCTCACCTATGACAATTTCAGGAAACACTCATGGTTTGAAATTCTGCCACTAATGGGTTGAGAGTCTTGCCTTAGAAAGTCATTCCCTGGGGAGGACTTCCCTGGTGTTCCAGCGGCTAAGACTCTGCGGGTTCGATCCCTGGTCAGGGAACTAGACCCCACATGCCGCAACTAAGACCCGGCACAGCCAAATAAATAAATAAATATTTAGGGGAAAACCAAAATATTTAGGAGGGGAGAAAAAAAGAAAGAAAGAAAAAGAAAAGAAACTCGTTCTTTGGGATGTCTTGGTTTGAGTTCCACCCAGGGATCAGACCCCAAGGCAAGAGTGGGGTGCACAGAGTTTATTCACAAGATGATTCCAGGAAGTACACGTGAGGAAGCAGAAAGTGAGGTGGAACAGACGAGCAAAGAGGAGGGATTAATAGGTACTGACTGTGGCCGGCGAGTGGGGCTGAGTCATTCTGGGACAAGTCCACCAGAGGAAAGGTTATGATTTTTGGAAACATCACCCCCACGCCAGGAGCGGAGACTGAAGTATTTGCCCTCCGAGTCCGTCCACCCAGCCCCCAGCTGTCAGCCTGCTGAGAACCACCCACTACACCCGCCTCTGAACTCAGGGAGGCCCAGGACACGAGGGCAGGGCATCCGCAGCACCTGCCCGGTGGGCTTCAGGCACCACGCTGGAAGTGATCGCTGGCCCGTCGATTTGGGGTCCCGATTTTCAGATGCTCAGAATGCTAAAGAAAAGTCTGTCCTTCTGGGGGTGCTTCTGCAGCACCGTCCAGATGAGGAGGACCCCAAGTTTATGCTCCTGTCCCTGCCCCCAGCGTTCTCCCTGCTCATCTCTCCTGCTACGATGGGAAGGCCAGGAGGTGGGCACCATGTTGCCTGGCAGGCAACACGCCTCATCCACAGGAAGCACACAGTTGTTATTTTGTAAAACAAATGTGTAAATGAATGAATGAATGGTCTCCTAAGTATCTAACTCAAGGGAACAGTAGAACAGGTGCTGAAATTCCAAAAGATTCTCCGTTTATATGCAAGAGTCTGAAAGGAGAGACGAATGAGTTTTCCAACCACTTTTTTTCCATGTCACTTTAGAATTGGACAGCACGTAAAATGAGTCATTCAAGTGGTTCATGCAAAGAACCACTAAAAGATACTGAGTGTTTCCCATGATTCCTTACTAACTTCTTAATTCCTTTTGAATAATTTGCTGTACATTCTCTCTACAAAAAGGACCACGCATCAAAATTTCTTGAGGGTCAATTTTGAGGGTATATAGGCAAGAAGCACAGCCATCCTATATTTTAGACACATTGGGGTG